>NC_056747.1:188155677-188499427 GCF_019279795.1 Protopterus annectens | reverse complement strand
CGACTCATCCTCTGAAGGGTTGATGGGCTTCCAGCCAGCCCTCTGTTTAAGGATCTCAAGGATGTTAGCAAAGCATACATCCTCAAAGGGGGACAGTGGGGAGCCTTCCAAATCACCCAGGTCAGTGTCTCACATGACAGACTCAGGGGAGTCTATGCGCTTCCTCTTGCACAATCTCTTTTGAGGGACTTCCTCAGAGGGGTACTCTGGTGAAGTTTTGGAAGAGATGATGCCTTCTGCAGGGGCTTCCTGGGGCTCTGGGGCTCTTGCTTTGGGGGGAGAGGTGATGTTGAGACCAACACAGGTGCCTGGGAGGTAAGAGAACCTGGGTCAGAGAGTGGAGCTGTTTGGGGTGACAGCACTCTCTTCATCAGCTCAAAAGCCCCCTCACTCCCCTCCGAAGAGGTCCTCAGCTCCAAAGAGACAGAAGATCAACCCCAAGGCAGAGTGGACAGCTCTGAAGCTGATGTAGGAGCCAAGCTCAACCTCACCAAGGCACCAAGGGGTAGAGTCAGATCAGACAACTGTCCATGCTGACTCCCCTCCCCAGACCCAATGGGTGAATGTCAGCTCCTAGATTCCTCTAAATCTGATGGAATTAAGGAAGTCAGAGCAGATGTCAGAACCAAAGAACCTAAGGGAGGTCTCAGATCTGACGCCTCCACTACTATCAGACCCAAGATCTCTGGCTTCAAAACCACAAGATGGGAAGGAGGAGGAATCAAGGATGGGTATGGTGACTTGACAGTTTCAATTCCTTTGGGGCTAGATTCGATAACATTTTTGCCAGCACTGGTGTTCAAAGCAGTCTCTTCACCACCCACTCCACATCATCATCAGATAAGCTCCTAGAGGAACAGGAGGATAACGATGGAGATCTAACCCTTTCCAATATGGGTGATCTCAGAATAGGAGTAACCAGCTCCAAGATTGGAGACCATCCCATTGTCAGCAACTCTGTCAGCTCTGAGGACACAGAAGGAGCAGAAGAGACAGATTTTGATTTGTCGGAGCCAAGAGCCCTTGGTTCAGAAGCAACCACTTTTTTAGGTGGCTCTGAGGCCAGAGCCGAAACAGCAGATCTTTAAACTTTTTCGGCTTTGGAAGAAGAAGATGATGCTTTGGAGCTCTGGAATCCCTCTAAGGTTTCCAAGAAAGGAACCTTTAATAAGCCCCTAACTATAAGCTTATTTTTTCACTCTAGCAGGACCCTGCTACTAAAACCATGACAGATGGCACATGCGTCTTGCAAATGGAGGGCACCAAGGCAATAAGCACAGCTAGATTGCCCATCTGTAATCCACATTTTTTGACTACACTGATTGCATTTTTTAAACCCCAACTACCTGGGTTCTTCATGCTCTTTTTCCTTTGACATGATTGAAGAAAAATATATTAACATTATCAGCAACAATTAACTTTAATTCAAACTTTCTGGAAAAGCTATCAACTACAAGCCTAATTATCTACATTAACACTGCAAAACGGCTTTAAACCAAAAAGAGTAGCCTACTAAACTACGGAACACACCACACAAGTATATATATATATAAAACGGCTTTAACCACTAAAAAGGTAGCCTCTACAAGAACAAACCAGTATATTAAAAAGTAATAAAGAATTGAAAATTTTAAGTTAGAATCCTCTAACTAAAATGGATTCTCCTGAACACTAATGGAAGACAGACACAAATGGGGGTAGGGGGGCAGCCTTCTAAGTTAAATGGGCCGCTAAGAGCCCTCAAACTTAAATAGGTCTTGCAACAAACAGAGGAAAGCTCTCTAATAAAAACCAAGCTTTGAAGACAAATAGGCCTGAAAAACAAAGGGGGTTAATTTTATTAACTAACTCAGTAAAAGGAACTCATGACTAGTCACACATGACAGAGAAAGGTTTTAACAACTTTTCTCTGAAGAAAAAGGAAGAATTATTAAGAAATACATAATAATAAAACTACTTAGCCAACAAGCTAGCCAGAAGATATCTCAATCTCTTGAGCTGCAAACGAGATCTGATTATTATACCCTAAGCATCATAGGATAGGGGGTTAGCCTCGAGCCAGTGGAAGCTCTCGAGATTTTGTATTAGGCCGAGTGGGAACCGATGCTCGGTTTCAAGCCCAACCAGCAAGAATTAAGGTGAGATAGGACAACATAACATCAACATAACATAAATAATTTCACAATCTTTAAAAATAAAACAAAAATATCTGCAGTTTAAATAATTATAACAAATTAGACATACTATAAAAACATTGGTTAAGAATTGATACAAGTTATATGGCAATCATTTAATATTTGGAGAAACTTTAGACAGTTTATAGAGAAATTGAAGGTAATTTAGTCTAATACAAACAGGAATTGCAATATGAAGTGAGGGGAAAACAGGCTTATGCTACATTTAGAGAGAAAGTTAGGGAAGAGAATTTGATAGCAGTAAGTTAGTCAGTGAAAAAGAGAGAGTAAGGAGGTATAAGGAATGAAAAGGTACTTGTTCACATTTAGGGTATAGTTTATCCTGGCTTTGAGCAAAACCAGAGCCAGATTTTAGCTAGCAAGTCTTTCAGAGTGGTTTTAAAACATGGGAAGGAGGGTATAGATCTGATGGATACAGATAAGGAGTTCCAGGCATTAGCAACCTTGTATGAGTACAGACAATACTCAGCAGATTTGCTAGGTTTGTAGACAGGCAGGAGTTTTTGATCACTGGATCGCAATGACTGACTGGGAACTTAGTTGTGTACAATTTTTTTTAGTGCTGGACAGGCAGCTGGATGTTGGATAATTAGTTTGTATTTTGTAATTTTGTTATATTTAGCAGTGTTATTTAACATTAGTGTAGCAGTTAATTTTATTAAAGAAAATTGTATTTTAGTTTTATACAAGTTCAAAGTTTGATATAAGTTCATATGTTAATATGAATAAAATACTATTGTTTTGCTTAGATTTGTTGTTTAATATTTTGTCTGTTCTTCAATTTGTGTTTTTAATGTTGGTATCCCATAATTCCATTGGAGTGGGTGGGGTTACATAATTATTTATGCAAATTTTATGTTAATCAGTGTCCACATTTTTGGATAGTTGTACCTACTTTTCATGGGCCTTTGTCCAGATTATTGATGTTTCAGGTCGAGAGGTTTGGAGGACACAGATCAACAAAGTTGCTGTATGCAGATGATGTGGAATTACAGGCAGACTCTGAGCAAAAACTTCAGCACAGTACAGAGGAATGGAATGCAAAACTGAAGGCACACAAAATGAAACTGAGTACGGATAAGTTAGTTATAATGTCAGCAAATATGAGAAACCAGAATAAGCTTATAATTGAGATGAAAGGAAACAAATTAACAGCTTTGGGTACCTGAGAGAGGTGGCTGAGGATGAGGAAGTCTAAGCTAGAATCAGGGGGACTGCAGCCAACTGGCGCAGACTGTTAAGGGTAGTGTATGACAGAAGTATGCCGAAGAAGTTGAAAAGTAAAGTGTATGAAACAGTGGTGCAACCAGTACTACTGTACGGTATAGAGAATTGGGCAATAAAGGGACAGCAATTGAGGAAGCTAGAGGTGATACAGATGAAGTGACTGAGATGGATTGTAGGATGCACACTGTGGGACATATGAAGGAATGAAGACATCAGAGCAGAAGCCAAAGTAGCTCTAATTGCAGATAAGTTCAAAGAGAACAGATTACAGTGTTTTGGGTACATGTGCAGGAAAGCAGAACACAATCTCTTCAAACAGATTTGGGTCAGACAGGAAGAATACAAGAGAAAACAAGGGCATCCAGCAACAGGTGGATGGATTTTGTGAGATAAGACCTGCAACAGTTAGACATGACTAAGGAAGAAGAGTGGCATTGAATCAAGAGATGGGAACGGTTGACATGACACCCTGACCCCATGTAGAAAATGGGAAAAAAGAAGTTGATGACGATGATTATATTGTGAGTTATGAAAGTCAGCCACCAAGTGGCTCCTTTCAGTACATGTTCATGAATATCTCCATAATGGGCAACTATGATGACAGCACCTTGTCGATTATTATACCATTATCAAACATCTGAGTCTGGACCTCCACACTCTGAACACAGCATCTTTTGTGAGGCCTAGCCTGTTTTACTACCTTGTCAATGGTCTTGCCTTTACCAAACACTGGAGTCTAGACCTCCACATTTGGAGCAGAACATCCTTTGAGTGGCTTATCCTCATCTTTTGAGCTTATTCCACTGACAAGGCTTTATATTTAGAATCTACCAAAGTACTCCATGCATTTTAGATGGCTCTTCAAAGTAAGATAAAACAGATATGTAGCAGCTGATTTTAAAAACTGCCTTTCCTAATGGGTTTAATATTGCTTGCCTACAAACAATACTCTATTTGCTGCAAAATTATAAGTCAAGAACCTTGTCAATTATAGTGTTTTCTTCTTACAGCTTACTGTTCCTATGAAGATTGAGAGCTGGAGAAATCTGACTTTGGAGGCCTTCTGCCTAACTTCTGGGACTTCCTCTGTCGTCTCCAGCTTGGCACATTTCATAATTGTGTCTTCTTCTCATACTTAGGTGTATTTCTCCCTATGTCCAGAATGGGTCAAGACATCATGGACTACCTTAGAAAGGCAGGTTTAGCTCCTCTCCTACTCAGGTCTTTTCTGTCACTCTCGCAATTTGGGTCTTAATTTTATCATTTTTGTTAAAAAAAAATCCAGGTATCTATGCCAAATATAGCAAAACTTTCCAGTCTTTCCTGTTATCATTAGATTGATATTAACACTGTTTATATTGCCTGGTATAGGAACATGGTATGAGGAATTAACTAAGTTATCTACAAGAGATGGAGATGCCTGAGGCCTGTAACAACTTTTTGAATATGGCTGTTATGGAGGGTGCCCACTGCAAGGACAAGCAGATGAGTCCCATGCACAGTCCTGAGTAAGTGTTGGAGTGATCACAGTAGAAAAGAGAACATAAGGACTGATGTTTGCCATAATCTTCTCCTCTAAAGGCTGCACAGCTTTAAGAGTTGTAAACTTTCCATGGACTTGCAGAAGATCAAATTCATACCTGTTATCAGCTGATGATGTAGTACATATGAGGCACTTCCTTGGCAACCATCATGGAGGTGCATCCTGTCATCTCACACTAGCTCATCTTCATTTGAGTGCCCTGAGCTTGATCACATTCAGCATGCCCATGTGGAAGGATTTTTTGAGTTATCCACTGAAGACCCAGAATTCGTATTTGGGACTGATGATTCAATTTCCATCATATGGGTCAAGCAAGACTCACTGGATGGAACTGAAGAGACTTCCACACATCATTTAAAGCAGTTGGTCCCACAAGGATGAGTCCGACATTTTATATGTGCACTCTCTTTGACAAACTATTTGACTTGTGATTATGGGAACAAAAATCTACTGTTAAGTAATTCGAGCATATAGCACTTTTGAATATTTCCAGTTAACACCTAGAGTTCCTTATAGCATACAGACCTTTTTGGGGGTCTGGATTCTTTACCTAAGCAATGTACCAACTAATAATAAGCAATACTGTTAATGAACAACTAAAAAAATACAGCCCACACCCTTAGTGATTAAGAAATGGGCATTGGAGAGCTGTCTAGACTAACAGAATGGGTTCAGAATGGGGCAGGTACCATCATTTCAGTGCATGGCAGCATTCAGAGGATTAATGCCAAAGGATTCAATGTCCTTGCGCCTGGGTGGACCTTCAGACTTGGAGCAGACACTGCCATCCCAGTATTCCTTTTCTAAAGGGCACTTCTCAATAACCTTGCATTTTTTTTTTTTTGGCATGGATTCTTCAGATAACCTGGTTGATGTCACTGTGGTCCTGGACAAGGTAGCCAGCTTTTTCTTGTTGAGACTATCTTGGACAGCTTTAACTCTCCTCTTTAGTCTTCTTATTGAAGAAGGTGCACTGGGGACAAGAGGTGATATCACGCTTCTTCCCCAAACAAAATAAGAATCAAACATAAAGTCCTTATGTGGAATTTGTTTTCAACAGGAAATACAATTAGTTGTTTTAGTTATCTCTGTCATCTAGTGTTCTTGATGCCCTGAAAACTCTTACAATGATAAGCACACAGGAAAAATTAAACAATTATCTCCAGCCAGTACTCAGTCTCCTGTGAGTAAAGCCAAACCACCACACTGACATGTTGAGGTGTATGTATTACTTTCACAAACTGTACCAAGTAAGACTAAAGACAGCATAGGTGGATGTAGTTCCAGTCCTTTAGATGTGCTAAATTACAGGTGGATAGTCTTCTTCATAGCCTGAGGGGAAAGGGTGCAAATCTCTGAAGTTAGGACAGATATCAGGCCTTCTGTATCAAATGTCCAAAATGTGAGACTACTGCAATATTGAACCATAAAAAAAGATAATCTTTACCCCTTGCAAACACCCTGGGACTGAACTGCCACTAAATAGGAACATCCAGAAAGTGAAGAAACCTCCTGAATTCCCTTGAGAATTTTATGCGATGATATGTGTCCTAGACATCCAAACAGCAAAGCCACAAAAAGCTGATTGCACTACGATCATGAGAAAGAACGTTTGTCGGCTGGTTTAGGCTACTAATATCTAGAATGGCCCTGAAAGTCTTTGGTTTTCTATAGTACTAAAAAAGAACCTGTTGTAAAACTTGCATCGTTTTTGATATGGTGGGACTTCCTGGATGACTCTTTTTCTGAAGAAGGGATAAAAGCTCTCTTTTTGCAGCTTTCTTTTGACAGAGTGGGGATATCTGAAAGTGGGAAGGACATGCATTTGGCTCTGTGTAACAGATTGTATTGTGTAACCTCTGGATATCATTGTCCTCACCCATGTAATAGCCATACATAAAAACAGGTGGAGGGTAGTCCACCCCAGTCTGCTTCCAGATTGTCAGTTGGGCAAACCCATGGGGATTAGCCGATTCTCCTGATGACAGACCACAAATCCCTTGCTGATGATTACAACTGCTGTTGAGCAAGAAACCATTTTGGAAGCAATTGCAGCACTTGCTCCTTCTTACTGCTACATTGTTGAAATCCAGCTACAACAGATGATTTTTGCTTTCTTTCTCCATATCCTCTTGGTGTGTTTTTACTGATGGACCAAAAAAACTGAGTGCCATCAATAGGGACAGTCATGACGGTTGCCTTCATGTTTTTCACAAAATATGTGAGGCATAGCCAGATGTGATGGCACATGGCTATGTAGGCACCTGTGGCCAATAGTGCAAAATCCACTAAGTTGTGAGTCAGGTGCATGGTGAGGTCTATAACTGAGAATATGGCTGCAAGCTGAGACTGTAATTTCAAGTCCCCCTGACACCTCCTACAGTGACTACCTCATCCCATCAGTCAGCTCTTGCTGGAACAGAAGCATTTGTGATGTTTAACTAATGCATCTCAAGATAGAGAAGGATTCATAAACTTACTTTCCTAGCCTGCTTAAACCCTTCTCAGGCAAATGTATAGTGAAGAGCTGCAACTTATAACAAAAATTTTTCATTTTAGTCTCTGCCCGTCATTTCCATTCATTGAGAGGTCAGAATCTTGAATGGTCTACTCAGGACAAAAGCCACAATGTCCAGAATATGCCGATGTTATCTATACTACTAGTCATACCATTTTGTTGAGTGTAAGGGACAACCTATTGGGGTTGGTATAATGGTTAAGGTATTTAACTCACAGACACAAGGTACAGGGTTTGATTCTCAGCTTTGGAAAGGAAATTGGATAGGTGTAAAATGGTTCACAAGTGCAGCTAGCCTAGTACTTACCTATGGACTTAGGAAGAGGGTAAGGGGGGAATGTAAGATTACTTGCAGGACATGTTGATGACATTGTTTCTGAAGACTATCCCATCCTTGCTTCATCAATCCCAAATTTTAACCAACTTTGGGATCATCTGGGGGGATGGTATGCTGACAGGGTCTTCATTCTTGTTTATATTTGGCATAGGGGACACCTGTGAGAAGCAATATGCCCTTTCTTGCACAAATATCTTCTCCCTTGCTTCAGGTGGTATTCATCTAGGAAGCTAAAGATATTCCATCATCATTTCAGATTTCTTGCAAAATTGCTTTGTCCTTCCAGATGGATGGATTAATTACAGGGTTGCAGTCTGCATCAAAGCCACTACTGAGGCTAATGAGGCCAAGGCCCTCAACTCATAAGCAGTAATGACCAGGCCCAGAAATAAAGCTAGTAAGACCAGTACTAGCCCTTTAACCTACTGCAGGAAAGAGACATCTAAAAGGTCTCACCAGATCAAAAAGAAGATAGCATTTACAACCTTGAGAGGCCCAGTACAGAGGAATGGAGTGCTGACCTCAATGATCTTTTCATTATTACTGATAATACATGGCCTGATGCTGGCCCTGAACCTCATGACCAGTAACACTCCTAAGGCTGAGTACATAAATGCAGCTACTTGATGGCACCAAAGAACCCACTGTCACTGAGGGTGCCAGGTGGAACCAATATTGAACCTGATGGTTGTTGCTGAAAACTCAGTCTTAGAGGTATCTATGTCTGCAGTAATCCTGGGCAGAAATAGAAAGTCACATTAAAGCTATAAAAGTGTACAAAGTCTTGGTTCTGTGCACAAAGTGAGGATAGAGATCCTGGTAAGAAAGTATCATGCAACTGCAGGCAAAACCTTTACTATTGCCTTCTTGATGAGTATGCCTCGGGCACTATATTAACAGTGATAGGACATGAAATATTTAAATTATTTGTATTTAATGTGTTTTTATTGACAGGATGTGATGTCATTCTGATTTTTGTATTTAAATGTATGCTTCCTTTGTAATTTTATCTGAAGAAGTTTATCGAATTGGTATAAACGAAAGCGCTCATCTTATTCTACCTTTTGTGTCCAGTGTGGTGTTTCCAGTGCTTTTACTGATTAACAGTGATAGGACTTCAAAGAGGAAGGTCTAGGAAACTGTAACACTTTGTATCTCAGCATATCAAACAGAGAACAGACACACATTTCTGTCTCTTTTTGCCACAGACTGCTGAAGAGTCATTGATACCAGGGTCCTGAATACCTCTTCCTGGGCCAGCTGACCCTTTGTGCTGCTTAAATTCCTGAGCCTTGGAAACTTTCTGATCAGACAAAGAAGAAAGGGTTGAGGGATGTTTTGCATGGTCCTCCTCTTTGATTCTCTTGTCCTTGGATCAATGCATACTTCAAGATTTCTGAGAGGCAGGGTCAAATTTGGAAATTGAGAAGATCAGCAATGGGCTACAACAGCACTGAGCTTAAGACTGATGTTTGACCAGAGGCACCTGGAGCACCCTTATACATGGATACAGTCTATTCCTATAATTGTTAATAGCACTATTACTGAATGAATTGCAAATTTCACTGACTGACGGCATAGTGGTGCAGTGGTTTGCATTGTCACCTCACAGCAAGAGATTCTCCAGTTCAATTCTCTGCAGGGGTACCTTCTGTGTGGAGTCTGTATGTCCTCCCTGCATTCGTGTGGGTTTCCTCTGGGTACTCCAGTTTCCTCCCATGTTACAAAGACATGCATCTGGAGCATTTCTTCCTGGGCCTCCACTGAAAATTGGCTCATTCCAAGACATTGGCCTTTTAAACCAGGGATTGTGGGTTCAAGTTCCATCTGGTGTGATATAGTCATCGTTAAAGTTTTCCTCTCCTAAGCACACTATACACAAGGTGTGCCTGTATGGGGATATTTTATTTCCATATTCACTTTCTGAATGTCTTGATCTACTTGCATTCCATTCCCACACTTAGGAAAAAACTGCAGAAAATAACAAGCAGTTGTACTTTAACTATCAAAAGTTATGTCAAACACCAAGAATCACACTCCAAACAACTGCTCAAACTGACAGAAGCCCAATAGAAATGATACTTCTAAAAGCAACCTTCTAAAAGCTTTCTAAAAATATGAAAAGGTAGCTAAGCAAATTTTATTACAATCTGTAAAACACTTAGGATTTTACAAATACTAGGTGAAGGATGGCTACAGCAAGGAGCACAACTGCTTAAAACTCCGAATAAAGGAATGAACTGAGTAGCCATATTAACAAGGTCACAGTTCAATACTCAAACTGCAATTCTTACTTCCGACAATGATGTGAAGTAAAGCCAAATTTGTAACCGAGTTTTACCCCCAAAAATGTACTCCGAGCATCTCCAGATGCAAACTCTGGGCAAGGCAAGTGAGATCTAGACATGTGAGGCACCAAGCAAAGTGCTGTAAGTAAGAGGGAGTAGCTTTGTAGCCTGAGGAAGTCTCAGATGGTGAGTGGAATAATCCAAGTCCAGAAGTCAATAAGGATGAGCCTGACCATGTAAAACCAATATCTGATAAGAGGAGGTCAATCCCCCCATAATGACAAAGCAGAACTCTAAACAAATTTAGCTGCCAGTCCTCCCTGTGGGAACATTCCCACAATAATATGGCTCTAAGGCAAAACCTGGCCATTACTTCCAGCTTTTAATGTTTTCTGAAGATGTTTAGAGTAGAACAAGTAGCTATTAAAGAGATATTCAGTGCAGGATTCTAAAAGAATATCTGGTTGCCGTCAGGCTTTGAATGTTACCAGTGCCATGTGAACTAACATCATCTCCTTCATGTTGATATGCTTTTTGTAAAGAGTACTTTCCCATCTGCCATGAACAGCCATCTCTCTTGAATGGGCTATCAGTGCCAGGTCTGAGACATCCATTGTTAAGGTCTGGGTGCCTCCTGGTTGGCACTGAATGCTTGTATTCACCACTGGAGTTCCCCCTTGATGCTAGGGAGGAGGGAAATGCAGATTTGTAGAACATATTGGTGCTGGAACCAACAATTTTTTAAGTACCACTGCATTTTCCACATATATGCATGAAGTCATGAACCACAGAAGCCTCAGAAACTCTGGTTAAGATAATGGTAATTTCTGATACTTCCTGGAAATATTGTGATAAGAACAGAATCTTGTCTTGTGGAAAGAAGGCCTTCTGGTCTCTTGAATCCAGCTCAATACCCAGGAAAGTTACCTAGGTGAAGGATTAAAAGTGACATCTCTCACCATGGAGAAGCAATCTTTGGTCAAACAGAGAGATGTCTGCATCTCTTCCATACATGAGGCCTGAATGCATCAGCTGTGCAGATAGAGGTAGATGTGGATGCTTTTTATCCTGCAGAATGCTATCACTGGAGCCAGAAATGTGATTAGAAACTCTGGGATCAGTGGATAAGCCAAAAGGCAAGACACAAAACTGGTAATGACAGACCTTTGCCTTGTAGCAAAGTCACTACCTGTGTTTCTAGGTTGTGAGAATATGAAGGCAACATCCTTCAAATCCAAGGAGACCATGATGGCTTCTACTAGGAACATGGGAAGTAGTTCTGCTGAGTAAGTATCTTGAATTTTAGGACTAGCAGAAATCTCAGTTTTGAATGATAAAGGATAGGTCTTCAGAACCTTTTTTTTTTCTTAGACCCAGGGAAATCCCAGAGTAAAACTCTACTCATATCAGATTGGAACTGGTTCTATGGATCCCTGTGCCAATAGGCTTTGGACTTGACACTGTGCAATCTATTGTTTTTGGGATGAGGAATGTCAGAAATGGTGGGAAGTTTTGAAAATTGTATCCTATATCCTGACTTTATGAGGTTTAATACCAACTTGTCTCTGGTAATGATAAGCCAGATGGGATAGAAAAGGAACAGTCTGTCACCTATTTTATCTGGTAGTGGTAGAGAGGAGTTTAGGATTGGGGTGGGATTTTCTGGGAGGGCAGGGAGATTCCCTGCAAAGTTAGAGCTACCTCTAACAGGTCCCTGGGACTGGGACCCATCAGGCTTGGGTTTGAGGTCAGTTTGCTACTTTTTTCTTTTCTTTTCTTTGCCTTAAATGTAGTCTGTGTAGCAGGAAAGGACCAGACTCTTTGCTAAGGTAGTTTCCAATGAACCCTGGCAGGGGGACCTGTAGAAAGTCTTTGACTGAATGCATAGCTATTGCCTTCTCTCCCAGTTTTCTGAATACATGTTCAGCCTGGAGCCAAAAATGGAAATCCTTGTCAAGGTAGCATATATTAGCTTCACTTTAACATGCCAAGGCAGGGGCTGCTGCCTCAACCAGGTATGCCTCCTAATAACCGATTCCATTGCAGCTGCCCTGTTAGATCAATCCAAAGCATCAAAACCATTTCTCAAGGTATGTTTGGGAAACTGGGTATTAGCACTGCATGAGTCCAACATCTCCTTATGGAAAGCCTTATCATTTATACCCCCTGCCATAAGTTTCATCTAATCCAGGAGTGACTCCTAGCACTTAATCATATGAAACTGGCTGTTCAAGGCTCTCAGGGTAACTGACAGGTATGGCTTTTCCCAAAATCAGTTGAGAACTCTACTATCCTTATTATTTGGGAGTGGGTTTCTAGATTAGCAGCTCTTGGACCCCTTAGAATCTAAACAGACCACTTCAGGATCCACAACAGAATTCTTACATGGGTTCTTCTGGGAGTGGTGCACTTGGTAGAAATGGTTAGGTTTCCTAGAAGCAGGGGGCTAGGATTCAGGCAGCAAAGATGTCTGCTGGGCCGCATTATCTACAATTTCCAGAACTGCAGTAAAGATTCTACCTCAGGAAGACCAAGAAACTTACTGAATATTTCTGAACTTCCCAATTAAGAGACTCTTTCAATTTGTGAAAAGTGTCCTTAAAAGCAAGATCCTCATTTGGTAAGACTGATGATAGTACTCCTTCAGACTTTGATTTAACAGAAGATACTATAATGAACTGGCCAAAATATGCAAACTATCATCCTCAGTCTGACGAATTAGAAGACTCCTGTGGGTACTGGGTGTCTCATTCTCTTAACAGGAGAGAATCCTGGAGCACTGTTTTTTTAGGTAGCACTGTCTAGCTCTCATAAAATCCATGAGATCCTCAACTAACTTGAAAAAGTCTTGCACATAAACTTCTGATGAGTGCAGCTTCAACCTATACAGTTAAGGTAAACCAGCATTTTTTTTATTTTGTGTTAAGAGGCCAGGGTCTGTGTTTTGGTGTTGTATCAGTTAGAGAGGCCTCAGGTCACAGGCAGGTGGCCATGATCTGGATCCAGTCCCCAGGTACTTCCTCGTGCATTAAAATGCAGGGGATGCCACCCTCCCTCTTGGTAACTAGAATCCAGGCATTACAAGTTAGCACTTGTCCCGAGGCTCAAGGCTCCAGATCTGAATATCTCCTGCAGGTGTTCATCTTGAGCAGATGTCAGTGTTGTACTAGGTATGGTAGCCCCATAGGGGTCTTGCCAGAGGCCTGGGTGGTATGAGTAGTCATTGGAGGTGGCTGAAAACAGCCTCACTTTCTTCAACAATCTTGAGCCCGAGAGCCTGAGATGATGTTGCCAGCTCCTCTAGAGCTCCTGATATTTGAATACTTCTTTTTGCATGGAAGGTCCTCTAAAGAAATTGCAGATGCCTATGCCATGGACACACTCTCTTCTCTAAATACTTCCACAAGGATTCAGCCTAACACCTAATGTTGGGAGAATTAAAGTATGCACAGTGGGAACAAATAGGCATTTTTTCTTCTGGATCCAGGCAATACAGAAAGTGTGAAAATTCTGGTAAGGAAGTTGTTTTCCACACTCTGAGCAGTTATTAGAAGTTTTTCTGATATTTATAAAGCAAATTACTAGAGAAGAAATATTCCCCAATCTGGTACTTATCAGTAAAATCATCTAGCTCTAGGACCAATGGACAGGCTAGGATACAAAGCTGCATCAGACTCAGATAGCAAGAAAGACTTGTCTATCGGAAAGAACATTATTAGTAAATGTATCTGTCCCTAAGGAAGTGTATAGTAAAGAATACACAATATTCTGGAGTCTATTAGCAGTGGCTAGGAAATATATTACTAAAAAAATGTAAATCTCATTCACGACCTCTGTTTAAGGAATTTTTACAATTATCCACAATTTATGCAAAATTGAAAAACAGACAATAAAATTGAGATGTGTTTATAAAAGAATGATGTCTGCTGGATCAATTTAGAAATGTTACTTATGAAATGTGAGAAAACAGAATAACAAACCTTGTTTACTGTTAATATGATATCATTATGTATTGATGTTGTATAATTGTAACTTAAACATCTTCTCTGTAAAATAAAACCTTTATATAAATTAAACCTAATAAAAATTTAATAAAAAAAATAAGAATGGAAGACGGCACTGGCTGATGGCCCTTTATAACCTTGACATCCTAATGGATGGGAGAGCATCCTCCAGACCATGGGGGAAGGAGAAAGTCTCTGGTATTCAGGCTGGCCCCTGGCTTTCCTAAGGTAGAATCCCAGAAGTTATTACTAGAACACTGGACTACATAGAATGTCTTTAGCAGTAGCATAACTAAGGGGGTGGGGTGGGCAAAGGGGGCAACTGCCCCAGGCACATAGTGTTAGGTGGTGGAGACAGCTGATCTGAGCACTTGTTAATACATACCAGCTTTTAAAAGCCAGTATTGCATTTGCAGACAAATCTGAGCACTGTAGCACTCTGTGTGTGGTCTAAACTGTAACAACTGCTTACTACAGTGTAGGAAGTAGTTTGCTACAGTTTAAAAGTAAAAAAAAAAAAACATTTTTTTTTTAAACTAAAACCGGAGTGCTGTAGCTCTCTGTACATGATATAAATTGTTATAAACTTGCTACGTTTAAAATAAATTTTTTAACTAAAACTTGAGTGCATTAGTGCTTCATGCATTGTATAAACTGTAGCAAC
Organism: Protopterus annectens; assembly: GCF_019279795.1. Taxonomy (NCBI): domain Eukaryota; kingdom Metazoa; phylum Chordata; order Ceratodontiformes; family Protopteridae; genus Protopterus; species Protopterus annectens. The sequence goes on along the minus strand of NC_056747.1, from coordinate 188,484,651 downwards.
TGCTTTCTACATTTTTTTTAGCAAGCAGTTTACTACAGTTTGAAAGAGAAAAGTTTTTTTTTCTTTTTTATTTCTAAAATGAGAGGAAAGAGGGTTTGGGCAAGGTGCAAAAACAGAACCTGATAAGCTGACACAGGAAAAAGGGTGTGTGTCATATATCTGGTCACCTGGTCAGTGTGTCAGTAGCAGGTCAGGATTTTTTTTTCTTTTGGCTTGAAGAGCTTGGGGGCCCAGATTAGGTGCTGTCTACAAGAAGCCAGCAGTTAGCATCCTGCAGTTTTGCATTTTTTTTTTTTTGCTGGGGCAGGAGGGAGGGGGATGCGCCATGCATCTGGCCACCTTGTTGGTGTGCCAGTAGAATAAGCAGACATTTTTTTATGGTCTTCACTTGAAGAGCTGATAGGGTGAGGCACTAGCTCATGGTGCCAGCACAGGGCACTAGTTGAGCAGCTATGCTTCTGGCCTTTAGATACCACATATAAAAAGACATATGTTTATTGTGGAAAAACTGTATGCAACCAGCTGGCTAAAGCAAGCCTAGAAATTTGCTGACCAAACTTTCTCTCAAAGAGAGAACTGGCTGCCTTTGCAGGCAACCACTTTTGTCAAGATAAAATCTTAATTGATGGTGCACTTCCAATGCAATGGAGGAGACTCTCTTCCAGATTAATATATTCTACGGAGAAAAACAGGAATATGAACTGAGTGGTTCTGGCATGAAAGAGGAATTATTAGCATGAACAGTGATTTTTATCACAATAGCAGCTAAAGGGGATTGCCAGAAAGTGCATGCATTTCTGAAGTTGTCCTGGCAAAAGTAGCTGCCACAATTTTTTTCCAAGAGAGGCAATGCTGGCACAAATTTTTTTGAAAGTAGTATTTTAAATCAGTTAAAGCTGCTTGTTCAAAAAGGATAAAACCATTTCTCTAAACCATCAACATATTTTTCCCATTTTCTATGTAGGGTCGGGTGTTGTTTCAGTTTGTCACCATCTGTCTCATGTCAATGACAATCTCGTACCTTCTTTGACAGTCATGCCTGACTGTCACATGTCTTCTATCACACAATCCATCAAACCCTTTGCTGGACACCTCCAATTCCTCTTGCCTAATTCCTGTCTGTCTGACATCTTTTTCGCCAGATTGTCCACTGCTTTTCTGCATGTGACTGAACAACTATAATTTGTTCTCTTTGAACATCTCTGCAATTAGAACTACACTGGCTTCAGACATGATGTTATCATTTCTTCATCTGTCCCACAGTCTGCATCCTATCACCCATCTCAGGCACTTATCTCCATCACCTCAAGCTTCCTCAACTCTTTGCAATTATTGCCCGGGTTTTGGTAGCATACAACAGTACTGGTTGCACCACTGTTTTGTATACCTTACGTTTCAGTTTCTTTGGCATTCTTCTGTCATACGCTACCCCTGACCCTTTGTATGAGTTGGATGCAGCCCCCCTGATTCTAGCTTTGACCTCCTCATTCAGACTTTCACAGCTTCTTCTGATTTCTCCCATTTGCTGCCATTACAACTCTCTTGTCTGTATTATTTCATCCCATGTGCCTTAAGGTTTGCATTCTGTTCCCCTATCCTTTGTTGAAGTTCTTGCTCAGAGTCTTTCAATGTAGACTGTGTCTAGAGCAGTACAGGTTCTTTTTTTTTTTTTTAATATATAGAAGCTGCTGGAAGCACTCCTTTCATCTGCCTTTGATGTTTTGTGAAGCTGTTACTGGCATTCCTTACTTCTGACTACCTTCTTTATCTTTTTGCCGTTGCCTTGCAGCCTAATAGAGTTTCTTTGTGTCATTTACCAAGTCACTTTCCAGGAGCTGGTAGATTACTTATGATGCCTTGTTCTTTGCTATTGCAACTCCTCTATCAGTCTCTTTGTTAGCCAATGAGTATTACTTCTTAGCTTAGTCCATCCTTTGTATCTCCCACTTTTTCCTGCACTCCTTCTTTCTTTTGATGACTTCATGGACTTCGGCATTCTACCACCAGCTTTTCTTATGATGGACCTCATTTCCATACCTGGCTTGGCCTCATATCAGTTCTGTAGTCCTCACATCTGCTGTTTTGAGGTGCCATCATTCTTCTTCAATTCCCATTTCCTTTCCTTCCTGAGGTGTTAGAGCTCTGTGTAATTCCTTTAATGCTTGTATCTTTTTGCCAGTCAACTTCCAGGCATTTATCCTAGTCTCTGTTGACCTTAGGGACTTCTCTAACCACTGCTCACAGCTGATTGTGGCAACCAGTGGTTTATGCTGTGGGTGGACTGTATCACTGGAGATGACTTTGTAATCACTGATTCTACCCCAGACCCCTTCCCTTACTAGAAGGAAGTCTTCCCAAGTTCTAGGCTGGCCACTCCTGTATCTGATCTTGTGATTAGCTGTCTCTCTTGCTGAACCATGTGTTGACCACCATCAAGCCATTTACTATACTGAAGTCTAGAATGACCTCTTCTTCTTTATTCCTGTTGCCTCGCCCAATAAAAAATAAAACTTAAAAAAAAAAAAAAACCTGAGGGAGCACAGGATATTTTACAAGACTTCTAGGGAAGAAAGCAGCATTTCCATTTAAGACTAGTGTAATCCAGAATGGAAATTAGAAACAGATTCTAGATGCACCTTGATGGAAGAGTGACTCACTGCAGAATCTAAAACCCCAGAGAGTCTAAGAGGGAACAAGGGTGGAGAAAGGAGTCAAAGTTGTTTGGCCGTAGACTATACAAAGAAGTGCCTTTAGTTTCTGAGATGAAAAAATAATGTAAATTCCTTGAGAGAGGGATTAAAAGGAACTAAAGAACTTCAGAATCCAACAGACAGGGTTATGGGAGTGAGTGTGCAGGTGATGCTTGTCTGGGTTCAGGAGAAGCATTTTGGTGGCACACGGCCTCGGGACTTCTACAGAAAATGAGATAGAAGTAAAGAGAACCAAATCTGCCAAAGCTAGTAAAGGACCATGAGAATGACCTTGGCCTTGCATACTTTAATCTCTCATTACATGAAATGAGAAAAAGTATCCCCACATGATGTAACTGATGCCATGACAGCCCTGAACAAAAAGCAGAACCTTTTCTGTTTGCAATTGTCCAGGAGAGTCCACTCTCCACGTAATGATATTTTGCATGTACCTGGTGCAATAAATACAGGAGGTAATATTGCAGTGTTCTGTCCCCAAGCAGGACAAACACTAACTAAAATATCTTTGTGAAAGATGTACTTCCTGCAAGTAGTACAGTCATTTACTTTTTGACAACTACAGTTCTTGACACTGGAAATCTCCTCACATTTTAAATATGCACACAATTATGTAAGATTTTTTTCCCCAGCAAGGTACTAGTACCCCATCTGTACTCTGGAGGCCAAGCTGAACAAATGGACTAATGCTATTTAGCAAATCGCATGGAAAACAGTGACACTGTGGCAAGAAAGAATTAAAGAGGTGTGAGTGAATGTCTGTCCTTCATACCAGGCATGCTGTCATCCAGGTCAGTGCCCACATAGCCAAGACAGGGAAGGAATCAGGCATTCTGTAACAGAAGTCTCCATTGTTATCACTAAGAGTGAACAATATGATGAACACCAAGACTTGTCTGGAAGGTAAGAATTTGTGATTTCCTGCAGGTTCCAAGAGACAGATTTCGAGGTTTGGAAAGCATGCTAGGGTGAACTGAATTGCCCTCTGCTTCTCCTGTTGCTGCTCGAGTACCAGCCATCAAAACATAGGTAAATGTGAATGTCCTCAGTAATGCAGAGGAACTCTGGAACTTTTAGAAAGGTGTTTAGCCTTGATAGATCCAAGTGGGCCTCCAATATCCCTTTTTTCTTGGAACTACAGTCTTGAATAGAAGCCTGTGCTATGCTATTATTTTGGTACTCTCTCTATGGTAATCTGAAACAAAAGTTCTTGCAGCAGGGAGTTAAACTGAATGCTTTTCATTGTTGAGAACTAGTGGGATAACCAAGAACTTGGCTTTTTTTAAGAAATGAAGCCTGTAACCCAAAGATTATCAGGATCCATTTATCTTGTGCAATTTTTCCTGCTTTTCTACAAAGAAGCCTTGGCACCTCCTTACTCTTATGGTGCTGGTGAGACAGGAGCTCAGAGGGATCTGGGTTGTAGGGCAAGTAGGAGTAAGGGTGAAACACAGCTTTTGCATATGCAGGTCTCACTTCTGAGGGCCCGGCTTCCCACCTGATCTACTTCCCATTTACCCTTATGTTCTTCCTGCATATAGTTCTTTATTAGCCTTTATTACCTTTTGGCTATTTTTCTTTTTCCTGTCTCAGGATGTAAGGCCAACTCTAGATAGTGTAGTTACAGCTGTACATAGGAACAGGGGAGTGAAACAACTATTTCACATATTAATTGGTCTTTACCTCCACTCTCAAATACTTGTTTCTCGAGAAAAGCAGATCCCTCCCCAATACTGCATTCAGGAAGATGTGCTTTGACATGATCAAAGGCAAAGTCAAAGTGAACTTTATTGCCATTTAGACTCCACAAGGGTAACCTAAACAAAATTGTGTGCATCAGGATCAATACTGAGATGACAATTACACACAGCACATGCAACATACATAACAGTAACTTTAAGTTAGACTGTTATTTGACTACATACTACTATAAATTACTATATGCGGTGGTGGTGCTGTGGTAGCATTGTCGCCTCAAAGTAAGATATTGTCCTGTTCGATTCTCATCTAAAGCGTCTTCTGTGTGGAGACATGCGTGAATGGGCATACCTTCGTTGAAGGTTGTGCATCAGAGCTGGCAACTCGGCACGTAAAAATCTACTGCCAATCATTAGCGGACCGGAGTTCCGCTGTGGCGACCCCTAACTGGGAAAAGCCGAAAGATGCAACAACAACTACTTTAAATTACTATGTCTACAGTTTTTAGCAGCTGAGAAATTGATTATTGCAGAGATTAACTGGCAAAGGCCAAGTCTTCAGCCTGGCATGACAAGCATACCAGGCTGGCCTTATAGGTACAATACCCACCATCTGACCATTTTAATAGCAGATATCAATGGTGTCACTGCCCACAGGGTAGAGGTGTTGTTGCCATATGTAGGTACCATTAGAGCACAGCCTAGCTAGGGGAACAGTGATGGCAGAGGTTGTCATGTACCAGACTATCTTTGGGATGACCAGAACTGCCAACGTAGGTCTTCTCTGCTGCTTGTAAGATAGCTCAAAAAAAGCTCTCTTCTAGAAGAGACAGTCTGCTCTTCCTGGTACTCAAAACTCCACAAGTATGCTCTTTCCTGTGAGATAATGACCAACTAAAGTTAAGGAAACCATCCTTCTTTAGTTCTTCCTGCATAGTGTCCTTTATTAAGCAATCATTCAAGTATTTATAGAATGTGGAAGCCCTTCAACATGAAGGGGGGGGGGGCACAATTGGAGTTAAATATTTGTAGTTCATGGAGCACCATGATTATGCTCCAAAACTGAAAAATAAGATAAACCTGTTTCACATTTGTATAGCATGAGACCTAACAGATCTTCTAGTAGTGTATAACATTTGTTACACAACCAACTAAGTGTTGTTACAGTCCAGTCTCACAGAAGGGACATTACTGCACCCTTAACTGCCCTGAAGAGCTTGATTCATAATTTTATTCTCTACACGGAAGTTTATAGACATCAGTCTGCAAGTAATTTAGTTAACAGAAATCAGAATCTAAAAACTGTCCCTGAATTTCTCCTCTAATCATATTGACTTCCGGTCTATAAGAAATCACTCACTAAATGCTTTATTGGTTTTAAAAGCTAATACTTTGCACTTTTTGTTTTAAATTTTGTATGTGGTAGCACACGGAATAGATGAAACTCCATACACTACCGTTATGATTACATCTCAACAATCATAACCTGTTATTATGTGTTCTTGACATGTATGCCAATCCATGTCTCAAACACATAATAACATGGTTATGATTGGAGACCCAATCATAACCCTCTATGTTATATTAATAAACAATGAAAGACCACCAAGATAAAGGAACAGCACTTAAACAAAAAACAGTATCCAAATAAACAAAGTGCCAGGCCACCAAGGCTGCAGGGTATTGCATTTATTCAACTTAAAAGTAAAAATAAAAATGGGTAAGCGTTTTCAAGATACAATATATTGCTTCATCAGACATGATGTCTGATGAAGCAATCTACTGTATCATGAAAGTGCTTACTCGTTTTTATTTTTACTTTTAAGTTGAATAAATTTAATAACCTACAGCCTTGTGGCCTAGCACTTTATTTTGATAATGTTATATTAATAATCTGACAAAGTAGATACCCCCAAAAAAGCAAGTTGGTACACTAAAAATGCTATGCTCCTGTAATGAAGTTCAAGGAATTAATTTTTGTAAACTGGGATATGAGGGTATGCAACCTTAAAGCTTAAGGTAACCATGAAGATACCTGGTAATAGCAATCGAAGATAAGTGTGCAGATTTGCATTTTTAACTTGTTGATGAATTACATATGGAGAAATCCAAGGTGGCACTCTCCAAACTTAGATTTTGCTTCCAAAAGTAATTATTGTCCTTAACCATCATTTATATCTTTATATTTTTTTATCCCTTAACAATCCCTTTACAGGATCAATGGACTTCTTACAGATACGGTAAGAAAAACTCTAGCCACCATCTTCTTATTGCCAACTCTCTTATACATTGCTCCTCTCCCAACAAACTTAAACAATACTCAAAGAAAGAAACTTGCCTCCTGCTACAATAAAATAGCTACATTTGCCACCAATCTCCTTCATAAGACCCACCATTGTCATAGCTTAAAGCAATTAAACTGGCATGAACTACACAACTACAGGGGATATAAAAAGTGTACACACCCCTGTTAAAATGCCAGGTTTTTGTGATATAAAATAATGAGACCACAATAAATCATTTCAAAACTTTTCCCACCTTAAATGTAACCTATAAAATGTACAATTCAATTGAAAAACAAAAATATATGTTAGGGGAATAATATAAAAAATAAAAAAAAAACGTACAATAAGCTGGTTGCATAGGTGTGCACACTTTGTTGAAGCACCTTTTGATTTAATTACAGCATTCAGTCTTCTTGGGTAGGAGCCTATCAGCATGGTACATGGGTTCATAGGTTGGTACTAGGCTATCGGCCCTAGGGCCTAAACAAGCCTAGCCATAACAATTCCCTGACTATCTCTTCCCACAGTATTTACTTCCCTGGACTCCTGTCTAGCAGGGTGACTGACATGATCCCTAGGGTGAATTTCCTATCTCTCATCCAATCATCAAGGTTCCTTTTGAAGAGGGCCAAAGAGGCGCTCTGCTTGACATGTATGGGCAGTTTATTCCAGAGTCTGGGGAGTGTCTGGGTTAGGAACCTATTCCTCCAGCATGTTTTGTTCATTGTGATGACAAGGTTTAGATCCCTGGAGCGTGTATGTCTCTGAGGGATTGGGATTTCTTTACAGTGTAGCATGTCCAACAGCTCTGGGTTTGACATGGCCTTGTATGTTAAGCAGAGATCGCCTCTGAGTAGACGATATGTGACAGAGTGCAGGTGGAGTTTTTTTAGATGGACAGCATAGGGCATCTGCTTTAGGCCTGTGATTCTTTTAGTGAGGTATTTCTGTGCAGCCTTTCCAGTTGTTGCAGATATCTTGTGAGGTACATACCAAACGGGTATTCTATAATGGGTCTAATGAGGGATGAGTACAGTGGGACAATGACCTCCTTTTTCTGGATGAAAAGCCCTTAGTGATGAGGTGTGCCACATAGAAGGATTTCCTGACTGTTGTGGTGATGTGGTTATCGAAGGTGAGACCACTGTCCACCTGTGTCCCTAAGTCTCTTATCACACTTTCGGTGTTTAGTGTACTGCCACCTATATTGTAATTCATGGGTACATATTTTTTCCCAAAGGGGATAACTATACATTTCTTGGCATTGAGCTTGAGCCCATGGCTCTGGCACCAAGCATCTGTTTCTGTAAGGCCCTTTTGTAGAATATCCACATCATTTGGGGATTCAATAATGGCTCCCAGGTTGCAGTCATCTGTGAACTTTGCTAGCCAGATTCCCTTAGTGTTGGCCTGTACTTCAGAGAAGTAGATGCCAAACAAGAGCAGTCCTAGGACTGAACCCTGATGTACTCCACTTGTCACTTGTCTGGAGCTGGATTTAGAGTCAGCTACTTTGACAGTGTGGGTTCTGTCAGTAAGCCAGTTGGCAACCAATCAAATGATGTAAGGATTAATGCCCAGCTTAGTAAGTTTATCTATGATTCCAGAGTGGGGGATGGTGTCGAAGGCCTTGGTGAGGTCCAGATAGACTGTGTGGACCCCCCTACCTTTGTCCACGGCTCTGGAGACTGATTCAAAGAAGTCAATCAGGTTCAGGAGACAAGATCGGCCCTTCACAAACCCAAACTGTCTAGGGTCCAGTGTTTGAAGGTTGCCAATGTCTTTGTTTATAAGTTCCATGATAATACGTTCCATGGCCTTGCAGAACAGGCTTGTCAGACTGATGGTGCAGTAGTTCCTGGGATCCAAGGTGGATCCCCCCTTGTGGAGTGGGATAACTGTAGCTGTGCACCATTCAGTGGGCACTAAGCCTGAGGTGAGTCTATGATTAAACATGACACTTAGGTGAGGTGCCAGTTCATTTTGTAGTTCATGTAGTACACAGCCTGGGATGTCATCTGGTCCCATGGATGCTGTATTCTTAGCTTTGGAGAATGCGTTTTTTACCTGTGTGGCCATTATTACACATCTTGACTTAGCAATATTTGCCCACTCTTCCTTGCTAAAGGCTCCAAATCTGTCAGATTGTGAGGGCATCTCTTGTGCACAGCCCTCTTTAGGTCACCCCACAGATTTTCTATTGGATTTAAGTCTGGGCTCTAGCTGGGCCATTCCAAAACTTTAATTTTCTTCGGTGAAGCCATTCTTTTGTTGATTTGGATGCATGCTTGGGGTCATTGTCATGTTGAAAGGTGAAATTCCTCTTCATCTTCAGCTTTCTAGCAGACGCCTGAAGGTTTTAGGCCAAAAGTGACTGGTATTTGGAACTGTTCATAATTCCCTCCACCTTGACTAAAGCCCCAGTTCCAGCTGAAGAAAAGCAACCCCAAAGGATGATACTGCCACCACCATTCACTGTGGGGATGGTGTTCATTTGGAGATGCGAAGTGTTGTTTTTGCGGCAAACATACCTTTTGGAATTGTGGCCAAAAAGTTCAACCTTGGTCTCATCTGACCATAACACATTTTTCCACATGCTTTTGGGAGACTTGATGTATTGTTTTGCAAATTTTAGCCGGGCCTGGATGTTTTTCTGTGTAAGAAAAGGCTTCCGTCTTGCAATCCTAGCCCATAGTCCAGACATATGGAGAATACAGGAGATTGTTTTCACAAGTAGTACACAACCAGTACTTGCCAGAAATTCCTGCAACTCCTTCTGTGTTGCTGTAGTTCTCTTGGCAGCCTCCCTGACCAGTTTTCATTTTGTCTTTTCATCAATTTTGGAGGAATGAGAGGTATGGTTGTATTTTTCATTTTCTTTTGCAATGTCATTGTTGTCTCATATTTTCTCCACTTTTTGATGACTGTCTTCACTGTGTTCCATGGTATATTCAATGGTGTGGACATTTTTTTGTACCCTTCTCCTGACCGATACCTTTCAACAATGAGATCCCTTTAATGCTTTGTAAGCTCTCTATGAACCATGCTTTTACTGTAGCGGGTAACTGAGTAAATGTCAGGAAAATCCTACTAGGACAGCTGAACTTTATTTGGGGTTAATCAGAGTTTCTTTAATTGATGGCAGGTGTGTACCCAAGAAGACTGAATGTTGTAAATCAAAAGGTGCTTTAACAAAGTATTAGTTTAAGGGTGTGCACACACAACAAAGTATTAGTTTAAGGGTGTGCACACTTATGCATCCAGTGTATTGTATGTTTTTTATTTTTTATATTTTTTCTCCTAACAGATTTGTTTGTTTTTCAATTGAATTGTACAGGTTATAGGTCACATTAAAGGTGGGAAAAGTTTTGAAATGATTTATTGTGGTCTCATTTTTTTATATCACAAAAACCTGGCATTTTAACACGGGTGTGTACACTTTTTATATCCACTGTACCTAACATATTCACAACTAACTACAGCACAATCTCTTTTAGCATCCAAAAAATGCCCTGCACTACATAACTTATTACTGACTTACTGTCTAGCAAGGGACATCCGCTCTAGTAACAAATTATTATAATTTACAAATAAGTCAAATAATGTTGCAGGAGACTTGCTCTACTCCCAATACATTGCTAAGCTCTGGAATAGTATCCCCACACCAATAAAATTCTCTGACAAACTGAATAGTTTTAAACCACTGCTTAAACAACATCTTAACCAATCCTGGTCCTGCACATGCTCATCAAAAGGCTGAGACTTTGTCTTCACAGTATGGTACTCTCCAAATACTCTCCTTAAACAGAATGCACTCAACCTCTCACTGAAATCAGAAAACAATTTTTTATACAAAACTGCTGCCTGTGCAATCCATTAAGTTGCACGTGGGCTTTCTCTTTAGTAACATCCACCTCTGTAACATCTTAGACTGTATAAATGTAACTATTGTTTGCGTATAAATGTAAACAGAAATGTAATTACTCTTTGCCCTTGATAGTGAAACTACTGGTTCCATCTCCATAGTGGCTGCTTAATTTAAAGTACCAGTATTAACACCAATGCTGTACATGGGGCAGTTGTATTCCTGTGGCAACCACTTCTGGAAAAAAAATCAAGCATCCTTGGTTGCAGCTCCTCTGAGGAAAAGATCCACTGGCACTTGCCCACACAGATTTGAATTTACAACTCTAATATGTAAGCTAAAGGAAGTATAAAGCCTCAGAAACTTGTCCAGGATCTATCAGAATAAAAGGTGCTATTACATGCACTAGTCTGAATCCTTTACCACTGTCTGGTGAAATAAACCCTGGGTTTGCAACAGACTTTTTGTTTCAATACTTTGTGCAGTGTCTCAACCGAAGCATTAAATTAATTTTCAAATACTTGAAAGACTGGTGGGATGGGAGTAAGTTTGTTTTCTCTGTTTAGCTGTTCTAGTTATTTTATTATGTCATAACACTCTTGCCCATTCAACCCACTAGAATGATGGCTTCCTAATCTGAAGTTGCAGCTTCCTAAATGAATATTCTAAGATGAGCAGCTCCAGAGTTGACATGTGCTTACAGTTTGCCATCTGCAGATGCCTGTAAACCAGATGCCAAAAACAGACAGGCCTGGAACACTTGTGAGACTGCTTAACCAGTGTCAGCCTCCAAAGGGCCAAAGGTTGGAGAAGCAGAAGCAATTAGAAAAACCTAGGGAGGACAAGGCTCCCCAAAGACTGCCAGTGTCTCCAGCTTTCTTCCACCACCAGAATGAATGTCCCCCATTGTATAATGACAATTTGCTTTCCTCCCTTGCAAAAATCAAAACCAGAAAATGAGGAAATCTAAGTGAGCAAGGGACAGATGCGTATTTGCCAAAGGCCAGATTTTACATACTTGTTCTAAGTCCTAAAGTTGTGGGTCCTCTGAAATATTATTTTTGAACACTACACACACTGGTAACACCTCCAGATGTTTTGCCAGTTTCACAGTAGTGACACCTCTAGGCATCTAATCCTTTTTAATTCCAAATCCATACTACACCACATACAAGTTATTGCAAGAATCATTGTAAAGCTCATATAAGGGACAGCATAACTGCACTCATATTTTATCCCTGTCTAGTGCAGCTAAACAGTAATGAACTCAGCATATACACTATATTGTCATAATGCTCATGTTTCATTAAATAGCTTAAAAAGCAAGTAACAGGTAGAACTAATAAACCCCATATTAAGGGTCACACCTGTAGGAACAAAATGCTGCTGACTGAAGAATAGCATGAGTGGTTACTGAGATTTTGCTGTAAAACTGTTCGTGGCACATTAAAAAAACATATACTGTGTTTATGATGAGAGTTGAACACTTAGAATCTAATGAATATTACTAATGTAAACATTGTGAAAAGTTTGCCATTTTCACGTCTTTAGAGGTATGAACATTTGTTTGAACTGTGAAAATATACCTTGATTTGTCAAAGATTTCAGGATACAAGCAATGGAAGTTACAAGTATAAGCTTTAAGAGCTCCAGTGGAAACAATGAGACTCAAAAAGGCACTGAAGGTGTTAAACCTTTAGCTAGGTCACTCTCGCACTAGTACATTTGACTCTTTCTGTGGCATCAGCCTTGGAAAGATCTCCAAAATCATAAATCAAAACAGGGCAGAGTCAAAAACACTACATGGTAACAAAAAGTGTAAGAGCAATATTACTAAGAAAATAATGAAATTGTTGCTCTAGAATTTGCCTGGGCAAGACTGACAGACTCACAATCATTCTGTTTTAGCAAAAGAGAAATGAAAAGTTATACTTACAGTAATGAAAGCTCTATGGAGAGAATTTTACCTCAGTAACCTTTAGTATAAAGAACACAGGCATTAAGACTTCTCTGTACTCAGTGTTCCCTGGCCACTGCACCTTGCCCTATCCCATAATACACTGTGACAGCTCCCTTTCTAGATTTGAGCAAAGGCAAGACGAGCTGAGACCAAGCAAACATCAAGAATGGGAAAGGAAGCAAAAGTCACTACTGAGGATGGACAGGCTCGTACAGTGCTATCAATGCTAAGTATACTCTGATGTGTCTGATATGAGTGGGCTCATCCACAGTAACTTCTAGGACAGGGTCCCAAGCTATTCCAGATAGGAGGTCTTAGGCCAAAATATCCCAAAACACAATGGTTTCAAAGAAGATCTGGAAGCTACACCCAGTTGATGTATGGTAAAAGTGTTCAAGGAGGACCAAGTAGTAATAGGTGCAGAGATCTACTGAGGCATATTTGAAGAAAGCAGTCAAATGCTCTAACACAAAAGGCCCTAGTAACACTAAGCAAATGCTTCCCATGAGAAAATGGATATAGAAAGACACCCAGGCAACTAGAATCTGCAAACCTTCTGACACCAGAAAAACAGCTTAGAATGCTTCATAACAGATTTGGTATTGTTTATCTAATATTTCAACTGCCTGTGAACATATAGGCACTCAAGAGATACTCCAAACAGTTAGCATAATTAAGCTCAACATTTCTGGCTTACACCCTTGCCTTTGTATAGACAAGGACAACTAGAAACCAAGGCCAAGAATACAGCTTTGATGATGGACTGGATAATACACCAGGACACCTAACTAGCCTGGAATATGACCTATCAGAGTCGCTGAAGTCAGTATTCATCCTTAGCCTCCTCACAGGCTTCATGCCATGTAAATTGAGGACTGCAACAGTCATTCCTCTGCACAAGGATGGGCTAACAATGAATCTGGGGAACTACAGACCCATTAGTCTGATTAGTCTCATATGCAAAGCCATGGAAATGATTAACAATGATATAGGAACCCTTCAGACCCTGGACTCAACCCAGTTTGGTTTCTTCAAAGGCAGGCCATGCCTACTGAACCTGGTAGACATCTATGAGAGGGTCACAAAGGCAATGAATGACAGCAAAATGCGTACCCTGACCTAGATAAGGCATCTGATACAATACCCCACTCAGGCATAATAAGCAAACTCAAGGAATTAGGCATAACCCCTATGGAACTCACTGGATACTCAGCTGGCTCTCAGACAGAACGGAGGAAGCTAGAACTGGACAGGCCACCTCCAAAAAGAGGCCAGTAATGAATGGAGTCCCCAGGGCTCTGTGCTGGTTCTGCTCTGCTTTAGCATCTATTTGTTTGGAAGCCAAGGTCAATGTCAACAGCCTCTGGCTTACCAAGTTAAGTTTGCAGATGACTGCAAGCTTAGAGCAATCAAAGAAATCTCCCCAACATAATAACATCTTACAGGAAGGCATAGCACAGACAAATGACTGGTGCCAAAGCCATGGCTTCAAACTCAGTGCCAAGAAATGAATAATAACTTTTAAAACTCAGTGCCAATAAATGCATAACAGTACTTTGTGAGATGTCGGCCAGCCAAGAAAACTACCTGATTGATAAAACACCCCTCAAAGTAGACACAGTGGTCAAGATTTGGAAACTCGTGTAGCCAGTGATCTGGCTTTTGAGTAATGTATATCTAACATAGTAAGAAATCATACCATGTTGCTCAGCTTATAAGTAACAGCATGGCATCCAGGTCCAGAGAAGTCATCATGTCACTAAACTCAGCCCTTATCAGAATCAACATTGAGTTTAATGCCCCCTTTAGTATGTACCTGAAAAGGCACATTCAACAACTGGAATGTCCATAGAGATTCCTCTTAGAAAGAATACAGGGCATAAACACAATATCATATGCAGATCATCTTAAAGGCATGTCTCTATACTCTCTTTTCTGCAGACTTCTGAGAGGTGATTTATACCTGGCATACAAGGCATCCTGAAATCCTACTCTGATGGCCCTTTTGCATATCCACAAAATGAACAGCACCAGAACTACCATATATAAGGATTTAAACTTTGCTTGTGAATTAAATAGGCATCTACTAAGATGCAATCTCTGCTTGACTTACAAAGCCATGTCTGACCCAGCTCTGTTAGAAATGTTACATCTAAAGAAATCCCAATCCCTCCGCACCACATGCTCCAGAGACCTCAACCTCATTACCAGAATCAACAAAACATGCTGGAGGGACAGGTTCATAACCCAGAGACTACCCATGCTCTGGAATAGACTTCCCACACATGTCAAGCAGAGCACCTCACTAACCCTCTTCAAGAGAAATCTTGATGAGTGGATGGGAAATAGAAAGTTCACCTCAGGGATCACTCCAGTGGCTCTACTTGATAGAGGCACTGAGAACTAATATCGGGCGGCACAATGCCAGGTTACTTCTATGGGCTAGGCTTGTAAAGGCTCCAGGGCCATTAGCCTAGTACACACCTATGAACATGTTGGAGGGACAGATACGTATATCAGAGAATCCCCATTCTCTGGAATAGGCTTCCCATCTGTGTGAAGCACAGCCCTTCCCTAACCTTATTCAACAGCAACCTGAACCACTGGATGGGAAATCACAAAATTAATCCATGGTCTGACACCTATGTCAATGGTGAACAGACGCAGCCACTGAAGCATGTCTTACCATAAACCCCCTAAGATAATCTCTAAGGCATCTCTCATGGAATACAGTTGGGTTGCATGGCTAAAATTAAAAGGCCATAGTGGTTGTTAGCCTAGTATGTACCTATATGAACTTATGAACCTTTGGTTTTATTGCACCCAGATATTTTTGCAAGGGCATCCACAGCCTCTCTTACTTGAATGACTGCCTATCAACTTTTCCTTCCAAAAAGGGATGTCATGTGATGCCAACTGGGGACTGAGGAAAAGACAGTGTATATAACTGTATAACAGGCTGACCTGATAGACTGGAATTGCAACCACAGGCTCAAGCAAACTGTGGCAAGAAAGATCTGAAGATGCTGCTGAGCGATGTCCCTTTATGCCACTTATCTGTTGATGTGTAGAAGTGTACTGGAAGTAAGGGTGGCCTTCAAGATTCTGCTGGCAAGATTCTTAGTGAGTCAGTATTGCAGTGAATTATGAAAAACATCCAATGCTCCCTGGGTCAGAATGGAACAGTTAGGGCCATTTCTGGCCTTTCCTATAAATTTTTAACTATCCCCAAGAACAGCAATATACAAAGGAAAGCAATAAATAAACCCACCCAATCTTGTGAGAAGGAATCTACTACTTAAGCAGGTACTGAGTGCTGGGGAATTTTCAGTAGGAAGTTAATCAAGGAAGCAACAGGATCTTCATCCCTGCTGTAGACCTAATCCTTTTGTAAGGTCTATATGTCTTTGTCTAGCATCCACTCATGAAGATCTGCTTGAGTACTCCTTCACTAATCCACCAAAAATTTGAGTAGATATACAGGTTGCTTTCAGGAGTGAACTGTTACCAAGAATTGTCAGCTGGCACAGCTGATAATGTGCAGCCCCTCATTTCTATAACTGTGGGGTTTGTCTGTTAAGATAATCAGTGTCTCAACCTGGATTTTGTTAAGATAATCAGTGTCCCAACTTTCCAAACTGTCTTGAAGGTTTAGAGCACACCTTAATGACTGCCATTCTGACTTTTATGTAGAGTTTTGCCTTTCTAAGACTCCAAATGCCCCACTCTTTCAGGTCCACGGTATGTGGACCCCATGCCACATATGTGGCATTCACATGGAAGGCCTGGCTTGGGAAGTGGTGGATATAGGTGCATGCCCTTGTTCTTTTGGACTTGGGTACCATTCCATCTCTCTCTCCATACATAGGAAAGTATTGGGATGGTATACTGCAGGGAGTCAGACTGCTGCACCAAGTATTCTTCAGGCAATAATGAAGAATCCTAATGTGCACTACAATATGGTGGGGTTCATGAGGCCCAAAAGGCTCAGTCTGCTAATCCTGACCTCCTTAGCATGCCCAGGAAAAAAAGGTAGAAAAGTACTCCACTTTTTTTCCTTTGGCAGCTAAATTCATGTTTAAGTTGATGTCCGGAAAGGCCCTAAAGAAAATCACTGTTCATATTGGAGCAGGAATGCTGTTCAGCAGCCTACCATGTAGAAGCACTTTAAGGTGTACTCCATTGCCCTCTATATGCCCCCTGGAGTATATACCCAATTCAGGCAGCCATCCCAGTAAGGATAGCTATGGATGCCCTTGTAAAAGTATCTGAATGCAATAGTCAAACCAAACGTCAAAGAGGCAAGCCTAAAACTGAGACCCACCCTCATTAAAAACCTCAGGTATTATGCATGGCTTTTGAAAACAGGGATGTGGCAATAGCCATCTTTTGACCTAATTCTTACTGGTAGGGCTGGGGGTCCAGGATGGGAAAGAGAGTCATGTAAGGTCATCTTTAAATTCAAAATTTTAGAATGTTACCACTCGTAAGTCCAAAGTGAGTCTCTGTGAAGCCAGGGATAATGCCAGGCTATGTTAAAACTGTAATGCATTCTCTCTCTTGCTCATCAGCTGTGTTGCTCTCTTAGCTGCTAGAAAGTATGACTTTTCCCTTTCTACATATCAAAAAGGAGGCAATGTCTTTTGAAATGTGTTGGATCTCCAAACTTGCAGTCTTCTCTTGTTAATGTAGCCAAAAAAAAAGACATGAAAGACCAGAACTGTCTTTTCTGCTGTGATGAAATTCCTATAGAGGCTGATGAACTCAATGGTTTGCAGATCACTAAGATACCAGTGTGGATTAGAAGGAAAGGGAAGACTTTGATGAGTACTGGCAAGTCTAGTGACTATGAGACAAAAAAAATGGCATTCCCAGTTTTCCTCTAGTGTCAACAAAGTGATGTTATCTGATGACTACTGGGAACTGGGGAAAAGACAACTGACATGACTGTATACCATGCTATGCAAAAGATGACCTCTGTTGCTGTTTTATTCGTGGTGTAACCATTCATTAATATTTAGTCTGTAATAGTTAGGACTAGTATTCCTGCAGTAATCTCTATCTATTTATTTATTTAACATTTGTTGACTGTGAAAGTCTAGCTAGGACAGATCCTATCTTCAGTGGATGCACGGGGAGAAACGCTACAGATGCATGTTTTTGAAATTCGGAAGGAAACCAGAGTACCCAGAGGAAACCCATGCAAATGCAGGGAGGACATGCAGACTCCATACAGAATGTACCCCAGCTGAGAATGGAACCGAAGAGCCTCTTGCTGTGAGGCAACATTGTTAACCACTTACACCACTGCACTGCCCAAAACATGGTTATCTGGATCTTAGGATTCCCTGTATACATTTTAATTTAACTGCCTTTTTATTTTCAGTGTGCCAACCTACATATAAGTTAATCTGTATTTGCACTGTTAGTTCAATTATTGACCTTCAAGCTCCTGTGGCTGGCATGCATATGATATCTGGAAGTCTCTGGCTTTTAGGATCATAACATCACAGGCGGTTACTAGGCTAACAGCTCCAGGGCCCTTACAAGCCTAGCCAAGTTCAACTCATGTTCCCAAGGGTGTCTGGTTCAAGAAAACACTAAAATTAACACCTATTGCCCCTGTCCAAGAGGGACACAGGTGGAATCCCTGAGGTGGATTTCCAGTTACCCATCCAATCATCCAAATTATGCTTAAATAGGGCCAATGAGAGGCTTTGTTTAACATGAATAGGAAGCTTGTTCCAAAGCTGGGGCAATCTTTGTGAGACAAATCTGCCTTGCCAGCAAGTTCTGTTGATGCCACATACCAGGTTAAGGTCCTTTGAGCAAGTGACCTGTGTGCCATTTGACTTGCAAATGTGCAGCGTTTCCATTAAAGCTGGGTCAGAGATTGCTCCATATGCAAGCCACAGGTCAGGTCTAAGCAGTTTGTACAACACAGAGTAAAGTGAAAATTATTTCAGTCTGTGCACATAAGACAGATCTTGAAGACCTTGAATTTTCTTTGCAAGGAACCTTTGTGGTCTCTCCAATTGCTGCAGGTGTTTGGAAAGGAACATACAAAAGGGAGAATTGTACTATATTATTGGCCTGATGAGAGTAGAGTACAGGGAGTTATAACATTTTTTTTTCTGGTGGCAATGCCCCTACTTACAACATGAGCAATATAAAATGTCCTTCTTACCACTGTGAAGACATAGTGATCGAAGTTAAGGTTGCTGTCAACCTGTGTGCCCAGATCTCTCATCATTGATTGCATGCTTAGGGTATTGCTACTGATGTGGTAATTTGCAGGAACATCACCCTTGCCAAAGGGGATGATAATGCATTTTTTTGCATTAAGTTTAAGACCATGACTTTGGCACCAGACATTAGCCTGCATAAGACCTTGCAAGATGTTTGCATTACTAGGGGTTTCAATGATCACTCCCAGTTTGCAGTCATCAGCAAACTTTAACAGCCACAATCCTTTAGTTTTAGCCTGTTGCTTTGGAGAAGTAGATTCCAAATAGTAGGGGTCCCAGAACTGATCCATGTGGAATGCCACTGTTTACAGGTCTGCTGGAGGAGGTGGAGTCCCCTATTTTGACTGTATGAGTTCTATCAGTGTGTCAGTTTGCAACCCACCTGACAATATATTTCCCCAACTGGGTTAGTTTATCAATGATGCCTTAGTAAGGGATTGTGTCAAAGGTCTTGGCAATGTCTGGGGCTTTGGTGACTAACTCAAAGAAGCCCACCAAGTTTAACAGGCATGCTTTCCCCTTGACAAAGCCAAACTGGATGGGGTCAAGCATTTGAATATTTCCTATATCTTTTTTAATAAGGTCAATGATTATTCATTTCATGGCCTTGCAAATAAGGCTGGTCAGGCTAATGGGTCCATAGTTCCTGGGGTGTGTGGATGCACCCCCTTTCTGCAAAGGGATGACAGTTGCTGTTTTCCATTCCAAATTCAAAAATAGAACCAACAAACTATAAAACAAAACAAATAAAGAGGTTATGTCTTACCATAACGTTCGATCTGTGTTGTAGATCTTTATTCATTCATTACTGATAGGACTTCAGTTCCATCCTTGGAACTGACACGGCCGTTACCAAGCTTGTGCCAGACAAAAACTCTCAGCTAAGACCTATCCATAATTCCCCTCTCATAGTTTCTTCAGATCGAGTTTGCCCACCCTTATATTATAAAGGTAATAAAAGAGACAGTAGGAGGCTCACGTCTGAGCAAATACTTTAACTAGGAAATCCTAAAGTCCACCAGGAATATAGGCAGGGGGAAGGAGGGTGGGAAGTAATGAATGAATAACTATCTACAACACAGAGGAATGTTATGGTAAGACATAACTTCTTTATCTGATGTTGTAAATCTTTATTCATTCCTTACTGATAGGACTGAGTCATCAGCTACTTGAGTCCTGGGTGGCCCTAAGGAAGGATATTCCTGAGCACCCTGGAACCAAAAGATGCTCGTCCCCTGGAGGCCAAATACAATTTGTAATGAGTGATAAAGATATGAGGTCTTGCTCAAGTGGCTGCTGTGCAGATATCATCCACAGAGGCTCTGGAATGAAAAGCCACAGAAGTAGCCATCGATCTAGTCGAATGAGCCTTTACTCTGGAAGGTAAAGACAGTTTATTCTGATGGTAGATAAAGGTAATGACATTTCTAAGCTAGGAAGTTAGAGTCACTTTGGAGACAGGTTTACCCAGTCTGGGTCCCGCAAAGGCCACAAACAGCTGATCTGTTTTTCTGAAAGATTTAGTTCTGTCCAAGTAAAGGCAAAGTTGCCTATGAACATCAAGGGTATGCAAAAGATATTCCCCTCTATTTGAATGTTGAGGAAAGAAATCTGGCAGGTCAATAGACTGGTTAATTGAAAACCCGGAAATGACCGTGGGCAAGAAGGATGGGTCAGTACGTAGGGACACTCTTTCCCTGTGGAAAATCAAGTAAGGTCTCGACACTCAAGGCCTGCAACTCAAATACTGTTCTCTATGAGGTAAGGG
Organism: Protopterus annectens; assembly: GCF_019279795.1. Lineage (NCBI taxonomy): Eukaryota > Metazoa > Chordata > Ceratodontiformes > Protopteridae > Protopterus > Protopterus annectens. The sequence goes on along the minus strand of NC_056747.1, from coordinate 188,464,120 downwards.
CTACTAGAATTAGAGTCTTCCAAGACAAAAATTTATATCACATGAATTAGAAGGTTTGAAAAGAGGGCTTAACGACTGAAGCACCAAAGTCAAGTCCCAAGGCTCTATGGGGGGGCTTGACAGGAGGTTTAACATGTAATACTCCTTTCAAGAAGGTTTTGCACAGATGGTGTGACATAACAGAAGAATTATCAAATCCATTGTGAAAATTTGCAATAGCTTCTAAATGTACAGTAACTGTCGATGCTGAAGCTCCTGTATGTAGAAGGGTAGTCAGGTATTGTAGGATCTTCTGAATAGGCATAAAGAAAGGGTCTATGTCATGATATTTGGCCCTTGTAGAGAATCTAGCCCACTTACTAGAATAAATTTTTCTGGTGGAAGGTTTGTGCGAAGCCAGAAGAATCTCACAGACAGGAGATGAAATGTCAGGTAGCCTGGCAATCCTCGGAAGTAGAGAGACCAAGCTGTGAGCTTGAGGCTGTGGAGGAGGCTGTGAATCAGATGAGGCCATAGGAAAGGGGACCAGACTTAACGGGGCAGTAAGGGGCAATGAGGATCACTTTGCTTCTCAACCTTTGAGCTTCCTGGAGGAATTTTGAGATGAGGGAAAATGGGGGAAAGGCATACAGCAGACCCGGGGCAAATCGTGCATCAGATCATCCCTCTGTGACTCCCCCTGAGGGGGGAATCAGGGCAAAGTAGTTTCTCCGTTTGCTGTTTAGAGGGGAAGCAAACAGGTCACAGCAAGGCCTGCCCCAATGGCGTAAGATCTGATCCACTACTATAGGACTGAGGTACTACTCGTGAGGCATCAGGATGCTCCTGCTCAGATTGTCCGCAATAAGGTTGGAAATCCTGGGAATGTGCATTGCTATAAGAAAGCGGTTGGAAGCTCTCACCCAGTGACAAATTCTCATGGCTTCCTGACACATGAGGGGTAAGACCTGGTTCCGCCTTTTTTGTTGATATACCAGATGACTGACATGTTGTCCGATTGAATTGCAATGGTCGCAGAAGGGAGGGATGTATGGAATGCTTGCAAAGCTAAGAGAACTGCCCTCAATTCCAGGACATTTATGTGCAAATTGGCCTCCATGAGGGACCAGGTGCCTTGGACTGTCTTTCCATGGAAATGCTCCCCCAACTTAGCTGGGAAGCATCTGTGGTCACAGTGGCCATGGGCCAGGGAAGGCAGAATGGTCGACACCAAAGATTTGATTCTGGCTTCATCCACCAAAGCATTTCTTTCTTGCAAAGATTTGTAAGGCGTATCAAGTGGTTGAGAGGATGGGTTAATATAGACCATTGTGAAGAAAGGAGCCACTGTGCTAGTCTCATGTGCAATCTTGCCAGTGGAACTAAGGTAATGGTTGCTGCCATAGATCCCAGCAGTTGTAGTACAAGGCATGCTGGTACAAAAGTCTGTTGAAGGAGGACCTGAAACTGGTTTCTTATTTTTGAGAGCCTGTGAGGAGGAAGGGAAGCTTGGCAGGTTGTTGTGTCAAAGATCGCTCCAATAAATTCCAGTGTTTTTGTTGGGAACATTTGAGATTTTTCCTTGTTGATCATAATCCCTAAGTGAAAAGCAAGGCCTTGAGTGTAAGAGAGGCTGTGGATGAGAAGATTCCTGGTCGTGGTGGTAAGGAACCAATCATCTAGATACGGAAACACCTGGAGTCCTTGTAGTTGAAAATGAGCTACTACAACTGCCATACATCTGGTGAACACTCTAAGGGCTGTTGAGAGACTGAATGGCAGTACCCTGAACTGGTAGTGATTGGCTCCCAGCTGGAAGTGGAAAAATCTCTGGGAGCACTTGTCCATCTTTATGTGGTAATATGCGTCCTGGAGATCTATAGAGCACATCCAGTTGTCTTCCCTAGAAAGGGGAGGATGGACTGTACTGTGACCATCCGGAATTTTTGAGGTTTTATGAATTTGTTTAGTAAGCTGAGATCCAGGATTGGTCTCCAGTCCCCTGTCTTTTTTGGCACTAAAAAGAACCTTGAGTAAAAGCCGGATCCTCTCTGGTCTGTTGGGACTGGCTGGATGACTCTTTTTCTTAGCAGCTTTTCAATTTCTAAGGCTGCTACCTCCCTCTGACTTCGTGGAACATCCAGGATTCATTTGACAGGTCTGGGAGTAAGATTGAATGGGGTATTGTAGCCTCTGGATATTATTCTCTGCACCCATGCATCAGTAGTGATAAGTTGTCAGGCTTGTAGGCGCAGGGAAAATTAACCCCCTACTGCTTCCAGAGGAAAGCAATTGGACCACTGCTCAGGAGTGCTGGTAAGGTCGACCAGAGAAGAAATCTCTAGTGCCCTGGTTGCGTGGACCCCCTCTGCCCTGAAAGGGCCATCTTCTGGATGAGTTGCCCCTCTGCCCCTGGGGGGGTTGCTCACCACAAGTGTCTCAAAAAGATTCTTGAGATTTCTTGAACCACAATTTTCCTCCTCTCTGGTTCTTGGAATAGGATCTCTGGGGGTGACAAAATGCAGGCCGAGAGCAGACAAGGTCTTTCCATCTTTCTCACTTCATGATAATGTGTCTCTTACTTTGGGACCAAAAAGGGAAGATTCATCAAGAGGCACATTGATGAAGGAAAATTTAAAGGGGTCTGTGAAATCACACAAATGCATCCAAGCATGCTGTCTCATGACAATGCCTGATGTGGCTGCTCGAGCTGCCCCCTTGGTAGTGTGAGATATCAAGCGCATCGAGGAGTTTGAGATAGAGTCCATGGTAGCCAGCTGTGAGGTGACAGTGTCATCCTCCTCATTAGGCAATACCCCCACCAAAGAGGTAGACATTTCTGAAATTAGGTCTCTTTGGAGGCAAGTGAAGTGTGCCATATAGTTCAGAGATCTAATGGCAAAGGTCGCTGAAGCATAGGTCTGCTTCCCCAGTCTGTCCATAGCCTGAGACTCCCTGTTTGAGGGATGAACAGTGGAACTATCTTCTGCCAGTTCCCTCATGGTGGTCACTGCCACGACCATGGAATCAACTACCAACTGCTTTGACCAATTGGGCTGGGTCGGGGGTGGATAAAATTTTGTCTGGCCTCTGGGGAACAGGTTCAATATTGTCTGGGGCCTTCCAGGCACGTTGCTCGATCAGTTTTACAAGCTCATCCACAGGTGGGGTCACTGAGCAAGTAGATGACTGAGCACGAAAGGCCTGCAAGAACACTGATTCCTCCGAAGAAGGGTTAGAGGACTCCCAGTGCCCCCTCTGCTTGAGGATCTCGAGAATGTCTCCAAATGAGAAGTCTTCTGGAGGTGACTGTGGGGACCCTTCTCCCTCATCACAATTGGTATCCTTAGTGATAGATTCCTCAGGGGAATGAAGGTGCTTCCTCTTGCACAGTTTCTTCTGGGATGGCTCTCCAGTGGGATCTTCTGAGGATGTCTTCAGATAAAGGGTTCCATTCAAGGGAAGGTATTGTGGCTCCCGTGCTCAGGATTCCAGAGTAGGGGATTAGGACAGCTGCATACTAGAGGGGGGTTCTATTTTCGATGCCATTGGTGCTGACTGTGAGCCTGTTGAGGAAAGGACCCTCTCCATCACCTGGAAAGCAGGCCGCATGAGGAGGGATGAGAGCCCCAAAACATGAAGGACAACCTCGGAACCAGGGTCACACCCCACCCTGAGGCGCCCACCTCCAGGTGAGGAGCTCTGAGAGGACTGGTAGCTGTTGGTGAAGCTGTGGCCATAGACAGTGCCAGCGAAAAAAATAGGTGCTGAACTAGGAACCATGGTGCTGACAGCCCAATCACTGCTCCGTGGGTGCACTAGTTCCAATGGAGTCATTGCATCAAGTGTAATTGGTGCCAACAGGGGAATCTCCACAGTCAGACAAGAGACAGTATGCACCAGGGTGGTCATCAGTACCGAAGTCTCCAGGGCCTGGGATGAGGCCGGAGGAGGATACAGTGGTGAGTATGCCATGAAAGCTTCCATTTCAAAGGGGACAGAAGACCTAGCAGGGGTGGGCAATCCTCTAGCTGCCAGAAGCTGGTCCACAACCCCCACTACATCTTGTTCTGAAAGGCTACTGGTGGATCTGTAGGAGGCTGCTGAAGGAGAATCAGGTCTTTCAAGAAAGGGGCTAAATTGGTACCCCAAAAAAAGGCTCATAAGTTGGAGAATATCTGGGTCTGGGAATGTGTTCAACTTTTGGAACTGACGGGGTCATCATCTGTGGAGCCATATAAGCTATCGGCACAGTGGCCGGGGATGGTGCCGATGCAGGTAAGGTAGTCAAAGCCGGTGTCAAGACCAAGGACAGTGCCGAGGATGGTGCCGAAGTTGGTACAGTAATATAAGTCAAAATTAGAGGCAGAACCAAGGGGAAAGACATACAGCCTGGTGCAAAGGTTGTCTGCGCTGAAGGTGCTGGAGAAGCTTGGTGTCAACTTGGTTCCGAAATGGATGGAGATGTAGGAACTGAGTGACTCCATTTCTCTTTCTGTCTTTTAGTCTTAGGAGGGGGTGAGACCTCCATTGCAGACAGAGCCTCTGAAAAGGGAGTTTTCATCATACCCTTCAATATCAACTTGTTTTTACGCTCAGCCAATGTGTGATTGCTGAAGATGGAACGGATATCACAGGAAGCATTGATGTGGTCAACACCCAAACAATAAATGCAACGAGCATGACCGTCTGAGTTGGGCATCTTCCGCCCGCACTTATCACACTGCTTAAACCCCAATTTGGCTTTTTCAGACCTAATGACACACACCACACTAGTCCAAGCAGCAAGGTTAACAGTCAAAAAATAACAACAGCAGGGTTAAAAAGAACAGTTTTTTTTTTTCTTTTTTTTTTTTTTTATCCAGACAGAAAGAAAGAGAAGAGTACCAACAATGGTACTTAGAAGAGGGCCTACCTAAGGTAGGAGAGAGGGACAGTACCAACGATGGTTTAAAAGAAACTACCAAAGGTAGAGGGTAGGGAATAGAATAAGTAGAGGAGTCTATAGACGAGAGAATAAAATTACCGAAAAAATGACTAAAAGGTAAGGTATTGATAGGAATTTACACAAAACTCTACACTTAGCTTTGAGAGGGAAGGCTTGGCATGTCTGACGAGGAACATGGCAAACGAGATCTAAAGAGACTATGAGAAGGGCATTATGGGTAGGTCTTTGCTGAAAGTTGGCTGGCACGAGCTTGGTAACGGCCGTGTCGGTTCCAAGGATGGAACCGAAGTCCTATCAGTAAGGAATGAATAAAGATTTACAACATCAGATACTTGTTTTCCATTCCACTGGGACAAAACTAGTGCTTAAGCTGTGATTGAAAAGTGTGTCCAATGGTGATGATAATTCCTGTTTTAACCCATGTAGAACACAGTCTGGGATGTTGTCTTGTCCCATACAGGCTGTGTTTTTGGCCTTGGAGAGGGTGTTTAAGACCTGATCCTCAGAGATAGTAGGTGGGAGACAGGTGTAAGGTATGCTTTGGGGTATATGTGGTGGGGACAGGGTAGTGAAGTTTTCACTGAACCTGTCAGCCAGCAGGTTTACTATAACCACAGGTTCTGTATATGTAGTACAATTAACTATGAGTTCAGTGCAAAGCTGAGCCTTACCTTTGAGGTTACAGATGTAACTAAAGAACACCTTGTAGTTATCTTTAGTAAGGAAAGCTAATATGGATTCATAGTTAGCTTTGGAGGACTTCATTAGGAGTCTTACTTGCTTGTTTAAGTTGAGGAGGGAGTGTTTCCAGTTTTGAGACCGCTCCTTCCTACTCTTAGACAGCAATTTCTTTTGCCTGTTGTATAGCCTGTTAATGGCAGTTGTCCACCAGGCAGGTTTGTTTTTCCTTGAAGATCTTGTTTTGGTTCTATCAGGTACAACAGAGTCAATACAACTGTACATGTGCTGGTAGAAAACATTGTTGTATAGCTCATCACAGGTGTCTGTTCCATCAGTAGGGGGAGGGGCTATGAAGCTATTTATGCTGTCATGTAAGAGGTTGTAATTGGCCTTGAAGAAGTTTTTTAGTCTAGTTGTTGCTAAGGGGGGGGGGGGGGGGGGGGCTTGTGTTATAGTTACTTCTAGCGAGACTGATTTGTGGTGAGATCTAACCCCGGATGGCCACACACTGGGGGTGCTGCAGCAGTCCCACATGTTAGTGAGCAAAAGATCCAAGATGTTTGAGCCCTTGTGCGTGCGTCAACCAGCTGGTCGAGGGCATTGGAGTTAATGAAATTCTAGGAACTTTTGGGCAAATGAGTTAAAACACACATAATTTACCCAGTTAATGGATGGGTAATTAAAGTCACCCAAAACCAGGGTGTTTGGCTGTATCTTGATTGACTCGAGTAGATCCAAGTAGGCTGAATGGATGTCCTGATTCATGGAGGGGGTCCTAAAGTTGACAATGACCTGAAGAGGGGTCTTACCTACAGTCAATGGAACCTGAAGTAATTCAAGGGAATCGTGCTGTTTAACCAATCTAGAGGTGCATTTATCTTTAATTGATATTGATACAGCACCTTATTTAGTTCTCATGCCTTCAGTTTGTGGTCTGAATGTGTGGAGGGAAATGTGACTGCTTCCAGTGAGTGCAGTTTCTGGCTTAGTCTCCTAGCATTTAGCAGCATAACCTTGAGGTAGTTTTTAGGGGGTATTTTACACAGGGAATTTAGTTCTTGTGACATTGCCTTAAAAAGGCACTATGAGGGTAGCAAGAGCCTTAGCCAGTAACCAAAATCCCTAGGGTGACAGATGAAGACTATCTCTGACAAAGCATTGAGGTCTGTCGACCATGTCACCCCAGGCTGACCGATACTGGATCCCCTCTGAATGACATCAGAAACTAATCCAATTGTTGAAGTCAATCATTTTTTGTTTGTATTGAGGTATCATCCTGGGCGAAGGTAAAATGTTGCTTAAGGCTAGGGACATACCTTCCTGAGACACATAATCAGAGGGCTCAGTCACATCTCTCTTCATATAGTACAGTGAGGTACATCTGATATTGTTCACACCAACATAGACTATGATGGAGTTATAACAGCGCCTGTTATTGAGAGACTTGAGCGCATGTGTGATGTGACATATCTTGGCACCTGACAGACAGCAGACTGTGACTTTTTCCTTATCCAGCTTGGTGAGAGGGATATCTGTGTGTCTCACAACTGAGTCGCCTATGACTAAGATGTTTGTTTTTGTGTTATGCCTTAGGGGCTTGACTGGTGAGACACTGGTGTGTGATATATTATTTATGTATTTATTTATTTATTTATTTCAGTTTGATGACCGGGGAGGTCCACTGGGCTCAGGAGCCCATTTTCAGTGGAGGCCCGGGGAGAAAAGCTCCACATTACAAAAAACAAAGATAAAAACAAAATACAAAAGATAAAAATTAACATAAGATTCAAGGTACAGATACATAAGGATGCAGCCGTCAGTCTACATGGTATGAATGCTGGTAATAGGCAATAAAAGGAATGGTGTTTACATAACATATTATGTGTTCTATGTTCTGCAGAGGATGTATTATGTGAATTGTGCTTGTGTTTGGGGTGTCTCTGATGTTTAGATAAGCTTCTCATAAAGACCTCCGCATATGTAGGTTTATGTGTTGTTTGGTAGGTGCAGAAGGTGAGGTGTGCATGCTGACAACCTGCTTTGTATCAGATGGACTGACTGGTGAGCAAGAGAGCCTGGATTCTAGGTTTTTGATATAGATGTATCTCTCACATAATGAATTTGTGTGAACTAGAAGTGGGTTGTCAGTGTACATGAGGCAATTGCTACATTGCCTCAGGATGGCCATGTTGACCAGGCTGGCCGGAGGAAACTATGGGAAATTGTCCATCCATAATGCTAGGTAAGTTGACGTGGTCAGAAAACAGGGAAAGGACAAGAAAGATCAGGTAAATTAGAGGACAGGAGAGGTGGAGAAAAAGTACAAAGGGCTAGTGGGCAGGATCTGTGTTGGTACCTCAGGAGCTTCACTGAATGTATCATCTGTTGGTGAGGGACAATCGCAAGAACTCATTGATGGAGCACCAGCAGAGTACTAAGGGAAAATATGCAGGCAGAAGTGTTTGTGGCTATAACCGTCAATGGTGCCCACTGCTGCTCATCAGTGTGCGATGCACAAAGTGGTGCTTGTGCAGCAAATGAGAGCAAACTGATTTAAACAAATTAACCAATAAAAAAGCTCAAAACTGAGCCCTGTTTCAGCAACCTTCAATCAGATGAGTTCTAACTGCAGGCTCCTGCCACTAGGGTGCAGGGTGGTGGCAGTGTTACCATGCCAAAAAGTGTCTGTGGGGAATGGGAAATTTTGACAGTCTAACCTGGGAGATGAATGTGCAAAAATACTACTTTGTGAAACTGTAAAAGGCAGTTGCTATGGATAAACAAACATTGTGCTTCACACAGACAGCAGTGAGACAGGGGGTTAGGAGTGGGTTGGCCAGAAACCCAGCTCTCTAAGTGGCCTGTGTGCAGTCCAGTCTAGTTGTGGATGGTGGGGAGCCCATTACAAGGACAGCAGTACATATTACCTTTATATTCTTGGGACCAGTTGGTAGTTTGTAAATTAAATGAGACTTGTGAGCACTTTATTACTATTACTTCACCCTTGGTTCGCAGTGGTGGGATTCATACCCCATTACTGCCAGCCATATTTACATCCAGTGTGTGTGGCATCTTGCCATCTGGGTGCCACATTGGTTGCAGTGGTGCATACTTTCTCCCATATTTTGTGGCAGTGCTGCCAGCCTCAATGAGCAGTCTTTTCTTGTGCAAAATTTGCAGTAATATATTTCATAACCCCTCGCCAGAGGGAATGGGTTCTGTGCATCTTTGTGATATTTTTCATGAGAGGGAAAGTGTAGTTGTGCAGGAAATTAAAACAAAATGTAGTTGCTTTGTTGTCTTCACTGTTGGGAGTAATCTCTCTTGGGAGTTCCTGCCCTGAAGAAGTCTTTTGTCAGCTCAAATACCAGCCTTTCTCTTCAACTAAAGGCTCAGATGCCCTTCCGTCTGGCATTGAGACATTGGGGAATATAGGGTCACCAGATGACACTGTTTCTTCAGATCGTTCTTCTCTCCTTGTTGGAGACCCATTCTCTCCATGGTAGCAGCAGCGCGACCTGCCCAGAACTGTCCAAAGACCAGCTTGGGGTTGTAAATTGGAGAGGACCTAAATGGAGGTGGGAGAAAGCTCCTAACATTAGATGAGGGAACCCAAAAAATGCTGTGGGGAGGAAGGTGGGAAGGAAAAAGTGCTGCAACAGTGAAAATGCTCCAACATCTATGTTTCTGGTAAGTACCTGCACAACTGTACTATGTTAATCATATGTCACTGCTGCAATCACTCTTGAGATGAGTCCCAGAGCTAAAGTAAAATGAGAAAATAGACATTTCAGAGGACAGGCAAGATAAGCCTCTGCTGAATGGCTGAGGGAAAGTCTGCTCTGGCTATAGAGATGTGGACTGGGGACCAAGTGGCTGCTTCCAGAATGGAATGGCTGGGCACTTCTCTGAGGAATAATCTGGTAGCTGCAATAGGGATAATAGAGTGGGTACAGATCCCACCTGGGACTGGTTTCCAAGGTGTTTCTAGCAAGTAGGTAATGAAATTGGTAATCCACACAAAGATGCTTCATTAATTGGTATCCCAGACTGTTGGCCGTTGCCTTATGCAAGTAGAATTTGAATAGTCTGTGTACATCCATAAAAAGCAGAACTTTCTTTCTTCTGATGATTTTGAAAGAATACAGGCAGGTTAATGGATTAGTTCAGTGAAAACTCAGTAACCACCTCAGGCATAAAAGAGGGGTTAGTAGTCATGGAGACTATCCTTATTAAAGATGAGTAAAGATTCATTAAACATAAGGGCTTGCAGCCTAGAGTTCTACCTGGTAGAGGTAAAGGCTACTAGGAGTTCAGATTTCCTAGGTGTGGAATTTTAGATCAGTGTGGCAGCTGTCACAAAGTGAGGTGGGTCAGTTTTTCTAGGACAACTTAACATCTGAAGAAAGTGCAGGGGTCCTTCTTGGTGGCCTCAAAGGAAACCCGTAAGAAACTTCTTCATGATAAGAAAATGTTTGGAGGAAGAGAGTGAATAAGAAGACAGACTGAGATGGCAGAGGCATGGATCTTTATGGAAGCTTAGGACTGGTCACAGTTGTAAACCTCTGACAACATCTCAGGACCTGTGGCAGCCTCGCTTGAGGCAGCTGTTGAGTTTTGCATTGCACTACAGCCTCGCTTGTGGCAGCTGTTGAGTTTTTGCATTGCACTACAGCCTCGCTTGTGGCAGCTGTTGAGTTTTGTATTGCACTACAGCCTCGCTTGTGGCAGCTGTTGAGTTTTGCATTGCACTACTGAGACAATCTAGCCATTTTGATATGTATAGTTGTATGCAGCTTGGTCTTCTGGCTTCCTTTGGGATGTGCATGATGCCCTTTGAGACTAGACGTCTGAAGTGTGCAAGTATATCATTCGGCCTACCAGTTGTCTAGATGAGGGAGGGGGGATAGTGGCTCCCTTGTTCTGGGTGAGAAGGTTCAATTTCAGAGGCAACACCCATGCTTCTTCCTGGACTGTGCTGCAGAGAATGAAGAACCAGTGCTTTCAGGGCTAAATGCAGGATTATAAGCATAGCCCTTGGTCTGTCTTCCCTGATTTTCTGAAGTACCTGAGGATGAGGGGTAAGAGAGGAAAGACAAGGAAACAGAAAGAAGACATGTCTTGCAGGGTCCCCTTTATCAGGATCCTCAAACAAAATCTGAGTTGCTTATTTAAGCCTGAGGCAAAACTGTCTACTTCTGGCATACCCCACCTGAGGGGAATCTTCTTTAGTATTCTGCCAGGCAGTTTTCTGTTCCATATTGGTCCAGGAGGATCAATCCCATTCACTGTGCCAATTCCCAGAGATATATGACCATACTGCAGAGTTGGTAGAAATGGGTGCCCCCTGCTGCTTGATACATATCACTGTGGTATTGTCCTCTCCTTACCAGCAGAGTTTCAGGTGTCCATTTTGCTGTGAAAGCCACCAGTAATTTCTGTTCTCTCATCAGTTCGCTTAGGTCAATGTGCTTTTTCCTGATGATGTCCCACCTGCCCTGCAGTCGCTTTTCATTAAGTAAGCACTCCAGGCATAGTCCAAGGCATCGGCGGTGATAACCTGGGTGCCCATGAGCATCCATAAAGAAACTCCTTGATTGCACTGATATGCTTGAATCTACCAAATGAGTTCCTTCCTGATGCAGGGGAGAAGGGGAATCTGGGTTTGTAAAGATTGTTTGTGCTGCCAATAGGCACTTTTGTGGTACCACTGTATTTTCCTCACATGTAGACTAAAGGTATCATAAGAATGCAAGAGGTCATGAACCCCCACAACCCTCAGAAATGCCCTGGCAAGTTAACATACACCCAAGATACTATGGAAATACTAAGTCAGGAGCAAAGCTTTGTCCTTTGGATGGTATATAATACAGTAACGTAAGCTTACCATAACTGTAGATGTTCAAATGATCACTGCTGCAATAGCCTTAGCTATAAGAGTTATATCTTGCTAAGTCTATAACAGCAAGCTAGCTTTTAATGCTTTCAGGGCACCTTCCAAGCAACCACCCAGTGACTCGAGCTGAGCTGACCAAAAAGTCAGGTTTTTGTGCCAAGCCCATCCGAGCTTTCAAGCCAACATAAAGAGAGAGACTAAAGCCCCAATGTGGACAAGTCTAGAAAACAAAACTAATGTTCACTACCCTGGAAATAAACATACAAAATTAAGTGGGCTGAAGGAAGAGACTTCTGCAGCAGTAGTCATTCAAACATCTTGTGGTATACAAGTTTACTTACACAACTTGTACTATGTTTTTCAAATGCATCACTGCTGCAATAGCTTAGCTAAATGGGTGGATTACCATAGAATGACTGAGAGAAAGAAGGAAGGAAGTATGAGGGCCTAGGAGACTTTGGAGAATGGTCTTAGCAAAACCTGCCCTAGACCTAGAAAAGGAGTCACATTTGTAGTACTTTGTAAGTATGCACACAGAAGCAAGTTGCTGCCACTAGAATATCTATGAAGCCAAGGACCTAGCAGAATGAGCCTTGTCACTTGCCTGGAGTTGGCTTGCTGTGGTGGGTATAACAAAAGCTAACAGCATGAGTCAACCACTTGCAAGTACTCTGCTTTGACAAAGGTTGCCCTTTTTTCTTACTTTCACAATAAATGAACTGATAACGAGTTCCTGAAAGACTGCATTCTGTCAAGGTAGTACCATAGTTGTCTGTGGGCACCCAAAATATGAAGTATCCTCTCTCAATTATAAGTTCTGGAAAGGGAACAGAGAGATGGATAGTTTGGCTCATGGTATATTTGGACACCACTGTAGGCCACAATTAAGGATTAGTTTGTAAGCAAACTCTATCTCTGAGGAAAATGAGATAAGGTTGACCCACCACAAGAGCTTGCAAAACAGATAATCTTACAAAAGTCATAGCAATTAGTAAAACTGTTTTCCATTTTAAAATCCTCAAGTCAGCCTGATAAGCTGGTTCATATGGAGCAAGACCTGATTTGCCTAGCAAAATTTGGATCCCAAGGGGAGCCACCTGTTTCCTAAAAAACTCAGTATGCAACACCCCCTTCAAAAACATTTTCACATGAGACTGCATTGAAAGAGGGAGATCCATAGACAGACAAATGAACTTATGAACTAATGAAATACTAACTCTGAATGAGTTTTGGCTATTTTCTTAGCACCAACTAGAAAACGTTTTCCATTTATTAATACATGATTTTCTAGAACCATTTTTTGCCTCCATTAATACTTGCTGCAAGTCCACAGAAAAAAAGGTGCCTAAAAGGTATTATGATTTTCATTCAGACAGTCAGTTGTAGTTGTTTGGGGTCAGGATGCATCAAACACCACTGCTCTACTGTTAGTAGATCCAAGTCTGTGTGGAAGCTTGTGGTAATTCCATGCGGCCTTTTTTGTTGCCTGAACAAGGACAGAGTCACCACAACGACTCTGGAGAGACCTTCTGAATCTTCAGAAGGGACATGGATATTAGTGGAAAAAGATACAGGAACATTTCTGTCCAAGGAAAAGAAAAAGTATCTGTATTTCAGGCTTTCTTGCATGGAGTCCTGAAATAGAAATCGTCCAAATGATTGCTGTGTTTGGAGGTAAAAAGATCCAAGAGGTATTTCCCAGAGTTTAATTTCCATTTGTGAGAATCTGTCTTGACCCTTCTCAGCTTGTCTGCAACACAGTTTTGCTGTGTCAGTATGTAAGATGCCTGTATATACATGCAGAGTGCAGAAAAGCTATATCTCAGGCTACCATGGCTAGTCTGAACAGAAGATAAAATCTAATTGTCCTTATTTGTTTATGCACCACATTACTATGGTATTGTAAGTAAACACTTGTAGAGGTCCTTGGGACCACAGATGATTGACAGAGTTGAGAACAAATAAATGTCACCATCTCTTTTCAGTTCCAAATACCCCACACTTTTATTCCCATAAACATTGCAAAGTCAAAGGCATCTATCTATTCTGAGACTGTGCTCAAGCAGGAAGGGAGAATGGGACACCTGGATTCTGACAAATTTGGTCTCCATCACAAATTTTCGCATACCTCAAAACTGTAATCTAGAAAGTCAGGGAATGTTGATCTTGGAGCCATAAAGTCTTACATAAAAATAAAAAGCACGAGTGTTTCATCTCCAGAAGCTATTACAGAATGTCTTGCTAATTTGCGTAGGATAAAAATGTTTATACACGTATACACCTTCTGGCATATGTCCAAAAATTATTACTAAATTTGTGCTAGAGTTATAAAGACTCAACCCTAGATTTTTCTGATGGGGAGTCTTGCAAGAGGGATCATGAGACTCATAGAAGTCATTAAACAAAAAATCCTAAGAAATTCCTTGGTGGAGAAAGTAGCTGGAGTGGAAGAATCTCAGGAATAGCTCTAGATACAGATCTAATTTTTCTTGTGGAAGAAAAGCTTTGAACTGAGGTATCCAACAGACACCCCAGGAAAACAATCCTGTGGGGATGAGTCACTTTCCTATGTTCTTCTGGAACTGCAATCTGTAGGAGATATCCTACCCAAGTGAGAAATTCATGACACTTTGAAAAAGACTGCAAAGATAATCAAGTCTAAAAAAGGAAAATGTGAATATATTGCAGTCTGTAGTAGGCTATCATAGGAGCTAGACTCTCTGTGAATACCCTTGGAGCAGTGGATAGACCAAAGGGTAATGCACTCATCATGTGACCCAGACAGAGAAAAAAAAATAAACATCTGAAATCTAGATCTATAGGAATGTGATGACATACATCTTTTAAATCTAAGCTCACCAGAAAACTCAAATGGAGAATGAGGGGTAATAAGCTGTGAATCGATGACATTTTGAATTTGAGCACTATCATAAACAAGTCGAGAAAGGAAGGATCCAGAACTGGTCTCAAATAATCTTCTTTCTTTGGCAACAGAAACATTCTTGAATAAAGATCTTCTTCTAACTGAAGAGGCAGGACAAACTGTACACCACCAAGACAGCAGATGCTCAATGACAGGCGGAGACTGAGGAGTTTGGTCTAGGGGATGGGATGGGGTGGGGAGGGAACCCCTTGAAAAGGTTGGAGAGACTCCAACTGCCATCTGTAACCATGATGGACTACATCCAGAACCTGAGATGCTTGCCAAAGAGAAATGGAGAATTAATGATTGCCAGAGTGGGAGGGGAGTCCTCTATAGGGTCATTCAGACAGATTGTCCTTTGTTATGGGGGGGTGAGGAAGGGTTCATTCTTTCTTTTTTGAAATACCACAGCCATTGCTTTTTAAATGCTTGCTTACCAGCACCATGATGGATCTGTTTATTTTACTTTTTTAAAGAAGGCTCTAGGGCAATCATTAAAAAATTGGAAAACCTGGATAAGTCAGGATCAGAGAGGTCCCTTGAATCAGCTTACCTCATTCCAATATTTAAGGAACTCAGCAGCAAATGTCCCAAAGAAGGAATTCAAAACTCTTTTTTGATGACATCATTTGGTCGGTTTTAAAAATGTAACCAAGCAAACCTGCTTGCCTATGGACCATATCACTGTGGTACAGTCTGTAACAACCTGCGGAACCAAAAATGATTCAAACTTGAGTGCCTTGTTAACAGCAAGCTTCTCTTTTATATTTATGTGCTTGTCTTGTATTTGTTACCCTGATACCTTTCCTTGCATTTTTATCTCCCTTAGCACTGCTTCCAAAACAAAATTCTAGTGCATCTATAGTGACTGCCTGCTTTGGAGCTGAAGGGGAGAAGGGGGGACCTGGATTTAGGAATATTTGATGTCTCAACCAAGTGATTTCTCTTCTCACAAATACCAGAACTGGAATCTGAAAAGAGAATGGGTCTTGGTGCAGGGACCAGGCTTCAGATACCATTGCACCTTTCTCGTGTAGTCTTGCCAGAGGTACTATGAGAATATAATATTCCATGAATCCTAGAATCCTGAGATATTCCCTCCAACAACCAAAGTCAGATTGGAAATCCCCCTGGAACAGATCTAAATATATATTTTTCTTTTGGAAGAAAAGCTCTTTGTAATGAGGTGTATGACCACAATCCTGTGTGATGTAGTCAAAAAAAAAAAAAAAGACTCAAATGTTCCTCTTTGATTGCCCTGCAAAGATAAGTAGTCTAACTATGGAAAATGTAGATACCCCGCATCTTGCAATGGGCTATAACCAGAGACAGATTCTTTCTGAACATTCTTGGAGTAGATAGCCCATAGGGAAAAGCAAAGAAATGATGTGATCCAGACATACAAAACCTTAACAAATGTCTGAAGTCTGGTTGGAAAAGAATGTGATGAGCATATTTTAAATCTAAAGTTATCAAAAAACTCAAATGAGTTAGGGATAACAAGTTGTGAAGTGAAAGCATTTTGAACGTGGGCATTATCGCACACTGGTTGAGAAAACAAAGTCCCAGAAGTGGTCTCCCAGCATTTTTTTTTCCTTCAGCCCTGTAAAAACCTGTTGTTAACTAGGAATTGGGAAATATTACACCCATGAGAAAAATGTGCTGTAGGACAGAAGGGAACAGAGGGGTTTGGTTGGGTGGAGGTGGAATAAATCCCTGGAAAAGAGGGATTTCTTCCCACTGCCATCTATAACCCTGTATAATAAGTCTCAGAACCCATTTCTCTGAAATAATCTTTTGCCAAAGACAGAGATGGAGACTCAGACTTTTTGGAAGGGAAAATGAACTGTCAGGGTAGTATTGGTGGGACTGGGTCTGGGACACAAGATCCCTTATGTAGTCATTCTAACTTACTTGTCTGCCCTTTATACTGGGGAGGGGGTCTTGCTTTCTTTTTGAAACCTACCTGCCACTGTTATTTTAAATATCTGCTTACCAGCATTTTGCTGAGACTGTTTCTAGACAAAATAGGAGAGAGGAAGCAGAAAATACCTTTGAAAATTAGGTGAGCTGAAAAATCTGAGAGAGTCCCCATATTAGCTTATACATCCCAACATGTTCTGATAACCTTTGCTGCAGAAGGCATAGCTCTCAACCTTTCATCACCTAAATATGAAACACTAGCTCTCCTAATGTGGAACAAATAGGCCAAATGTGGAATGCTTACTAACAGTCTGATTACACTTTCAGTTAGGGAGCTCACAGCAAGGTTACAATGGTGTTAGCTTATACTCATTTTGATAAACTAATAAGATTTTTTTACCACATATAATTAGAAAAAGTCTTTGCAATGAATGTGTGACAGACCATTCCAATGTGTAAAAGTGAGGAACATGGCCTTAACACTTGACATGAAGAATACTCCTCAGAATGAGGAACACTTGAAAGTTATGGCAGAGGGTCCCAAAACAATCTTTATCCAAATAAGAATATAAAATTTCACTTTTCCATTTTCTTCTGGGTGAGTATGAGATTGCAGCAAGGCAAACATCAATACAGTACCAGTGGCAACTGCACTGGAAATAGTATCTGCAATGTCATAAACACAAACAATGTAAAATAGAACTATAACACAAAACCGATTTTTTTTCCTCCTAGGAAGGAACTGCAGATAAAATATTGCTCATGTCTTCACAATTAGTCAGAATAAACTTTAACGTATGAGCCTGACAATTCAAAATTCTAAAAATTAAAGTTGCTGAAGCATCCACTTGTTTCCCCTAAACTTTTACCATCCATGTCAGAAGGAGAAGGATTAGAATTAATATAATTCTTGGCAGCAGTTGGAGTAAAAAGGCATTATGTACTCACTATAATGTTCCATGTGTATTGTCCATTTTCATTCTTCTTCAAGTCTTGGGGTTCAGATCTGATTCTCGGATCTGACTCAGATGCTTCTACTAGCTCGTGAATCACTGAAACCTTTCGAGCTCCTCCCTTTCCCATAATGCCCTAATAACTAACTCACCTCAGATGTTGTTTGCTGCCCTTTATATCTGTAGGGCATTGCAAAGGAATAAAAATATTAAGATAACCAGCAAAACGCTGGGACTCAAAGAAAGGAACAAAGTTCCTTCAGCATCTTTGATCCTTCCAAAAGAATGACTAGGAGGGGGTTGGTGGGAAGGTAGTTGAGGAAGAAAGAAAAATGGACAACACAAATGGAACGTTATGGTGAGTACATAACATCTTTATCTGATGTTGTCAATTTTTATTTGTTCCTTAACTCTTGGGACAGAGTCCTCAGCTACCTAAAGGGTGGGAGGACTCTAAGGAAGGATATTCCTGAGTACCATTGAACCAAAAGTTGCTCTGCTCCTATGGGCCACATCTAATTTGTAATGAGCAATAAAAGTATGAGGATTGTCCCAAGTTGCGGCTGCATAAATATCATCTAGAGAAGCTCTAGACAAAAAGGCTGAAGAAGTAGCCATAGATCTTGTGGAATGTGCTCTTGGTGGTTAGAGTAAGGGCATTCCCAACTTATTGTAAACAAAGTGAACCATTTAGCTAAAGTTACTTTAGAGGCTGACTTGCCCAATTTTGAATGCGAAAAGGATACAAACAGTTGCTCTGTTTTTCTAAAATCTTTCATTCTATGCAAGTAAAACCTTGTTTGTGAACGTCCAAAACAGATGTAACAAATACTCTCCTTTATTTGAAAAAATATAGAAATAAGTCTGGCAAATTGATAGTTTGATTCATATTTGATTCTGAAACCACCTTAGGAAGAAAGGAAGGGTTGGTTCTTAAGGATACTCTGTCTTTATGGAAAATCAGATAAGGGGGCTAAGAAGATAAGACCAGCAATTCAAAAACCCTTTTGGCAGATGTGATTGCTACTAGAAATATAGTTTTACAAGTTAAATACTTTAGTTCTGTCTTAGCTGAAGGTTCAAAAGGAGACTGGGTTATTGCAAGACTAAGAAAACCAAGTCCAAATGGCGAGGCAGAGGCAATAATTCAAATGCTGATTTAGAAACTTAGTTTAATCGAGAACACAAAACCTTGACACAAAACCTTGACACAAGCGCTTTCACTCGGACTCTTCCGAGCTTTTTCAAGTGGAACAATACAAACTTTACAACAGATAGCTTAAATAGCGTTACTTAAACCATTAATTAATTATACAATTAGCTCATTTCTTAAAAAAGCAGTGCATGATTGAAGTTGTTTTTAAAAAAATAAGTACATGAATACATAAATTGTTATATATTTAAAATCTAAACCTATGCAAAAATGTTGGGTGGGTTCTAGCATTTCATATGTAGCCTTAAAAATTACTTCCTATCTTTATAAAACATTAAATGCTGTTGTTGAACTGTCTTAAAAATATATTAATGTTTTAAGAGATGTAAGAAATTCATGTATTAAAAAAGTTTATTTAAAACCCAATAAAAAGACTAAGGGATGGTGGGCTTGTTAAAATCTAAAAATACATAAATATGGATCAAAAAATAAATATATAAATAAATAAAACAATAGATATATAAATAAATAGATACACATATTTAATCAAAGCCTGGCCTTCCTTAATCTTAACACAGAACTTATGCTCAAAGTATCACTTAACCCAGGTGCTTTACTTGCATCTAACCTGAGCTGCCAGATCAATTCTCTAAATTCTAAGGTGGCCTCCCAGTCTCCCCCTCTTACATCCGGCACCACTTGTTCAAGAACTATAAATTTAAGTTTATAATCGGGGCATTTGAGGGAATGCTTATAGAAGGCATTATTCTCCTTCTTTCTTTCAATCTCATAAGAGTGCTCGTATAACCTCTTTCTAAGTTCCCTCTCTGTTTTACCTACATAAAAACTGTCGCAGGTAATACATACTCCTAAGTAGACCACACCCTTCGTAGCACATGTGTAAAAACCTTGCGGTTTAATATTAAATCTGCGTGGTTTCAAATATAAATGGGAGTCATGTAAAATCATAGTACACTGTTTGCAAGCTCCACATTTATAAGTTCCTTTACGAGGTTGCTTACAATTGATTTGCGAATGTGGCCTCTTCTCGAAGATTTCTTTAAGATTGGAGCCTTTTTTCCTAACAAATGTTGGTTTACAATCTAAAATAGCCTTAAAATCATCATGAGTTTTCAAGATAGGCCAGTATTTCGAAATTAAATGTTCTATCCTAGTATTGTTGTTTGAAAATGTGTATGCAAAACTACAGCCCATTTGCTTATTTTTTGTTGTTGTTGGTGGCTCTGAAGGTGTCTCGATGTGCCCTTCACCCAGGAGGGGTTTGTAAGAGCTTCCTCTTAGATTGCAGACTTCTTGTGTTAGTGTAGTAAGCAAATCCTGGGGATATCCACGCCTCAAAAACATGTTGTGCAATTTATTAATCTCTTCTTCAAAATCTTTCATTTTGCTGCACATTCTAGAGGCCCTGATTAATTGCCCCTTTACAATACCTTTTTTCTGGTAAAATGGGTGCTGACTATTAAAATGTAATAAGGAATTCGAGAAGGTTGGTTTGCGAAAAATTTTTGAGTGAAATTCTCCTGCTTCTCCATCTTTATAAACAGTAACATCCAAATAATTTAAATTTTCCTTGCTTACAACATGTGTAAAATGAAGAAAACTGGTTGTAGAATTGATATATTCTAAAAATACCTCTAGTTCAATCATTGTGCCTTGCCATAATATACAAATGTCATCTAAAATCTACGATAATAAATAATATGCTTTGCCCAAGATTGTTTAAAATATAAAATCTTCCCATCTATGAAGTATTACATTTGCATAACGAGCACAGGAGGCTCCATGGCCACCCTTTCTTTTGTTTAAATATTTCGCCATTGAAAAGTATGAAATTGTTTTCCAACACTGTTTGCATGAATTTTATAAGCAAATTCGTAAAATTATTGCCTAGGCTGGTTTCTTTATTAAAAAAAATCACCAAACCACTCTAACCCAATTTCATGGGGAATACTAGAAAATAAATCTTTTATATCAATAGTGACCATGAGGACCTCAAGAGAATATTCTTTAGTAGGAATGATTTTAAAATTCCCTAATCTTTGCATACATGAGTTAACTTGGAACTGAATTGTTTTGTAATAAAATCAATAAATTTTCCTAGAGGTTCGGTGATGCTCCCCGCACCTGCCACTATGGGCCTAAAGACCACAGGATCAATTCCTTTATGAATTTTCGGAATTCCAAATAGGATGGGAATTTTAGGCTTATTAACAAACATGTAGTTGTAAAGTTTTTCATTTATGGCTCCTTGCAAAAGGTCATCTGAAAGCATGTATTTTATTTTAGCCACTGCTATATTATATTCATTACGAGAAACAAGTATATACTGATCATCATTTTGTACTAGATCATGTATACAAGCTTCATAGTTTGAGTCGTGCATCAAAACAACTCCCCCCACCCTTGTCAGGTTTCATTATTCTTATTCTTTCATTCATAAACATGTTAATGAAATCATTTTCTTCTTTATTCATGTTCTGCTTAGATGAATCAAAACCTTTAGTACAAATAGATCGTAAATCTTGTTCAACTAGTTCTTCAAAAATCCGTAAAATCGGATGCATGGGTGGGGTGAATGTACTTTTTCTCATTAAATCTGTTTGTACAGTGGAACTACCCTTAAAAAAATGCTTAATATTCATATTTCTAGTAAATAGCTTCAACTCCACTAATAGAACTGCTATACTAGGATTTCTACTTGGGACAAAATGTAGGCCTTTAGAAAATATATCAAATGCTGTTTCATTCATCTTGACTTCTGTATAGTTGTAAATAGTGAAATCATGCCTTTTCCAAATTGAACACTCTCCTTCGCTAACCACAGTAATATTTTCATTTTGGTTGGATGTTCCTAGGTCACCTAACTCAACATAAGTATCAATTATGTTAACTTTACTCAGTGTTGAGTTCAATAGTGTTTGTTGTTCCAGGCTCCCATTGGTCTGCGGTGTTTCTGACCCCAAGCCCTGGTTCTCCCTGGGAATTGAAAAAAATCCTGACTATTTTGCTTTCTACCTTTTTCTGCAAGTCTTTCACTACGATGTGGGGGTTCTTGTACATTGTTAACTTCATTGAAAAACACTTCATCTCCTTCATTATTATTTACAGTATTCAACCTTACATCTACTTTAGATCTAGTCGGGTTAGGGTAAGCAATGCCTTCCCTGTATTCATGTAAATCTCTTTCCAGTTTTTTTATTTTCCTGTTAATAACTTTTTCACAAAACTGGTCAACTTCATTAAACACCTTGTCATAATCATGTTTAAACATGGCAAATGAATTTTCCATTGTTAAAGCTTGATTCAAAACATTTAATTCATTTATTAAAATTTTAGCTTTAGATTCATATTCTTCTATCATTAATTTTAAAACTTCAATACCCGCTTTGTCAAATATGTCACACAACTTATTATAGTACGAGGTACCAATTTTCACATGATTCGGGAATTTATAAAAATGTAACCCCTTGGGGATACGTTTAACATTGACACACTCTTTTAAGTAATCAATTTCAAGCTGATTACTTTTTAAAGAATAAAGTTTACTTTTGAATTCGTCAAAGTCTAATTCCGCTGCTGTTATATTATTGTTGGAGACAGTACCTTTATTAAACGTGAACTGCTGCTTGGCCCAGCTGCTAAAAACAAAATCCTTGGCTTTGGTAGCTTTTTTACGTGTAGTACATTCTTTTGCGGTAGCCAAATGGTTCTCGTTCACCTCAATGGAGCTGTCAACATTTCCAAAAGATTGTAGCCCATTACGTGCATTTCCGTGAATGGATAAACCCTTTTGTTGCTGCGAATTAGATCCTTGTTGAGTGTTAACAACTGGTTTGACTGCCGTATTGTTTGCCTTAAGCAAACCTTTCAATTCCGATAGCATAACCAGTACCTGGTTGAACTCCGTTCGTGTAACCGGAAGTTCAACTACTGGGTCCTTTAAAATGATTCATTGCCTCTGCCTCGCCATTTGGACTTGGTTTTCTTGGATTTGGTGCACTTTATAGTTCTTTTCTGGGTTTTTGTTACTTATCCACATGGCGTCCGAAGCAGAGGCGTTCGATGCAGTAGTAACACCGTGCATTTTAAAGGACCCAGTAGTTGAACTTCCGGTTACACGAACGGAGTTCAACCAGGTACTGGTTATGCTATCGGAATTGAAAGGTTTGCTTAAGGCAAACAATACGGCAGTCTCACCAGTTGTTAACACTCAACAAGGATCTAATTCGCAGCAACAAAAGGGTTTATCCATTCACGGAAATGCACATAATGGGCTACAATCTTTTGGAAATGTTGACAGCTCCATTGAGGTGAACGAGAACCATTTGGCTACCGCAAAAGAATGTACTACACGTAAAAAAGCTGCCAAAGCCAAGGATTTTGTTTTTAGCAGCTGGGCCAAGCAGCAGTTCACGTTTAATAAAGGTACTGTCTCCAACAATAATATAACAGCAGCGGAATTAGACTTTGACGAATTCAAAAGTAAACTTTATTCTTTAAAAAGTAATCAGCTTGAAATTGATTACTTAAAAGAGTGTGTCAATGTTAAACGTATCCCCAAGGGGTTACGTTTTTATAAATTCCCGAATCATGTGAAAATTGGTACCTCATACTATAATAAGTTGTGTGACATATTTGACAAAGTGGGTATTGAAGTTTTAAAATTAATGATAGAAGAATATGAATCTAAAGCTAAAATTTTAATAAATGAATTAAATGTTTTGAATCAAGCTTTAACAATGGAAAATTCATTTGCCATGTTTAAACATGATTATGACAAGGTGTTTAATGAAGTTGACCAGTTTTGTGAAAAAGTTATTAACAGGAAAATAAAAAAACTGGAAAGAGATTTACATGAATACAGGGAAGGCATTGCTTACCCTAACCCGACTAGATCTAAAGTAGATGTAAGGTTGAATACTGTAAATAATAATGAAGGAGATGAAGTGTTTTTCAATGAAGTTAACAATGTACAAGAACCCCCACGTCGTAGTGAAAGACTTGCAGAAAAAGGTAGAAAGCAAAATAGTCAGGATTTTTTTCAATTCCCCGGGAGAACCGGGGCTTGGGGTCAGAAACACCGCAGACCAATGGGAGCCTGGAACAACAAACACTATTGAACTCAACACTGAGTAAAGTTAACATAATTGATACTTATGTTGAGTTAGGTGACCTAGGAACATCCAACCAAAATGAAAATATTACTGTGGATAAGGAAGGAGAGTGTTCAATTTGGAAAAGGCATGATTTCACTATTTACAACTATACAGAAGTCAAGATGAATGAAACAGCATTTGATATATTTTCTAAAGGCCTACATTTTGTCCCAAGTAGAAATCCTAGTATAGCAGCCCTATTAGTGGAGTTGAAGCTATTTACTAGAAATATGAATATTAAGCTTTTTTTTAAGGGTAGTTCCACTGTATAAACAGATTTAACGAGAAAAAGTACATTCAACCCACCCATGCATCCGATTTTACGGATTTTTGAAGAACTAGTTGAACAAGATTTACGATCTATTTGTACTAAAGGTTCTGATTCATCTAAGCAGAACATGAATAAAGAAGAAAATGATTTCATTAACATGTTAATGAATGAAAGAATAAGAATAATGAAACCTGACAAGGGTGGGGGGGTTGTTTTGATGTACGACTCAAACTATGAAGCTTGTATACATGATCTATTACAAAATGATGATCAGTATATACTTGTTTCTCGTAATGAATATAATATAGCAGTGGCTAAAATAAAATACATGCTTTCAGATGACCTTTTGCAAGGAGCCATAAATGAAAAACTTTACAACTACATGTTTGTTAATAAGCCTAAAATTCCCATCCTATTTGGAATTCCGAAAATTCATAAAGGAATTGATCCTGTGGTCTTTAGGCCCATAGTGGCAGGCGCGGGGAGCATCACTGAACCTCTAGGAACATTTATTGATTTTATTACAAAACAATTCAGTTCCAAGTTAACTCATGTATGCAAAGATTCGTGGGAATTTTTAAAATCATTCCCTACTAAAGAATATTCTCTTGAGGTCCTCATGGTCACTATTGATATAAAAGATTTATTTTCTAGTATTCCCCATGAAATTGGGTTAGAGTGGTTTGGTGATTTTTTTAATAAAGAAACCAGCCTAGGCAATAATTTTACGAATTTGCTTATAAAATTCATGCAAACAGTGTTGAAAACAATTTCATACTTTTCAATGGCGAAATATTTAAACAAAAGAAAGGGGTGGCCATGTGAGCCTCCTGTGCTACGTTATACGCAAATGTAGTACTTCATAGATGGGAAGATTTTTATATTTTTAAACAATCTTGGGCAAAGCATATTATTTATTATCGTTGATTTTTAGATGACATTTGTATATTATGGCAAGGCACAATGATTGAACTAGAGGTATTTTTAGAATATATCAATTCTACAACCAGTTTTCTTCATTTTACACATGTTGTAAGCAAGGAAAATTTAAATTATTTGGATGTTACTGTTTATAAAGATGGAGAAGCAGGAGAATTTCACTCAAAAACTTTTCGCAAACCAACCTTCTCGAATTCCTTATTACATTTTAATAGTCAGCACTCATTTTACCAGAAAAAAGGTATTGTAAAGGGGCAATTAATCAGGGCCTCTAGAATGTGCAGCAAAATGAAAGATTTTGAAGAAGAGATTAATAAATTGCACAACATGTTTTTGAGGCGTGGATATCCCCAGGATTTGCTTATTACACTAACACAAGAAGTCTGCAATCTAAGAGGAAGCTCTTACAAACCCCTCCTGGGTGAAGGGCACATCGAGACACCTTCAGAGCCACCAACAACAACAAAAAATAAGCAAATGGGCTGTAGTTTTGCATACACATTTTCAAACAACAATACTAGGATAGAACATTTAATTTCGAAATACTGGCCTATCTTGAAAACTCATGATGATTTTAAGGCTATTTTAGATTGTAAACCAACATTTGTTAGGAAAAAAGGTTCCAATCTTAAAGAAATCTTCGAGAAGAGGCCACATTCGCAAATCAATTGTAAGCAACCTCGTAAAGGAACTTATAAATGTAGAGCTTGCAAACAGTGTACTATGATTTTACATGACTCCCATTTATATTTGAAACCACGCAGATGTAATATTAAACCGCAAGGTTTTTACACATGTGCTACGAAGGGTGTGGTCTACTTAGGAGTATGTATTACCTGCGACAGTTTTTATGTAGGTAAAACAGAGAGGGAACTTAGAAAGAGGTTATACAAGCACTCTTATGAGATTGAAAGAAAGAAGGAGAATAATGCCTTCTATAAGCATTCCCTCAAATGCCCCGATTATAAACTTAAATTTATAGTTCTTGAACAAGTGGTGCCGGATGTAAGAGGGGGAGACTGGGAGGCCACCTTAGAATTTAGAGAATTGATCTGGCAGCTCAGGTTAGATGCAAGTAAAGCACCTGGGTTAAATGATACTTTGAGCATAAGTTCTGTGTTAAGATTAAGGAAGGCCAGGCTTTGATTAAATATGTGTATCTATTTATTTATATATCTATTTTTTTATTTATTTATATATTTATTTTTTGATCCATATTTATGTATTTTTAGATTTTAACAAGCCCACCATCCCTTAGTCTTTTTATTGGGTTTTAAATAAACTTTTTTAATACATGAATTTCTTACATCTCTTAAAACATTAATATATTTTTAAGACAGTTCAACAACAGCATTTAATGTTTTATAAAGATAGGAAGTAATTTTTAAGGCTACATATGAAATGCTAGAAGCCACCCAACATTTTTGCATAGGTTTAGATTTTAAATATATAACAATTTATGTATTCATGTACTTATTTTTTAAAAACAACTTCAATCATGCACTGCTTTTTTAAGAAATGAGCTAATTGTATAATTAATTAATGGTTTAAGCAACGCTATTTAAGCTATCTGTTGTAAAGTTTGTATTGTTCCACTTGAAAAAGCTCGGAAGAGTCCGAGTGAAAGCGCTTGTGTCAAGGTTTTGTGTTCTCGATTAAACTAAGTTTCTAAATCAGCATTTGAATTATTGCCTCTGCCTCGCCATTTGGACTTGGCTTTCTTGGATTTGGTGCACTTTATAGTTCTTTTCTGGGTTATTGCAAGACTACATTTAAATCCCAAGGAGCAGTAGGATCTTTTAACAGGAAGTCTAAGGAGAAGTAGTCCTCTTAGAAAGGCTCTACAAAATTTGGAAGATGCTACAGATGAATTACCTAATCCAACATGAAAATTGGAGATGGCAGCTAATTGTATTTTAACAACAGAAGAGTTAATTCCTTCATTGAAGACTGATGCTAGAAATTCCAGAACTTTAGAGATAAGAGCGGAAAAGCAGTATATTCAATTCTGATGTGCCCAAAATACAAATCTTTTCTGTTTACTTTTATAAAATTTTCTGGGGGAAGTTTTGTGAGATGATAAAAGAATATGACATTCTAGGGAGGAAAGTGTGGGCTATCTAGCAATCAGTGGAAGTGGAGAAACCATGCAGTTGATTTCAGGCTTGGAATGTCTGGATGAATCGAGTGTGTCTGGTAAGACAGAAGGTCTGGAGGTGGATCCGGGATCTAAAGAGGATGAAGAAGATGAATCCAAAGATAGAGAAACCAAATCTGATGAAGCCAATAAAGGACAATGGAGATTACTGTGCTCTTCAATCAGGATGCTTTCTGAAGAAATTTGGGGATGAGGGGTATTGGGGGTAGGTGTAAAGGAGACTGGCGGGCCAACTGTGAAGTAGAGCATCTCTTGGTGACTTCCCCTGTGGGGGGATGAGGGCAAGGCACCTGCTGCACTTGTTGACAAGGGATGCAAAAAGATCACAGCACGGCTGACCCCATCAATGGAAAATCCTCTCTGCCATTTTCATGTTGAGAGATCACTCGTGAGGCATTAGAATAGACCTGTTTAACTTGTCTGCAATCATGTTGGACTTCTCCAGAATGTGTGTTTCTATCAGAAATTGATTGGATGAGACTGCCCATTACCACACTCTTAAAGCTTCCTGACACATGGGGGAAGATTTGGTTCCCCCTTGTTTGTTGATGTATCAAACTACTGACATATTGTTTGTTTGAATCTCAATAGTCCAGGTGGGGAAAAAGTCTTGAAAAGCCTGCAATGCTAAGAAAATGGCTTGCATTTTCAGGACATTAACATGCATGTTGGCATCTTCAGGGGACCATGTGCCTTGGACTGTCCTTCTCAGGAAATGTCCCCCACCCAGTCTGGGAGGCATCAGTGGTCACTACAGCCTTGGGTTGGAGAACAAAGGGATGACCTTCTTGCACTTGACTGAATACACCACAGGAGATATTTTTTGCAAGCTTGAGGTATCTTTATCTGACAGGGCAGAGGGTGGTAAAGAATGGACCATTGAGTAGCTAATGTCCATTGAAGTATTCTTATATGGTACCTTGACAACAGTACAAGGATGATTGCCACTGACCCGAACCCTAAAGCTTGAAGGACTAATTGGGATGAGACAGAGGAGTTTTGGATCATTTTCCTGACCTGGAGCTGAATACTCTGTCCCCTTGTCAAAGGGAGAGATGCTGTTTGCCTGACTGTGTTGAAAAAAGCACTAATGAATTCTAATGTCTGAGTTGGTTCCAGATGAGATTTGTAATTGATTGAAATACCTAGATGGGAGTATATTTGCAGTATATAATCTTGGGCTTGTATCAGTTGAAATCTGATCGAAGTGGTGATGAGCCAGTCAACTAGATACAGAAACACTCAGAATCCTTACAGCCTCAAGTGAGCTGTCACTATTGCCGCACACTTAGTGAACACTCTGGAGGCTGTGATGAAACGAAAGGGCAGAGCTCTGAATTGGTAATGACTGGAGCATCTGTTCATTTTGATATGATAGTATGCATCCTGAAGATCTATTAAGCACATTCAATTGTCCTGGTGAAGAAAAGGTAGAATGGACTGAACTGTGACCACCTAGAACTTTGTATATTGAACTGATTGATTAAGATTACTGAGATCCAAAATTGCTCTCCAGTCCAATTTTCTTTGGCACTACAAAGAATCTTGAGAAAGTTCTGGATTCTCTCTGATCTGGGGGCACCTCTTGGATGACTTTTTTCTTTAGCAGCTTGTCTATTTCCAATGCAGACGCCTCCCTCTGGATGGAACACTGGTAATTTCTTGTATACCAGAGGAGGTGGATGGGAAATGGTATGATATAACCTCTGGATATTATCCTCTGCACTCATGAATCTTTTGTAATTTTTAACCAGACTCTCTGGTGCATGGATAAATGACCCCTGACCACTTCCAGAGATGGACAGTCAGGCCTCCTTTTAGGAGTACTGGTAGGATCTGTCTGAGAAGACATCTCTCAGTCCTTGTTTTTGTGGACTCCCTCTGCCACGAGGGTGGCATCTTCCATTACAGTTCTCTCTGTCTCTGGGGGAACTATCTCCACATGTATCTAGGAAGGGACCCTGGGATTTCTTGAACCACATCATTTGACCTCCACATTGATTCCTAGAAAAGGTTTGTTTAGGGGTCGAAGAATGTACGCCCTGAGCAGACAGGATTTTACCTTCCTGCTCACACCTGGAGAGTGTGTCTATCACTTTGGGGCCAAATAGGGAACTTCCATCAAAGGGAGCATTAACGAAGGAAGCTCTGAAGAGTTTTGCAAAGTCACACAAGTACATCCAGGTGTGCCTCCTGATGGAAATACCTGAACACCCCCACCCATGAGGTCACTTCTGCTAGATGAGAGATAAGCCTCATGAACGAATTGGTAATGGACCAAAGGGTAGCCAACTGTGAGGCAATGGTGCTTTCTGGTAATCAAATCCCTCTGGAGTCTTCTAAAGTGTACCAGATAGTTCAGCAATCAAAGGACAAAGGTCACTGAAGCATAAACATACTTCACAAATCTGTCCAATGCCCTGGATACCCTGTCAGGAGGGTGGACAGAGGAACTCTGTTCTGCTCTTCCTTCTTGATGGATACTGCTACAACCATGGCATCAAACGATACTCCTTTGTTACAACAGATTCTGTCCTTAGGTGGTGCCAGGATCTTGTCTGGTCTCTTGGGTATTGGTTCAACAGTATCAGGCTCCTTCCATGCCAGCTGAGAGACCAAATCAATGAGCTCATCAATGGGCAGAGTCATGCAGGTGGTAGATGGGCCATCAACAAAAGTCTCGAGGAATACTGACTCCTCTTGGAAAGGGTTGTCATGAGAACAATCATCTTTTTGCTTTAGGAGTTCCAAAATGTCTACAAATAAGATGTCATCAGGTGGTGATGCTGAGGACCCTTCCCCTTCATCAAAGTCAGTATCTTCAATGACTGCCTCTTGAGGAGAGTCTAGATGCCTCTTTTGCACTTTTTCTTCCTGGGAACTTCTTCAGTGGGCTGTTCCAGAGAAATGGCAGGAGAAATCAGTATACTTTAATGTGTATCCTGGTGGCTAACTTGGGCTGGTTGTCCCTGTGGTAAGGAATGCTGAGGCTCAAGACAGATACAAACAGGCTAGAGTGGTCGGATCCAAAGAATGTGGAGAAGTCCAAGCTCTAGGGATACAGAAAGCTCTCTCCACTACCTTGAATGCCTAGGAGAGAAGGAAACCAAAGGCTCAGAAAGAACATGCTTTCTAAGTTCCCTCCTCCCCAAACATAGAGCACTCGAAGTGGGAGTTAGAGCTGAGCTGTCTAAATCTGAGGCTCTGAGGGGAAAAAATGGCTCTGCCAGCTTTGGAGTCAACTCCAACACCTTGGATCTGGTGCCAATGTTACAGCTGTGAGAGTCATCCAGCTCCGAGGCACTTGGGGTTGGTCCACTCCGAGACACCACTGGAGTCAAAGGTACCAACATCTTCGGATCTGATGTGAATGACTCCAGAACCTTTGAATCTGACAACTCTGATACCATAGGTAAGATCAGAGAAGGAACAAGCATGTGGGGGCTGTACTAACTAAGGTCTCCAGGCCCGATGGGGTCAGAGCTGGGAGAGCCCCCATTTATATCGGCATCAAGCAGAACTTCATCATCATACTGTCCATGTCTGCTTCAGTCAAACTTTTCAAAGAGTGAATCGAGGATGCTGTGGAAGAGGGCCTTCAATGGTGATGTTTCAGAGAAAATTCCAAGAATAGGGATGACAGCCTAGAGGTGATCAGATCCAAGGTGACTTTTCTTTTTGACGCTTTGTATCCAATGATTAAGACTTTTTTGCTGGAGGTTCCAAACTCGAAGCAAAAGAAGTGGTAGGTTGCAGAGAGCATTTTCTGGAATCTCTCTTTTCAGACTTCTTGGGGGGGGGGTGAGCCCGAGAAGATGCTAATGAAGCAAAAGATTAAGAGGGCAGCAAGCCTCTGAGAATCAGCTTACTTTTATGGTCTATGATGGCCCTAGGGTTAAAACCCTTACAAATGTCACAGCTTGCATTAAGATGTGACGGGCCTAGGCAGTACATGCATTCTGAATGCACTCTGGACAATGGAATTTTGTGGCCACAGGCCCTAAATTTTATGAATCCTACAGGTTTCTCTGACATTTTAACTAAAAGGAAAATATACTAGATCTATAGCAAAAGGATAAGAAGCGATAAAGACAAAGATAAACATTTTTTTTTATTTAAATAATTAGAAGTATACCAACTATGGTAATAACAGAAGTACCCAGAGGTACTGAGAAGAACTTCCAGCAATGGTAAAACAAATAAAGAGTACCCAAGTACTTCAAAGGGAGAAGAAAGGAAATGCTATAAAAATTAGGAAGATATTGGATATAAAAATATAAGATATCGAAAGTTATCAAAACTCACTGTAGCCCAAAATTTATGGATTCGAGAGCTGAAACAGCAACCACATCTGTACTCTAAGGCAGAAAAAGAGATCTGATGTAAGTTATGGACTAGGGCATTATGGGAAAGGAAGGAGCTTGAGAGCTTTCAGTGATCCATGAGCTAATAGAAGCAGCAGAGTTGATACAAGGATCTGATCTGAACCCCAAGAGTTGAGGAAATAATGAAAATTGACATCATCAGATCTAAAACTACTTCTGCTACATGAAGTCTGGCATTAAATGCATAGAAATTTGAGAGTCTGAGGAACTTTGCACATTCTGCTTCTTTAGGTGTAGTAGGCTGGAAATCAGGGAAACCGCATCCTGTGACAAACCCATACTCCAATGCTGATAGCACTGGGAGGATGGAAAGTGGTTCTGGGAATTCCAGTTTTAACAATTCATAGTGTTTTCTGAGGGACTGAGGAACATGTATTCTCTCACATTAAACGCAACCATATTCTTGAAATAAAGACCCCTTGACAGGGAGATTCAGATAACATATTCTCCTAAGAGTCTGAATCAGAAATTTGAGGAGAAAAAAAACTATGTGCACCACTGCATTCCTCATATGATTCAGTTTTTTTTCTTCTTCAGGAAATGACGGGTCCCATTTTTTTTACCAGAAACTATCTGGTGTGAAGGGTGAATAGCCTGTACAAGACCCCGAGCCAGACAAACTACTCTTGCCCAGTGAAACTGGAGCAGTAAAATATACATTTAATCTTCTGTATCAGACAGGAAGGTTTGGACAAAAAGGAGTACTGATGACAGTTAAAACCTTCCCCAGGAATGGGCACAGCATTCTGGCTAATCAGGGCATCCTCACTACTACCTCTTCCAATGATAAGTGGCTCTTCCTAGCCCACTGAGGGGACACCAGCAACCACAGAGAACATGGCTAACCCCTGGTCCATTGTAGCT
This sequence comes from Protopterus annectens, assembly GCF_019279795.1. Classification (NCBI taxonomy): domain Eukaryota; kingdom Metazoa; phylum Chordata; order Ceratodontiformes; family Protopteridae; genus Protopterus; species Protopterus annectens. The sequence continues at coordinate 188,431,870 of NC_056747.1, read as the reverse complement.
GTATGGACAACACTAGAGGGATCTTGTGGGGGAAGAGTGGTCTGAGAAAGCAGCATTAGCAACAGCAGTCACCCACCTGTGGCTGAAGTAAAATGCTAGTTTCCTGTGGAGGTAAAGTTTGCTTAGTTAACTATTTTTGTGGATAGCAGGAGGACTGATTGTGGGACCAGTAGTTTGTTCCATTGTTAACCTGAAAATGGTGCTTCTTTCCGAAGGAAACTAAGCAGCATAAACCGGTAAAATTTTAACAGCAGTAGAAAGCATCTTTTTCCCAATAAAAACACAGTAAATGTAGTCTAATACACTTTATGCAAGTTTTTTTTCTACGTGGGGAATATTCATGGTGAGAAAAATAGACACACACAGTATTTTCAGATGCAGCTCTCTGCACCACATACAATTTCTCTTAAGAACACACAGGGAATGTACACTCCAGTCCTAGGACTGGGCTTTTTCTCCAGGCCCCAAATAAGACTCACCACTGACCTCTACAGAGCTAAGTCCTTAGCTGGGTGTTGCAAACCAAGTCCTCCATCACCCTCACTATGAAATCAGTGCTGTCAGTGTCCCTGTTCAAAGTAGTTGTCACACACATTCTCTTGAGATTTGAATTTTCATACACACACACCTAGAAAAGGCTGCCACAGCTTACCCGCATTGACATTGCAACCCAGACTATAAGGTAGATTTACTGCCACCAGAACACCTGAAGCCAGCTACTTTAAGGATCTTACAAGGCTACCCAATTACACTTATATACAAATGGTAGTGTTAACCAAGCAGCAAAACTTTCAGTAACGTGGAGCCACTGTGCCTCTAAATAAATGCAAGGACTCTCAATGGTTAAATATTTTCTAAAAGACTAGCCACAATGAAGGGTTTAGATATATTTAATAATAAATAAAGAAATGAAAATACCGAATATCGATTTACAATAAACACCAGAGTTTCATCACAGGAAAGACCAAAAACAACACAGATGGAAAGACTCAGACAGATACAGAAAAAACTACACTTAGCTAATCTCTCTATATTTCTCTAACTGACTGAAGAATTACTGTTCCCTAGTCACTTACTAAAGCAAGGCAAAATTAAGTGGATGAGTGTTTCTGCCAGGTCCCAAAAACAAAAGTGCACTTATCACATCTCCTACAATTATACTAATACAATTTCAGTGCTAGCTACAGAATGGCATCACTTCTGGTCACCTAACTGTGGTTCTCACACTACCCCCTCTCTAGAAACTGAGCCAGGATCTGGTACTGATGTGTCACAATTTACACAGAGAACTTTAGCTAAGGTTTATTACACCATTTGGAAATTGTAACACAGTTCCAACACTTCCCCCTTTCCTGCAGAGACTAATAAGCCATTCCCTGTCTGCATTCAGACCTACAAGATAAAATATTTATGACCTAAACCAAGTCATTTAATTTCAGTCTCCTTTTCTTAAGGTCAGCTGGGCTGAGCTTACCCCTTCACTTCCAGTATCCTTTGTTAAAATATATACATTTCATCAGTTACAAAACAGTCTAACATACATGTGTATTCCTTTTCTGTCCAGCAGGACCCACTGTTGATACAAGCAAGTTTACAAATACACTTTTAACACAAGCATCTGTACAAATCAGTTTGATATTCAAATGACATACAATTCTTTACAAAACTCCAGCTAGCTATGCTGACATATGTTAAACATGCACTGTCCTACTTCCCCCTCTGGCACAGCTTTACTACCTCATGTCATCACAGACTTGAAGGAAGAATATTCTTGAGAATGGTTGAACCAAAGGTTGCTCTTCCCCTCGAGACCAGATCTAGTTTGTAATGATTAATAAAGGTAACAGGATTAGCCCAAGTTGCAGCTGCACATATGTCTTCCATGAAATGCCTACATAAAAATACTGACGAAGTTGTCATGGATCTACTTGAGTGGGCTCTTAAAGGTTTTGGTAATGAGATACCCAACTGATTGTAGACAAAGTTATACAGTCAGTAAGCCATCTTGCCAAAGTTACGTTTGTTACTAATTTACCTATTTTGGAATCTACAAAGAAGATATATAGTTGATCAGATTTTTGAACTTCATTTGCTCTATGTAAGTAGAAACAAATTTGTCTATGAACATCTAAGAAATGCAACATATACTTTCCTTTGTTTTCAAATTTTGGAAAGAAGACAGGCAGATTAATGGGATGGCTAAGACTGGACTCTGACACCGCCTTAGGAAGGAAAGAAGGGTTGGTTCTTAATGTTATTCTGTCCCAATGAAAAATCAAGTAGGGAAGTTTAGAGGACAATGCTTGAAATTCAGAAATTCTTCTGGCTGAGGTAATGTCCACTAGAAAGATAGTTTTCCAGGTCAGTAATTCAAGATCACATTTTGCTGCTGTTCAAAGGAGAAATGAATGAAGGCCTATGGTACTATATTCAATCCCATGGTGGAGTTGGATCTTTACAAGGTGGTCTCAACAAAAGAGTGCCTCTCAAGAAGACCTTACAAAGCTTGGACGAAGCAAGGAAAGAATTCTGAAATCCAATATGGAAGTTAGAAATTGCTGCCAACAGAACTCTACTGGTCTAAGAGGTAGCTCCTTCATTGAAAGCTATTGCCAAAAATTCAAGGACACCTTGTGCGGGGGGGTGAAAACATCAATATGTTTGATGTGCCCAAAATAAATAAATAAAAAATAAAAATCTCTTCTATTTACTTCTGTAAAGTTTTCTCATAGAAGCTTTATGGGAAGACAAAAGTATGTGATGAACGAGATGACAGCATAGGTTGTTGGGCTATTAATGAAAGTAGAAAGGCCATGCTGTCAGCTTTAGGACTGAAATATCCAGGTGAACCATGTCTGTTGGGTGAGTCAGGAGGTCTGGAATCAGATCCAGAATCCAAGGTGGGTAAAGTAGATGACACCAAAGAAAAGGGAACCAAACTTGTCGAGGCCAGTAAGGTGCACTAAGGATGACTTTGCTCTTCAACCTGGCAGCTTTCTGCAGACATCTGTGGATCAAGGAAGTTAGGGGATAAGCATAAAGGAGACTGGGGGGACAATCATGGAGCACAGCATCTCTCAGTAATTTCCCCCAGAGGGGAGGAATTAGGACGAAGAAGCTGCTGCACTTGTTGTTTAGGGAATAAGCAAAAAAATCCCAGCAAGGCTGATGTCATTGATGGAAAATCATTCCTGTCACTTTCATGTTGAGAGACCACTCATGAGGGAGCATAATGGACCAGCTCAAACTTGTCTGCTATCATATTGGACTTCCCTGGAATGTGTGTTGCTATCAGAAAGCAGTAGGATAAAATCACCCATTGCCACACCCTGAAGGCTTCTGGACACAAGGGGTAAGACCTGGTTCCTCCTTGTTTGTTGATGTACCAATCTACTGACATACTGTCTGTCTGAATCGCAATTGTCCTGAAAGGGAGAGCATCCTGGAAGGCCTGTAATGCCAAGAACAATGCTCTAATTTCCAGGACACTGATAGATTGCATGTTGGCCTCTTCAGGGAACCAAGTGCCTTGGACTGTTTTCCCCAGGAAGTGACCCCACCCACCCAATCTGGGATGCATCTGTAGTCACTATGGCCTTGAGCTGAGGGAAAATGAAAAAAAACGGCCTTGTCAAACCCGATCTGATGGAAGCCACCAGCAAAGGTATTTCTTGTATGCCTGAATGATTCTTATTTGAACTGACATTCATTGATAAAGAATCAACCATTATGTTGCTAGCATCCATTGAAGAATTCTCATATGAAATCTTGCTAAGGAAACTAAAATTATGGCAGCTGACATTGACCTCAAAGCTTGAAGAATCAACTGGTTAAAATTCTGGTACTGTGAACTATTTTCCTGACCTGTAATCTGATCATTTGCACTCTTGCTAAAGGAAAAGAAGCTGTTACTGATATTGTGTGAAAACTGTTCCTATAAGCTCCTGTATCTGAGAAGGTTCTAACTGAGATTTGTTGTAATTTATAGCAATTCCTAGAAGGCAGCAAGCCTGGAGTACCTGATCTCTTGCTCTTAATTTCTCCAAGTCTTTTGGGTTTCTAATACCATGATGGGAATGGACCCCATTTCTAAGTCAAAGTATGATTAAAGTTCATGAAATTAGTATTGTTTCACTCTTTGATGTCAGCCAAAAGTGCTCTTTTCAGCAGCCGCAATGTGCCCAGTAATGGCTCCTTCTGCAATTCGTACAATGTTACATGAACTGGTAACATATCTAAATATGATTGTGAGGGATTTTTTTATAAGACCAGTTGCTCCTACTACTATTGGAACTGTCTGGGTATCTTTCTTCCACATGGCTCTCGTTTCTGCCTGCAGAGCCAAGTATTTTATGACTTTGTGTCTCTCTGTAAGCAAGACACTGTAGTCACTGGGTGTGGTGAGTTCAATGATCAATGCTACTTTTGTCTTCTTTTCTTGGACCACTATATCTGGTTTTCTAGCATCTATCTTTTGAACTGTTGGTATTGGGTGATCCCATATGATATAAACTTCATCATTTTCTATGATTCTTTGTGGCTCATGTTTCCAGTGTTTTTCAGCCACTTTGATACCATAATGTTTGCACAATCTCTAGTGTAACAGTCTCGCCACATTATTATGCCTTTCAGTATACAGTCCCTCTGCCATTAGTGCATGGCAACCAGCAACAAGGTATGTGACTCTTTCTAATTTGGTTTTACAAAACCTACATATGTCTGTTTCTCCCACATGTTCAATGGACATTGTAAACCAGCGTGTACGTAGCCCACTGTCTTGGGCTGCCAATATTAACCTTTCATTTCTTGATGTGAATTCACCTCTCCTTAATCATTCCTGCGTTCATTCTTGATCAACATGAGGCTCTTCCAGAAGTTTTCTATACTTGCAACTTTATTTATGTTTTTTTCCACATTTCTTGCCTTCTCATCTGGTCCTTCACCTTATATTCTTTCTTTTGTTTTTTAGCACATTCAGTTGCTCCCTGGTTTTTATCTACTACTGGTTTGATTTCCATTCCTGCTTGATGTCGATATGCTTCTGCTAAATTAAGCAGAGATGTCATCTTCGATTTATTCTCCTCATGTTTAAAAACTTTCACTACATTTGGATCTTGTGAGGTCAGTAGATATGTGTGGAGTCCCACAATTGCAGATCTATACATGTAATCAATTTCAAGGAGGCCCATCCCACCTTTGGAATGGGGAATATATAATCTTGGTATACACTTCTTCTTCTTCTTTTGGCTTTTCCCGGTTAGGAGTCGCCACAACAGATCTCTGGTCCGCTAATGATTGGCAGTAGATTTTTACAGTGCCGAAGTGCCAGCTCGACGCCCAACCTTCAACAAAGGCACGCTCATTTACGCATGTCTTTCAAGCGCAACTCGACCGCGGGGAGGATATGCAGACTCCACACAGAAGGCGCTCCAGCCGAGAATCGAACGGGAAAACCTCTTGCTGTGAGGTGACAATGCTACCACTGCACCACTGTGGCTTAATCTTCGTATACACTGATTTTTATAAATCATTTGGTGAGCATGAAGCATCCTTCTTGCTTTAATATCCAATCTATCCAACACTTTTTAGGGCCAGTCAATCACTTCAAAACTATAAGGTAGGACAGGAAGAGCAAATTGATTTATGACTTGGATCTTGTTCCCAGATTTCAACGCTGTTTTCAGGATTAATTCAAGTCTTCTAAAGTACTACTTAGTGAGCTTTATTCACATTTGTTCATGTTTTATTGCTGATCTTTCATCAATTCCCAAGTATTTATACACTCCCTCTTGCTGAAGTTCTTTTATATCACATGCCTGTCCTAAACTGATGTTTTCCTGGTGCTGTAGTTTTCCTTTTTTAAAGGTTGCTTTTGCACATTTATCAAGACCAAATGACATTCCAATATCATCTGAAAAAGTTTTAACAATCTGCAGCTGTGCTTTCAGTTCCTTGTCTGATGAGCTATACAGTTTTAAATTGTCGACAGAGAAGATGAGAAGTCATTAGGCTTTGTTGTTTTCTAGAAGCCAAATTGTAGCCATGGCCTAAGCTGTTAAGTAAACAGCTTAATGGATTAACGGCAAGGCAGAATAGCAACGGTGACAGAGTCACCCTGGAATATCCCCCTTTGAATTTTTACCTCTGGGATAATAATCTGTCCTTTATCATGGCTTAATTGCAAAGTGGTCTGCCATTGTTTTGTGGTTACTGCAATGTAGTCAGTCAGTGTAGGGTTTATCTTATACATTTTTAAGCACTCTTTTATCCATGAATGTGGGATATTATCAAATACTTTTTTGTAGTCAATCCATGCCATACTTAGATTCTTCCCCTTCTTACAGTTCTCCAGTATAACTTTGTTTAACAACAAATGATCCTTTGTTCCATATGACTTTCTTTTACTGCCCTTTTGTTCTACTGTCATAATTGAGTATTTATGAGTAAATGCCTGGCCGGGATGGTGATAAGCCAGTCTAGATATGTAAACACCCGGAATCCCTGCAATCTCAAATGAGCTGCTACCACTGTTACGCATTTAGTGAACACCCTGGGGGCTGTGGTGAGAACAAAGGGCAGGGTTCTGAACTGGTAATGACTGGCTCCCAGCCAGAAGCATATACACCTTCTGGATTGTCTGTTCAGTTTTATGTGATGTGTCTTGAAGGTCTATTGAACACATCCAGTCATCCTTGCCCAAAAAGAGCAAAATGGACTGAACTGTGACCATCCAAAACTTTGTGTATTGAACTAATTTGTTCAACTTACAGAGATCCAAAACTGGTTTTCAGTCCCGTTTTCTTTGGCACTAAAAAGAATATTGAATATGTTCCAGATTCTATCTGGTCTTGGGGACCGCTTGGATGACTCTTTTCTAGCACCTTATGCATTCCTAGTGCTATTTTCTCTAATTGGTGGAACATTGGGAAACTTACGTGAGGATAAAGGTAGAAGGGAAAAGGGAATTATATAACCTATGGAAATGATCCTGTGCACTCAGGTATCTTTTGTGATGTCCACAGCCAGGCTTTCTGATACAGGGATAAATGACCCCCAATTGCCTCCAGAGGTGGAAAATCGGGCCTTCTTTCAGGAGTGCTGATAGGGTCTGTCAGATCCTTGGTTTTTCAGGCCACCTCTGCCATGAGGGCATCCTCCATTTGAGTTCCTCCATCTGCCTCTTGGGGAACTGTCTTCACACGAATCTTGGAAAGGACCCATGAGATTTTTTTGAACCACATTTTTCATCTTCCTTATTGATTCCTAAAGAAAGTCCTTTGAGGGGTCGAAAAATGTACTCCCACAGCAGTGTGTCTTTCCATCTTTTTCGCACCTGGAGAGTGCTTACCTCACTTTGGGGCCGAATAAAAAGGTCTCATCAAAGAGGGCATTGACGAAAGAGGACTTGAAGGGTTCTGCAAAGTCACATGACAAAACTAAGGGTAATACTGCTCAATGCCAGAAGTCTAAACCTCAAGATGCATGCCCTCAAAGCCCTCCTCAGTATGGAGAACATCGATGTCTGTGCTGTGACTGAAACCTGGTTCAAGGCTCCTGAGAGCACCCCAGCACTATCAGGTTATACCTCATATCATGCATTCCGGCCCCAAAATCCGGACCGATCCACAAAAGGAGGGGGAGTATCCATATTCATAAAGGATACCCACACTTCCAGGTTAGTGGCAATGCACGAAGCATCGGAGACCATCCAGGTGCAATTAACCATAGGTAAAACTGCCCTACAGTTTGTAGCATGCTACAGACCACCTTCTCAAACTCAGGAAACCCACACAGCCTTCCTGAAGACACTGGAGAGTATGAATGTCTCTCCAAACACCATCATATTGGGTGACTTCAACTACCCAAACATAGACTGGGAACATTACTCAAGCCCCAACACCCTAGCCCAAAGGTTCCTGGAGTTCATAAACTCAAATGCTATGGAACAACTAGTCACCATTCCCACAAGAGGAGAAAATATACTAGACCTGATCATCACAAACATGGGGACAAAATGCTCCACACCGAAGTATATCCCTCATTGGTGAGATCAGACCATAAATTAATCTCATTGGAGATCCACATCCTGCCCCCACCCCCAGCAAAAAAGACCACAGTGAAGAACTTCTCAAAAGCAAACTTCACACTTCTTAAGAATGGAGTGGTATCCTTCAAGGCCCCCGAGCCAGTGGAAACCACAACCCACGCTGCTGAAACCCTTACAAATGCCTTCTACGAGCACCTCCAGAATGTATGGATCAAGCAATCCCTAATAAAATCAAGACCCTTTCCACCAAAGGCAGTCTGGTGGACCCCAGCCATAAACAAACTCTACAACAAGAGGAGAAAGCTACTACATGACAGAGCAAAATCCCTAAAAGGGAAGGCATCTCTGATCAATACTAGTAAAAAACTACGATCACTCATAAAATCATCCAAGGCCAACTTTGAGAGAAAAATCGCTAATGACACAAAAAACAATCATAAGGCCTTCTTTAGCTATGTTAGAAACTTGGGTGGAAACTCCCAGATATGCTCAGAATTAGTCCAAAATGATACAAAAATCACTGTACCCACAGACATTGCCAACATACTGGCAGACAGGTTCAGTGCAAATTTTTCCCAATCCTCCCCCAAAAGGAGAAATATCTATCCCACCAGAGTCTAGCCTCCCAAACATCTCAGATGCCCAGGTGAGAGCTGCTGTCTCTAAAGCAAAAAACACAGCATCAATGGGACCAGACGGTGTCCCCGGCTGTGTGCTACACGAACTCAATGAGGAACTAAACCCACACATAAGGCTGCTGTTTAATCTTAGCCTTACTACAGGATACGCACCCAAAGAATGGCGACGGCAACTGTGGTCCCACTCCACAAAGGCGGTGCTTCTACGGACCCTGGAAATTACCGCCCATAAGCTTGACGAGCCTTGTCTGCAAAGCTATGGAGAGGATCATAATGGAACTCATAAATAAAGACATTGGGGACCTACAGACACTGGATCCTACCCAATTTGGCTTTGTCAAGGGCAGATCCTGCCTCTTGAACTTGGTCGACTTTTTCAAAACTGTCACTAAGGCCATTGATGAGGGTAAGGCAGTTCACACAGCCTACCTTGACCTAGCAAAAGCGTTCGACACAATACCCCACTCGGGCATCATAGAAAAGCTCACCAGCTTAGATGTAAACCCATATGTCACAAGATGAGTTGCAAACTGGCTCAAGGACAGAACACACAGGGTTAGAGTTGCTGGTGCCATGTCAGACTCTAAGCCGGTCATGAGCGGTGTCCCACAGGGCTCCGTCCTGGGCCCCCTCTTGTTCGGCATTTCTTTTTCTGAAGTGCAGGCAAACATAGGGGGATTGTGGCTGACAAAATTTGCAGATGACTGCAAACTGGGCACCATAATTGACACTCCATCAGACACAGACATCCTCCAGAGAGGTCTCATAGAAATGGATAACTGGTGCCAGAGCCATGGCCTTAAGCTAAATGCCAAAAAATGTATAGTCATACCCTTTGGGAAAAACAAGGTAACCCCTAATTACCACATAGGTGGTAATCCATTAAACACGGAAGAAGTTATCAGGGACCTAGGGACCCAAGTTGACAGTAACCTCTCTTTTGACACTCACATTGCCAAAGTGGTTAGGAAGACCTTCTACATTGCCCACCTGATCATGAAGGGATTCACATCCAGATCAGGAGAGGTTATTGTACCCCTGTACTCTTCACTTATCAGACCAATAATTGAGTACAACGCTCCATTCGGAATGTACCTTACCCGACACCTGCAGCAGTTGGAAAGACCCCAAAAGTTCCTCACCAAAAGGATAAAGGGGCTCAAACATATGTCATAATGATGCCCGACTGAAGAAACTCCAGCTCTATTCAGTCGCATACCGTCTGCTCAGAGGTGATCTGTGCCTGACATACAAGGCCATGTCCAACCCGGAATTAATGGATATGCTCCACCTCAAAAAATCCAAATCCACCAGAGCCACGAGAGCAAGAGACTTAAACCTCAACACGGATATAAATAGGACGTGCTGGAGGGACAGATTCATCACCCAGAGACTCCCTACACTATGGAACAGAATCCCAGTCCATGTGAGGCAGAGCCCCTCACTGACTCTGTTCAAGAGAAATCTTGACGAGTGGATGGGAGATCGTAGGTTTACCCCGGGAATCATCTCTGTGTCACTGCTGGACAGAGGCACAGCAAACTAATGGGTATAGTATTCTCATCCTAAGGGGTGGTGAAAGCCACACACACTCTGGCTAGACTTATAAATGCCCTAGGGCAGATAGCCTAGTATGAACCTATGAACCTATGAACCTATATGCACATCCAGGCATGTTTCCTAATGGAAATGCCTGAACCCGCTGTCCTTGAGGTACCCTCAGCTGCATGACAGATATGCCTCATGATTGAGTTTCAAACAGATTGTATGGTCACCAACTGTGAGGCTACTGAAGCCTGAGTCTCAGCAACAGTAGTGGTCCCTGAAAGAGATTTTGATAGTTCTTTTATCAACTCTCTTTGTAACCTAGTGAAATGTGCCAGGTAGTTCAGTGACCTATGAGTAAAGGTTGCTGAAGCATAGACACACTTTCCAAATCTGTCCAAAGCTCTAGGCTTCCTGTTAGGGGGATGGACACTGGAACTTTGTTCTGCTTCTTAGTGGCCGCTACCATGACTATAGCATCCACAGGTAGTCCTGTACTCCAAAAAATACAGTTGTGTGGACTTACCATAAATGTAGATGTTTTAATGTATTCACTGTTGTAGTCATTACATTTGGGTTATCTGCCTGCAGGTAGCCCTCAGCCAGCCTGAATATTAAAGTCTTGGATCCCTGTGTCAGATGCTGTCTCTTCTTCCATGACGTCAGGTCGTCAGGGGTAAAAAACATGCAGCCGACTCCATTACATCAGTTTTTCTTGCCCCAGATGTCAGGTGCCCCCATAACGAGAAGCAATTATATGTTAGGTTACACCTCCAACAAAAAGCAAATACACCAGAAAGCAGAAATGCACTAAACAAAAATAAAAGTATAGCCAAAAGAAGTCAGGGGGCTGGAGGTAGGGTAACCAGGACTGCAACAGTGAATACACTCGAACATCTACATTTATGGTAAGTGTACACAGCTGTACTATGTTCATTGTGTTTCACTGTTGCAGCCATTACATTTGGGTTGATTCCCAAAGCTGAGGAAGTTAGAGAGCATTAGGACCAGCTATTAAGCCCTGCAAGACTGCAGTGGCAAAACCAGCTCTGGATTTAGAAAAAATAGGCCTGTGGTAATGCTTGGTGAAGGTATGTATTGAGCTCCAGGTAGCAGCTTCTAGGATGTCCCTGGTAGGGACACCTCTGAGAAAGGCTGTAGAGGTAGATGCAGCCCTGGTGGAATGTGATCCTATCCCCTGTGGGGTAATTTTTCCATGGTGCTTATAACAGAAATGAATGTAATGGGCTATCCACTTAGAAATGGTTTGCTTTGAAATGGCCTTCCCCTCTGCCCTTGCAGCAAAGCCAACTAGCAGCTGTTCAGATTTTCTGACAGGCTTAGTCTTGGCCAAATAAAATCGAAGTTGTCTGTGCATGTCCAAAGAGTACAGTATTCGTTCCCCTTTGTTTTGTGGATTAGGGAAAAAAGTAGGCAAATTAATGGACTGATTGAGGGCCACACTAGACACCACCTTGGGCATAAAGGAAGGATTGATCCTGAGGGACACCCTGTCTGCATGGAAGATGATGAAGGGCTCCACTGCCATGAGGGCCTGTAATTCAGACACTCTTCTTACTGAAGTTATGGCTAGAAGGAAGGCTGTTTTCCAAGAAAGGAATTTCAACTCTGCAGTTGCAGCTGGCTCAAAAGGAGGTATAGTGAGTTTTTCCAATACAAAGTTGAGGTCCCAGGCAGGAGTAGGGGCTCTCCTGGGTGGTCTTAAATTTTTGGCCCCTCTAAAGAATTGCTTTAGCAGGGGGTGAGAGAAGAGGGGTGGCTCAGCATTATAGTGTGCTGAAATGGCAGAGGCATGAATTTTAATTGACGAGAAGGAAAGGCCCTTATGGAGCATCTCTGTTAAGTACTGATGAATATGCGGTAGGCTGGGCACCGTTGTGCCCATCCCTTGAGTCGGGCTCCAGGAACAGTATATTTTCCACTTTTCAGCATAGGATCTTCTAGTACTAGGCCTCCTTGCCTCCAGAATGACATCTAGCACCTGCTTACTGCGGGATGCTATTGGAGAGCTCAAGTAATTAGCCATGCTGCAAGGTTCAGGGTTTGGAGCTAAGGGTGCAGAATTTGGCCTCCGGCTGGGACAGCAGGGATGGGATCTGAGGCAGGTGCCATGGTTCCAGCAGTGACATACTGCGCAGGAGGGGGTACCAGTGCTGGAGTGGCCAGTCTGGTGCAATCAGTATTGTCCTTGATTTGTTCTGTTTGATCTTTAGCAGAATTTGTGAGAGGAGAGGCAGAGGGGGAAAGGCATAAACTGAGAGGTTTTCCCAGGTGAAGGACAGGGCATCCACTTTCCAAGCTTGGCTGTGGGGAGTCCTTGTGCAGAATTTGTCCAACTGGTAGTTCTGAGGGTAGGCAAACAGATCTATCTCTGGATTCCCCCATTTGTTTCCCAAAAGGTTGAATATCCTTGTTTCCAGTTTCCACCCGTGTGGGTTCATGAGATTTCTGCTTAGGTCATCTGCCAGTGAATTTAACTTGCCTGGCAGAAAGTGAGCTTGCAGGTGCACTTGGTAGCTTAAGGCAGTGGTCCACAGAGTCATGGCTAGTCTGCAGAGACGGTACAAATGGGTTTCGCCCTGCTTGTTTATGTACCACATAACCGTGGTGTTGTCTGTCTTTACCAATAATTGTCCTGGAAGAATGTGGTCCTTGAAGGCTGTCAGGGAATTCTGTACAGCTAACATTTCCTTTTGATTGATATGCAGGTGCATCTGACTCGGGTTCCATTTGCCCTGAATGCACTGCCCTGCCAAGTGAGCCCCCCATGCATAGTCTGATGCGTCTGTTGTTAGGGTTTGGGTGGCAGGGAGTAAGTGAATGGGAGCCCCTTGTTGTGGTGGCAGGCCTCTGCCCACCAAAGGAACTCTGTCTTTATACAAGGAATGATAGGAATCATTGATTCCAGGTCCTGAGAATGTTGGCACCATAGTTTTTTAGATACCATTGTAGTTTCCTCATATGCAGTCTTGCATATGGAATTAGTAGAATGCAAGAGGCCATGAACCCCAGGGCTTGCAGGATTTTCTATGCAGATAGCTGGGTCTTTGTGGCCAGTAGTTTGAAGTAGGCTGTCAAGTAAACTTGTTTCTCTGGCGTGAAGTAAGCCATCTGGGAGGTTGTGTTCAAGCTTGCTCCCAGGAATACAATCTGTTGGCAGGGTACTAAATGAGATTTATTTTCGTTTATAGTGTACCCCAGTGAGGTTAGAAGTTTCTTTACAAATGCCAGATGCTTTAGTAGCATACCCTGGCTTTCTGCCTGAATTAGACAATCATCCAGGTATGGGTATATCTGAATATCTCTTTGCCTGCAAAATGCAACTACTGGAGCTAGACACTTTGTGAATATCCTGGGCGCAGTAGATACGCCAAAGGGAAGTGCAGAGAACTGATAGTGCAAGGAGCCTGCTCTGAAGCGTAGGTATTTCCTGCAAGATTCCCTTATTGGAATGTGCAGGTAAGCTTCCTTTATGTCTAAGGTTGTCAACCAGTCATCTTTGCCTAGCATAGGAAGCAGCTGCTGAAGTGTTAGCATTTTGAATTTTGGGATTACCAAAAAGGTATTTAGAGTAGAGAGGTCCAGGATAGGACGCCAGGAGCTGTCTTTTCTGGGTACCAGGAAAACACTTGAGTAAAAACCTTGTCTCCTTTCTTCTTCTGGGACAGGTTGAATAGCCCTGATACTTAGACGAGAGAGAACCTAGTGTTGGGCCTCTGCCCACTGGTTTGGGGTAGGTCTGGCCAATCGTTTGGGGTTGGTAAGGTGTGGATGTGGAATCTGTATCCATGTAAAACAATATTTAAAACCCATTTGTCCTGGGTAATGAGTTCCCAGTATTTTGCATGCAGGACGATCTTTCCTCCTAATGGAGCAGGTAGTTGAGCAGGGCTTGGAAGGTTTAAGGTTAAGTCATTGTGACATTTTTCTATAGGGGGGTGTCTTACTACTTCCAGCTTTGGAAGTGGGAGCCCCCCACTGGTTAGACCTGTGAGTACCTTGAGTCTGTAGCCTAGGTGGTCTGCTACTCCTGGGTTTGGACTGAGAAGGCCTGGAAGAGACAGGAAAGGACCAGTTCTTAGAAGGCCAATGCCTACTAAATCTGGGAGGGTGTACTTGCAGGAAATCTTTTACAGTTTGCATAGATTTAGCTTTTTCCTCCATCTTTTTAAGAACTTCTGCTTTGTTACCAAAAAGGCGGTCTTGGTTTAAGGGAGCATCCAGTAATTTAGCTTTAACATGATCTGGTAAATTTTGCTCCTTAAGCCAAGAATGCCTTCTAAGAACAGACCAAGTGACAGCAGCTCTGCAAGATGCTTCTAAAGAGTCAAAACCACATTGCAAAGTATGTTTACCAACTTGTTCAGCAGGATGCATTAAATCCTGTAATTCTTTATGTTCAGTACAGTCAGGAATCAACATAATTTTCTGTTTAAGTAGTCCCATAATATGTTTCTGATACTTTAACATATGAAACTGCCAGTTTAAGGCCCTAATGGCCAAGGTAGCAGAAGTGTATACCTTCTTACCCCATCTGTCCAAGGCCCTGGAATCCCTATCAGAAGGGGTAGGGTTTTTGGCTGTAGTAGTAGTCTTAATGCCTTTAGGTCCTTGGGAAATGGTCTCAGGGTCCACAGTAGGATTCCTGAAGAGGAACTTGTGAGAGTCAGGTACTCTGTAATACCTATCAGGTTTCCTGGGAGCTGGAGGTAAAGTGTTTGGGGCCAGGCTAGATTCCAAGAAAGCATCATCTACAATGTCCAAGACAGGAGGAATAGCTAAAGGCCTGTGTTGGGGGAGGAGTAAGAATTCCCTAAGCCTCTTTTTGGAGTCAGAGTAATCCCGGCTTTCCCAGTGGAAATGCTTCCTAAGAGTTTGCAAAATTTCACCAAAAGAAAAATCTTCTGGAGGGGAGGCAGAGGGAATGGAATCCTCTGCATCAGCATCCTCATAGGTAGATAAGGGCAAATCCTGGTAATCAGAAGAAACAGAAATTTCAGAATCCTGATCAGAAGAATCAGAAGGAAAATCAGTTCTAGGTCTTTTACAGGGTGAAGGCTGGCTCCCCTAGTTAAAGTAATAAGGTCTTTAGCCATTCTAATCATTTGTTTCTTAGGCATATGGGCCTGACCATGCAGTTTAGACATCGGTTTTCTAGGCATTGGTCGAGTTTTAGGCCTTGTTTGAAATGCAAGTCAGTAGGCCTGAATACACCCTCAGAAGCCGGTGCCTGCACAGCGGCTCCGGATCCATCCAAGGTAGAGACATCTGCAGGTTCCATAGTCAAAGAAGCATCTCGAGGCATACCAGACTCCGATTGGGTCTCAGTAGAGGACAGTGAATTTGAAGTAGTGGGTATCAGGGGCTGTGAAAGCACCTCACTGAGTACTGGTGAACTGGTGACTAGCTTAACGGAAGCATCGTCGGCAGCTTTGGACCTATGCGGCCTGTCTCTGTCTTTATCTTTACGTTTTTTCAGAATGTTGGTAGTTGGATGGCTTACCAAAGCCATTTCTGGACAGTTAGACCGAGTACCAAAATAATTTGCTGCAAAAATAAACCAACAACGAATAGTTTGAGGATTGAATAAGGCACAAAACTGACAGTGAGGGACGCTGTGGTCTGGGCCTAAGCACAGAATGCAGTACGAATGAAAATCCTTATGAGGTATTTGCTTTCCACAGGTAATACAGTTGTTAACTTTTACTGACATTGGTTTAGAGCAAGAAAAAGGATCCCCAACAGGGTACTTAGCTTTTTTGAAGACTTCAGTTCTGAAACTCGAAAATGAAAATTTCAGGAGTCGGCCGACCAGCACCTGTGAACTGCTTCTGTTTCGGACACCGCACAGCAAGAAAGACTGATGTAATGGTGTTGGCTGCATGTTTTATACCCCTGAAGTCATGGATGAAGAGACAGCATCCGATGCAGGGATCCAAGACTTTGATATTCAGGCCAGCTGAGGGTTACCTGCAGGCAGATAACCCAAATGTAATGACTGCAACAGTGAAACATGAAGAACATCTCCCTTCCTGCAGGTGATGCCAGAATATTATCCAATCTCTTGGGATAGGTCTGACTGAGTCAGGCTCCTTCCACACCCACTTAAGAGATCAAATTGATGAGCTCATCAGTGGGCGGTGTTACCCAGAATGTAGATGGGCCAGATCCAAATGCCTCCAGGAATACTGATTCCTCTGGAGAAGGATTGTGGGAAGACTGACTACCCCTTTAAGGATCTCTAGGATGTATCCAAATGAGACATTTTAGGGTGGTGATTTTGGGGATCATACAACAACAAAATTGGTATTTTCAGTGATAGATTCCCGTGGGGAATCGAAATGCCTCCTTTTGCACTTTTTCTTCGAAGATGCTTCTTCAAGTGGGATGCTCCAGAGAGGTATCAGAAGCGATGGTGATACCCTGCTGGGCAATCTGCAGAGTATGGGCTGGCTGTCCCTGTGGAGTGAATGTTGAGGCTCAAGGTGCAGAGACACATGAGATCCTGAAGGGAGATCTGAGGGGGGAGAGACTATCCATCCTGCTGAGGCAGAGAAAACTTTCCCCACCACCTCAAGAGCAGAAATTCCTGGGAGAAGGAAGCTGATGGAGCTGAGAAGCCATGCTTCTGACCCATCGGCTTCATCTGCCCTGAGGGCATTCCACCCAAGCTAGAGGTCGGAGGCGAGCTGTCAAATGCCGAGGTTCTGAGGGAGAGAGATGGCTCAGACAACTTCAGAGTCGAATCCAACACCTCGGATCCACAAGGGACACTACAGCTCCGAGAGTCATCCAACTCCAAACACATCGGAGCCGAAACACTCCTCAGATCTGAGGATAAAAATATCTTTGGATCCGACCCAAATGGTCTCAGCAAACTTGGATCCAAGGGCTCCGAAATGGACTGCCAAGTCAGAAAAGGAGCCGATAGTGGAGGAATAGGAGCCAGGAGAGCCCCATCTGTATCTGCTCTGAGAGAAATTTCATCTCCATGTCAGCTTCAGTGAGACTCCTGAAAGAATGAGAGGAGGCTACAGATTTCGAGTGTCATCTTTTCAAAAATGCAGATGGAACCCTAGATGGCACCAGATCAAGGGTTCATGAATATCAATTCTAGGAAGGAGCTTTGCACCTGACAAACTTGGATCTGGAGACGTTTTTTGAGATCTGGGAGTCAGCTTCAACACAGAAGCCTTCAGTTGTGTCCTATGTCACTTTTTAAGAGGTTCCGTCGACAACAGAGTGGAAGAACAAGACAGTTTTGGGGACTTTTTTGAAGTCTACTTGGAAGTAGTTTTAGGGGGTTGAGCCCCAGTAATTGCTTCCGAAAAAGGAGAAGGTAACAAGCCTTTCAATATGAGCTTATTCTTACAATAGAGATGTAGTCTAAGTAATCACTACTGCAGCTGCTATAATCCACAAAAGTCTTTTATTAATACAGTTATTCAGCACTTTCGTCTCAATAAAGACATATTTCATCAGAATAATGCCACATTTTTATTTTTATGTAGGTAAGACTGAATGTCCCTTAAGATGTAGAATATATGAACATGTAAATGATATCAAAAATGGGAAGAATAGTGCACTGTATAAACATTCTCAGGCTTGTTCTAATTTTGATAAGTTTTTATTTGGGATAGTGGAAATTATTAAATTGGATGGCGGGGGGGGGGACTGGAAAATATTTTAAAGAAAAAAGAAACAGAATGGCAGCTTAGGTTAGCTGCAAAGTTCCCCCAGGCTTGAATGATGCAATTTCTATTGTTCCCATGTTACATGAAAAAGCAGATAAAATATAGCAAACTATAAGGTATATATATGTGTGTTTCTTTAAAAAAAAATGTTTGGTTAAATATAGTGAACCATTACATTGTTTAATACATGCTGCAAAAAACTGCTTTTTGGTGATCCTATCCAGGCTTTTTTAATTAATTAATTAATTGATGTGTGAAGGTTTTGAATTACATTTTTAACATTTCATTGGTGGAATTACAATTGATAGTATTTAAACTGCCTTTTTATACCTTCTTTGTTATTCTGATGAAGTCTGTCTTTATTGAGACGAAAGCGCTCAATAACTGTGTTAAAAGACTTGTGAATTATAGCAGCTGCGGTGGTGATTATTTGGACTACATCTCTTTTATGTGCAGTTTTTTCTGGTTTCTGACTTTTATTGCTTATTCTTACAATCCATGATAGCTCACAGGTTAAAATTACTGCAAATAGAACAATCTATGTTCAGGTGGTCTGGGCCCAGGCAATGCACACAACTCATGTGTGTCTGAGACTGGAAGCTTATGACCACATTTTTCACACTTTTTAACCCCACAGGGCCTTTTTCAGACATCTTTGAAAATAGGAGAAAGAAATAGGAAGGATTTTTTTTTTAAACTAAGAACAAGTAACAAGGGCGAGGGATGAAAGTAAAACCAACAATGGTACGTAAAAGTACACTGAGAACAAAAAGGTTAAATAAAGTAAAAAAAAAAAAAAAGAATATCTACAAAAATACCAGCAGTGGTATTTATAAGGGATACACTAAGTGTAAGAAAAAATTACTGATCTATGAAAAAATAAGCAATGAAAAACACTTTTTGAAATTAAGCTCAAGAGCTCAAATGACGTCTATTTCATAAAAGTGGCAAATGATCTATGGGGTATGTTAGGGGGTTGGTGCACTTTAGGAAGGGGAGGAGCTCAATATGTTTTTGGTGGCCACGAGCTATACTAATGGCAGAGTTGGATCCGAGGATCAGACCCAAACCTAATAGTTGGGGAATGAATGAAAATTGACAACATCAGATCAAAAGTTATGCACTTAACCATAATAGCAGATCCATGTTGTCTCATTTTCATTCTGTTCAATGTTTGGGTTGTTGGTTCTGAATGGAACCAACCTCAGCACTTTCTTCCAGGGGTTTGGATCAGAGACTAACCCCTCCAATACCGACAATTCCCTTTTATCTAAATTACCTCTGAGTTTTCTGACCCTTACTAACCACAGAGAAGTATAAAAACTCCTACAGAATAAAGCTAATATGCAACTCTGGAAAAGGTCACCTAAAACAAATAGTATCTTCATTGAGGCCATTCTGATCACCAGAAGTTTGCAGATTGCAATTTGCAAGGTAGAAAGGAGGGAAGGATATTGAACCAGATGAAAATGAGACGTGGACCTATCGTTATATTAAGCACATAACTTTCACTTCAGATGTCTATTTTTGTCTGATTCAGTGGCTTAACATTCTCAAGGTGGCTAAAAGGACCTGGGTGGTATCAAGAAAGGATATTTCTGAGAATGATAAAATCAAAGGATGTAGTAGCTCTGGATAGCGCATCCAACATCTAATGACATTCATTAGGTTGCTGATGCATAATCAATGGGGACTCTTCACTAATGCTTTAGAGGTAGCAATTGCTCTAGTGGAATGAGCTTCTCACTTTTGAGGGCAGAGACTCTTTTACATATAAAAAATACATTCTGAAAGCCACTTAGAAATTGTAATTTTTGAGAAATTATTTCCCAATTTTACTTTGGAAAGGAGAGTTTGCCTGATTTCTAAAATCTTTAGTATGACGCAAGTAGAATCTGATCTTTGTGATTATCTAAGGTATGAAGCATATGTTTGCCTTTATTAGAGAAACTGAGGAAAAAAGACTTGAATCAAACCATTGGTTTGCCTATTTATTTCAGATGACACCTTTGGGAGAAAGGTAGGATTTGTTCACAATGACACACTAGAAAACAAGAAAAGGTGGTGTATAAGAGTGCTTATAAAAAGACGTCATGTCTTACCATAACATTCCATCTGTGTTGTTGATCTTCATTCATTCATCACTGATGAGTTGTTGGTTCCACCCTTGGAACCGAGCCGGCCTTTTACAAAGCTCGCACCAGTCAAAAACTCTTGAGCTAAGCTTTTACCCATAATACCCTCCCTGTTAACTCAGCGAGTTTGGCCGTTATTAGTAAAGCAGAGGCTGTTTCTGAGCAAGTACCCTAATTCAAGACTTGGACCCAAAGTATCCCCCAGGAGCTTTAGGAGGGGGAAGGACGATGGGACATGATGAATGAATGAAGATCAACAACACAGATGGAATGTTATGGTAAGACATAACTTCTTTATCTGATGTTGTTAATCTTCATTCATCCATCACTGATGGGACAGAGTCCCCAGCTACCTTGTGTCACTTGGGTGGCCCTTATGGAAGAATATTCTAGAGCACCATTGAGCCAAAAGTGGTTCTTCCTTGGAGACCAAATCCAATTTATAATGTGTTATAAAGGTGTGAGGAGTAGCCCTCGTTGCTGCTGCACAGATATTGTCCATAGAAGTTCTTGAGTGGAACGCCACAGAAGTCGCCATTAATCTGGTGGTGAGCTTTAATTTTCTGTGGTATAAGTTTAGTTTTGTGGTGATAAATGAAGAGTATGTTGTGTCTTTCAGCTTTTCCTGGTTAGGAGTCGCCACAGCAGAATTCCGGTCTGCTAATGATTGGCAGTAGATTTTTACGTGCCGAGTTGCCGGCCCTGAAGCACAACTTTCAACGAATGTACACCCATTCACGCATGCCTCCACACAGAAGACGCTCTAGCTGAGAATCGAACAGGACAACATCTTATTGTGAGGTGACAATGCTACCGCAGCACCACCACCGCAGAGTATACAGTCTCGGAGCCATTTAGATAAGGTCACCTTAGAAACTGACTTTCCCATTTTATGACCAGAAAAAGATATAAATAGCTGGTCTGATTTGCGCATTGTTTTTGCCCTGTCTAGATAGAATCTCAGTTGTCTGTGTATGGCTAACGAATGCCGACAGTACTCTCCTTTATTTGAAAAATTACAGAAATAAAATGGTAGGTCAATAGTCTGATTAACAGAGAGATCAGAAATTACTTTGGGGAGAAAGGATTAGTCTGGAGTGATAATCTGTCCTTGTGGAAAATTAAATAGGGATGTTTTATGCATAGAGTGTGGAGCTTGGAAATATGTCTAGCTAATGTGATGGCCACCAGAAAGAGAGATTTCCAGGATAAGAACTTGATGTCACAAGTTGCTGCAGGTTCAAAGGGAGGTTGCATCAAAGACTGTGGGACTAGTGTGAGACTCCATGATTCTATTGGTTGTTTGATTGGGGGGCTAAAAGGAAATTCCTTTTAGAAAGGTTTTTCATAGCTGATGTGAGATCAAGGAGGAGTCCCCAAAACCATTATGAAAATTTGAGATGGCAGCCAGATGGACCTGTATAGTTGAGGCTGCAGCCCCGTCTTCAAAGAAATTTGACAAGTAATCAAACACTGCAGTAACTGGAGCTGAATACAGGTCTAGCTCCCTCAGCTTAGACCAAACTGAAAATCTCTTCCATTTGTCGAGATAAAGTTTCCTGGTGGATGGCTTGTAAGAGGCCAGGATAATGTCAAGTATGGGGAAAGAAAGGTTGTTCTGCCTGGCGATCAGCAGAAGTGGAGAAACTAAGCTGTCAGCTTGAGACTGATTAAGTTCAGTTGGCTCAACCCTTAGGGGTGAGAAATCAGATCTGGTGTTTGATCCAGAATCTACAGATGGCATAGTAAGTGAGGCCGGAGAAAGGGGAACCATACTTGAGGCCATTAAGGAGATATGAGGATCACTTTGCTTTTCAACCGAAGAACTTTCTTTACGACTCGGGGAATCAGAGGAATGGGGGGTAAGCATAAAGAAGTCCCGTTGGCCAATCATGGACTACAGCATCCCTCAAGGTCTCCCCCTGCGGGGGGGATTAGAGCAAAATAACTGCTGCATTTGTGGTTTGACAAGGAGGTGAATAGTTCGCAGCAAAGCTGGCCCCAGTGGTTGAAATTTTTTGCTGCTATGTACAGATTGAAGGACCACTCGTGATGCAGAAGAATACATCTGCTCAGTTTGTCTGCAATCACCCTGGAATCCCTGGGGTTATGCGTTGCTATCAGAAAGTGGTTGGAAGCTATCCCCATTGCCAAATTCTCATGGCCTCCCGACATAAAGGGTAGGACTTGGTTCCTCCTTGCTTGTTGATATACCAGACTACTAACATGTTGTCTGATTGGATGGCAATTGTTCCAGAAGAAAGAACAGACTGAAATGCTTGGAACGCTAAAAGCACTGCCCTCATTTCTAAGATATTTATATACAGATTGGCCTCTATTGTGGACCATGTGCCTTGGACTGTCATTCCCTAAAAACACCTCCCCCACCCTATCAGGAAAGCATCCATGGTCACAGTGGCTCTGGGTTGAGAAGGATGGAAGGTGCAGCTCCAAAGCTCTGTTTCTAGCCTCATCCACAAAATTAAATCCTGTTTGCATCGGTTATTTGAATCTGAAAGGATGATGATTTGGGTACCACTGAGATAATAGAAGCCATTGGAGGAGTCTCGTGTGAAGTTTTGCAAAAGGCACCATTGGTACAGAAGCTGCCATTGAACCTAGAAACTGGAGGACTTCTTGAGCTGAAACTTTTTCTTGACAGAGTATCACCTGGAGTTGGAGCCTTAGTATTTATAATCTGTGACCTGGGAGACAGACTAAACAGGACAAGGTGCTGAACACTGCTCCTATGAATTATATGGACTGGGTTGGAGTCAGGTTGGATTTCTCCCAATTTATAGAAATTCTCAGAAGGTTCACCAAAGAGAGAGTGTATTTTAGGGCTGTTACCAGTAGGTGCTTGGTGGGGGCGTAGGAGCCAATCATATAAATATGGAAACACCCAGAATCCTTGCAGTCTCAAGTGAGCTGTTACTACTGCCATGCATTTGATGAACACTCTGGGAGCTATAGAGAGCCCAAATGGCAGAGCATGGAATTGATAGTGATAGGCTCCCAGCCAGAAGCGAAAAAGCCTTCTGGAGCATTTGTCCATTTTGATGTGGTAATACGCATCCTGAAGGTCCACAGAGCATATCCAATCTCCTTTTTTAAAAAAGGGAAGAATGGACTGAACCATGACCATT
Organism: Protopterus annectens; assembly: GCF_019279795.1. NCBI lineage: Eukaryota > Metazoa > Chordata > Ceratodontiformes > Protopteridae > Protopterus > Protopterus annectens. The sequence goes on along the minus strand of NC_056747.1, from coordinate 188,408,644 downwards.
CAGAATTTTGCTTGGGTGACAAACTTGTTTAAATTGCTGAGATCCAAGACTGGTCACCAGTCCCCTGTCTTTTTTGACACCAAAAAGAATCTAGAGTAAAATCTGGATCCGATCTGGTGGGACTGCTCGGATGACTCTTTTTTGACAGCTTTTTATCTCTACAGCTGTTTGTTCCCTTTGACTGGGTGGAACATAAGGAATTCATCTTGGTGGCTTTGGGTAAGAATTGAATGGGATGTGGTAACCTCTGGTTATTATCTTCTGCACCCAGGAGTTTGTGGTTATTGATTGCCAGGCAGCATGGTGCAGAGACATGTTTCCTGACTGCTTTCAGAGGAAAGGAATTGGGACGCTCTTCAGGAGCATTGGTAGGGTTGTCCAGGGAAGGATTCTCTGGTTACACAGGCCACTTCTGCCTCAGTAGGGGCATCTCCCAGAAGAGTTACCCCCTCTGCCTCTCCACATGTGTCATGAAAACGACCCTGAGACCTTTTGTGCCACAACTTTCCATTCCTCTGATTCCTGGAAAAGGAGTGTTGGGGGTGGAAAAACATATACCTACAGCAGACAGGGCCTTACCGTCCTTCTCACATCTGGCTAGAGTGTCCTTCACTTTTGGGCTGAACAGGGAAGATGCTTCAACTGGAGCGTTCAGGAAGGAAGACTTAAAGGGGTCCATGAAATCACAAAGGTGCATCCAGGCGTGACGTCTCATAACTACACCTGAACCCCGCAGCTCTTGCCGCCCCTTCAGGTGCATGTGATATTAACCTTGTGGACAAGTTTGATATCGATTCCAGGGTTGCTAGCTGTGAGGCAACTTTGTCACTTACCTCATCAGACACCTGTCCTGATAAAGTTCTCGAGAGTTCAAAAATCAAGTCTCTTTGGAGCCTAGCAAAATGTGTCAGATAGTTCAAAGACTGAATGACAAAGGTCGATGAAGCAAAAACTCATTTCCCTAATCTGTCTACCACCAGGGACTTCTTGTTAGCCGGATGAACAGTCTGGCTCTCTTCAGCAAGCTCTTTCTTTTTGGCTGCCGCCACCACCATAGCATCTACTGGTAGACCTTTAGACCAATGTGCACTCTCCTTGGGGAGGTAGAATTTTATCTGGTCTCCACAGGATTAGCTCAAGAGAGTCAAGATTCTTTCAGGTGCACTGCACCATGAACTGGACCAGCTCATCTGCAGGTGGGGTCACCCAAGAGGTAGATGGATGAGCATGAAAGGTCTGCAGGAAAATGGATTTCTTGGAAGGATTTTTGGGCTTCCAGTCACCACTCTTTCAATATTTCAAGAATGTCTCCAAAGGAGACATCTTCAGGTGGTGACTGTGGGGTCCCTTCCCCTTCATTGTAATCCATATCCTCTGTAAGAGACTCCTCAGGGGAGTCTATGTCCTTCTTCTTGCACAACTTCTTCCATGGTACCTCTTCAGTGGGAACTTCTGAAGAGGACTTGGAAGAAGGGGCACCCTGCTGTAGGGTATCCTGAGGCGCTCGTGCTCGATGTCCCAAAATGTTGGCTTGTGCCGGCTGCAGCTCAGGGGGAGGACACGCATGGGGCTCCAACACCGAAGGTTTGCCTGCAGAGGCAAGGGCCCTCTCCATCACCTGGAAAGCAGGCCCATCCAAAGAGGGAAGGGAGCCCGGAACCGAGAAAGACAACCTTGGAACTAGGGTCACACCCAACTCTGTCGTGCCTGCTCCCAAGGAAGAAGCCTCAAGAGGGTTTGGTATCGACAGGACTCTTGGCACTGTGGACGGCACTGTAGACATTCTCGGAACAGTACTCAGCACTGAGGAGCCTGTAGTCCAATCCTGGACCTGAGGAAGGCCTGGCTCTGAATGAGCCAAAGGGTAGGTTCCAGGGCCACAGTGAGATCCATTAGTGGCACCGAGGATGTGAGTACCAAAAAAGGTGTTGGTGTTGAAGGCTTTGAAACCTGCAAGGAGATCAAAGGAGGAGAATAGGATGGAGTCCGTGGAGAAATATTCCCAAGTCCGACAGGAGGTTGGTTCTTAGAAGGTGTAGGAATGCCCCGGGCTGTCAGCAGCTGATCCATAAGTCACACCACATCAAGTTCAGAAAGGCTCCTGGTAGATCTGGTGGACCAACGGGGACTCTGGCCATTCAAGGAAGGGGCTATATATCTGCCCCAGGAAAGTATCCACTGACGGGGACTATTGGGTCTATGTTGCATTGTCCAATGGCACCACTGTCTTGAGTTTGGAGACGAGGGAGGAAGGAGTGTCCACTATAGTCATGGGTAAGCTCAGTGCCATGATGGCACTACTCGGAACCGAGGAGGGAGTGGAGGTGACAATTTGAGGTTTAGCAATGGATGGTGCCAAAACAGGCGCTGACAACACTTAGATGGTTGATGGTACCGAGGTCCGTGCCAAAGCAACTGGTTTCAGTTCCAATGACAATTTAGGTTTTTTTGGTTTAGATGGCCTGTCCTTATCACCCGAAGGTGAAGGTTCAGAATGTGGTCTTTTTTTGTCTTTCTTAGGAGGGGGTGAGCCCTCCGACACAGAAAGAGCCTCTGATAAAAGCATCTTAAGTAGGCCCTTTAGAATTAACTTATTCCTGCATTCATTCAGAGTACGGGAGCTAAATCCCTGGCAAATAGAGCAAGGTGGTTGCACAGTGAGATGAGGAACTCCCACACAATACACACAATCCTCATGAGAGTCCCTGTTAGGCATTTTCCGACTACATTTCAGGCATTGTTTAAAGCCTGACATCCCCTTTTGCTCAGACATACTGAACACACACACAATAAATTAACAAATAGAAAGATTTTTTTTTTTTGAGAAAGGTAAGAGAAATAAGGAGAAGGAGGAAGAAATACCAGCAATAGTATTTAAGGATTACCACAACGGATAGGGAGAAAGGCCATACCACTGATGGTACTGAAGTCAGCAAAAGGTAATTAGAGGAAAAAGGGAATCAGATGCTCCACAGAAAGGGTAAAGAGTAGCGACAGACAATGAGAGATAAAGATAAGGAAAATACAACAAAAAAAATTCTTATCAAAGTTGAACGCAGCTTTATGGCTACGCGGCAAATAAGATCTGAGGTAACAGGGAGAAGGGGATTGTGGGTAAAATTTTAGCTTGAGAGTTTTTGGCTGGCGTGAGCGTGGTATAAGGCTGGCTCGGTTCCAAGGACAGAACCAACAACCTGTCAGTGAGGAATGAACAAAGATTAACATCAGATTGGCAGTTAGGAAAACAGTTTCTATGAAAGGTACTTAAGGTCAGCTAATCCTGCTGACTCAGAGGATTTCTGAGTAAATAAAGTAAGATTGTGAACATCCCACTACTGGGTAATGGGTCCCAAACTGGAGGCCTCAGCAAAAAGGCTCCTTTTAGGAAAGCTTTAGACGTTCTAAGAAAAGCAATGGAAGTGTCATGGCCTATGTGAAAACTTGAAATGACAATAATTTGAACTTCAATAGAAAAACTAGAGCCTTGGTAAAAAAAAAAAGGAATCCTGAAACAAATTTCATTATCAGTGTAAAGGAGGAGAAAAGGGCCCCAGTCCTTTTGATAAGATCAAAATATAAAAGCTTCATTTTTATGGTTTTTGTTATTTTGTTAAAGAATAAATTATATGCACTACAGGAAGAGCCAATTTGGATCCTTTGGCTATTGCTAAAATTAGAGAAACAATATGGTTAACTTTAAGACTTGTAGATTGTAGGAGGCATACTGGATAGGTGACTCAGATCTGGACTGAAATCCAGCACCCAGGGCAAGTGTAGCAAATGAGGCCAAAGGAAGGGGAACCAAACTTGCCAAGGCCAGAATGGGGCAATAATGATCTTTGCCTTGGTATGAAATTTGTCAGCAAAAGCACTGGTGGGAATGCAGAGATTGGGGGACCAAAAGTAGCCTACAGCATCTCTCAGTGACGGTCCTGTGGTGGGATAAAGGGATTAAGCACATGCTGTACTTGCTCAGATAAACTGCAGACAGGTCACAGCAAGGTTGGCCCCAGTGGCTGAAAATCTCTGTTGCTATTGTTGGACAGGAAATTAGTGAGGTAATAGGATCGATCTGCTCAGTTTGTCCTCTAGTACATTCAACATCTCAGGAATGTGTAGTTACTCGAAAACAATGGAAAGGCATCACCCATTACCAGACTCACATGGACTCCCAGCAAAGTGGATTTGATTTTGTTCTCCCTTGTTTGATGTACAATAACACTGACATGCCAGTTTGGATGGATATTGCACCCTTTGGTAGATGGTCCTGAAAATCCTGCAATGCTAGGACAACCCTCACCTCCAAGATATTAATGTGAGGTTTGGCCTCCACAGGTGATTAAGTACAGTGAACAATCTTCCCCTCAAATGTCCCCCTCACCCTATAAGAGAAATCTATGGTGACTGTGGCCTGGAACTTTGGTAGACAAAAAAGGGTCACCCTTTTATAATTGAAAGATGTTACCAAACACCTTATATGGCTCTTGCATACTAGAGTGTGATTAATTCTGGCATGCAGGGGATGAAGAGTGACCACTGGACATAGAGTCCCTGGCTGAGACCATGTGTGTTAAGTGATGCTTGAAACCAGCAGCCCTAATAAATCTTGCTTGTGGATGCAGATGCTGAATTGCCTCAGAATCCACCAGTCTTAATGACAGCACTCCTGCTGTCAGTAATTTGGAAATTTGTCAGACTGGGTTGCTATGGCACCCTAGTAGAGAGTTGGCTTTTTGCACAAGCATCCCTAACTGGTCTGCGAGGCAGTGCAGTAATTCTTGATGTTGCAGCAGTAGATCCCTGGAAGTAGCAGTTAGGAGCCAACTGTCTAGATATTGGAAGACTGATCTCTTGCAGTTGAAGATGAGCTGCTACCACTGCCATAATATTGAACAACTTTGGGCCTGTGGTGGGACTGCCATTACTCAGAAAGGGTAATGATTGGCTCCCAGCCAGAAACTGAGAAATCCCCTGGATTGCCTTTAAATGTTTATATGGTAGTAGGCATCTTGAGTTCCATAGAGAACATTGAATTATCCTCTCTCAATATAGGCAGTATGGACTGTACTTTGACCATCTGGACATACCCCTCAACTATCCAGATTTTTGCCTCATTTTTGGTGTGTCCATCATAACATGTGTGGTTTTCTGGCAAATCACTAGGATGATCTGAGGACTGAAGTCACCAAATAATGACATACATGTGAGTTTCAGACTTCAAATCCTACAGAAAATGTATGTCAACACAAATACTGTTACATGTGAGTTTCAGACTTCAAATTCTACTGAAAATGTATGTAAACACAAACCCTGTTACTCTAACAACCTACGTTTATAAGAGCAGTATTTAAAATGTCCCTGTTAATGGACCTTTGTGTCGTCGTCCCCCCCGCCCACCACCACCACTGTCAGGTTTTGTCCAGATTTCTTGCACTAAGAGGTTGAGAGATATGCATCTAGAACTTTGTTTGACAAATTAACTTGAGGTGGCAGAGGTTCAGTATTGGCCAGAGTACCCTTTTCTTTGGGACTAAAAATAACCTGGAAGCAACTCTAGATTTCAACTGGTCTGGGAGGAGAACTGTTGAATGACTTTTCTAGCAACTTTGGCTCTTTAATATCTTCTTGGGAGGATATAAAAAAGGGAATATACACCCTCTTGTGATTATGCTTAGCACCCATAAATCTGAAATAATGCTTTGCCAGGCTTGTGGGTGCAAGATTAAACATCCCCAACTGCCTCCACAGTGCTGCAGCCACATAACACTTCAAGGCTGCTGGTAGGGTTTCTTGGAATAAGATCTCCATGGGGTGGAGAAAGACTCCTACAGCAGACAGGGTCTTACCGTCTTGCTCACTCCTGACAAGAGTCCAATTCTGGATGGGGGGGGAGTAGAACCAAAGGAGGCATTAATAAACTATGCTTTGAAGCTTTCTGAAAAATCACATAGCTGCATCCAGATATGGTGAAGCATGGTAATGCCTGTACCAGCTGCTGTATCTACTGCATTTGATAGCAGACACATAGCTACATAGGTTGCAGAGTAGACATCTGGATGTCCACTATTTTTGGACAGATGAAAAAAGTTGAGAGATATGGAAATCTCCTTGATAAAGTCCTTCTGAAAACACGTCAAGTTCACAAGGTAGTTCAGCTCACTGGGCAAAAGTCATTGAAGCACAAGTCTGTTTTCTTAATTCTTAATCAATCCAACACCCCTAACTGTTTGCAGTACATTTAGCACTCTGCTCAGTTTTCTTTCTGGTTGGTGCTACCACCGTGGCATCTATTGCGGGTCTTTCATCCAATGTTTTATCTTTAAGGGCTACTAAAATTCAGTAGTTTGGAGGAATTGGTTCTATATCATCAGGGTCCTTCCATGCCAGGTCTGAGATCTGATGGCATCTCGAGAAACACCCACAGTGCAGATGAGCAAGACACAAAAGCTTCAAGACAGATTCATCCAAGGGAGTTTGTGGACTAAACCCCTTCCTGCTTCATCTCAAGAAGGAATTTGAGAACCAACCCACTTTTTCTGCTTGAATTCCAGGAGGTCCCAAATGTGACTTCTTACAGGCAGATCCTTCACCCTCACCCTCACCCAAATCCACGTCCTTAGTGACTAGCTCAGTAGGAGTCTGTGTGCTTCTGTTTGCACAACTGTTTCTGGTGTCCTGATAAATTATTTGTTTATTGACATTTATTGACTGGGAAAGTCCACTGGGCCCAACGATCCATTTTCACTGGAGACCCAAGGAGAAAAGCTCCATACAATCACAGAAATTTTTACATAGCATCAGTTAACTTTGAAAGTCAAGAAAGTTTTTACATAATACAAATTGAAGTAGATATACAAGACAAATACATATTATAGATGTATACAATACAAGAAAATACACCCAGTGTGTTAAATTTTTAGTAATTCTATTTGTATATTCTCATAAATACGAATACTGTTTAATCAGTTCTGTTTATTCAGCCACAGAAATAAAGCAAGCAAGAGAGATTGGATACAAAGACAGATAATGTAAATTGCAACTATATTAAGTTAGTAAAAGTATTTGTAGTGTATAGTGGGCAAAACATTTACGGTGGTTTAATCATATAACTACAAGAACAGACGTTATTGAGATAGGGTTATTTTAGTGCAAATTTAAATGTTTTTAAAGAGTCTAGTTGAGTAATAGAGAGAGGGAGTGTACTCCAAAGTTTGGCAATGGCATGGGAATAGAGACATTGTCCAGCTCTTTTTTTGGGTTTAGTTATGGTTAAGAGTTGTTTGTTATAGGACCTAAGATGCTGAGTAGGGATGTGTGTTTGTAATATAGTTTGAAGGGATGGGCAGTAGTGTGGATTATTTAGTAGTTTGTGGGTGAGAGTAAGTTGTATGTATTATGTAGGTAATGAGAGAACTCAGACCAGTTTATAGATTTAATGGCCAGGCAATGATGTGTGCGAGTTGGCATGTTGGAGACAAACTTGGCTATTTTATAGTAGCACGACTGCAGTTTGTTCAGGAGAGATGTGTGTAGGTTAGTGAAAATGGGGCAACCGTAGAGGAGGGAGGGTAGAAGTAGACTATTAGCTAGTTTCAACTTGGTAGACTTGTCCAAATAGAATTTATGCCTATAGAGTTTGCCAATCTTAAAATGGGACTTTTTGATTTGGCTGAGTATATGATTCTCAAAAGATACTTTGTCATCAATTGTGATGCCAAGTAGTTTGGCTGTTTTGACAATTTCAATTTCTGTATTGTTTTGAGAGAATATTTTTAAAGTCTAGAGTTAGAAGTTTGATTGTGAAGAGTAAAAGTTTTGATTTTTTTGGGATTAAGTAGCAGTTGAGCTTCATTAAGCCAGGATTCGATGGAAGTAAATGCATTTGTGTTAACTTTAGGAGATATGAGATGGTGTTAGACGATGTAATTATAGTTGAATTGTCCATGCATTGAATGAGTGTACTTTGCAGGGGTGCTTTATGGAAATTAATAAATATGTTAAAAAGCAAGGACCCAATAATAGACCCTTGGGGAACACCTGTGTTGTTTAGCAGGTAATCGGATTGCTTACTTTGCCAGTTAACAGACTGTTTTCTGATATGTAGAGAGTTATGGAACCAGGTTAGAGTGTGTGGGGAGCAGTTTATGGTCTCAAGTTGTAAAAGTAGTTTTGAGAGGGACACTGTAGTAGGATCACGGATGTTAGTAGGCCTACATCAAGAGCTTTGTATACAGTGTTGGTGACAGTAAGGCTGCTGTTGTGCGCTGTGTGCTGGCCGAAAACCATGTTGGGTGGGTGCGAGTAGGTTGTCTGTGAGATGTTTTAGTAACTGAGAATGAATACAATTTTTTAGAATTTTAGATAGAGGTGAAAATATGGAGATGGGCCGGTAGTTAGATAGATCACTGGTGTTACCGCCTTTGTGAAAGGGAGTAATTGAGATTTTTCATAGTTGAGGGACATACGATTCACAGATTGATCAGTTAATGAGAATGCTAATTGGAAGAGCTATAGAATCTGCTGCAAGTTATAGGTATTCAGCTGGGAGATCACTGGAAGCGGGGGAGCATGGTTTTAATTTTGAGAGCAGTTTAAGAACTAGGGAGGTGGGTACTGGTTGTAATGTAAATAGAGGAGTGGATGGGTTTTTGTTGGAATTGCAATTGATGTGGGGGAGTGGTTACAGTGTATTGTCATTTATGTTGCCAGTTATACTTGTTTGTAGAGAGAAATCAGTAACAAGTTTCTGGATTGTATCAATAAACTGAGAATTGAAGGCTTGGGCAATTTCTTGAGGGTCTTTGTCAGGAGATGGGGAGGGGTTGTGTTGAGTACCAGGATTTAGGAGAAACAGTTCCAGAACAATTTGGGGTTATTTTGTTGGGTAGTGAGTTTAGTGGAGAAATATCTTTTTTATCATTGATTACTTGCTTTTTGGCATTGTTATGAAGTTGTTTATATCAGAGTTCAAATTCTGGGGTTCTGTTTCTATGCTATTCCTTCCAGGCTTTATCCCTGGAGGTAAGTAAATGTTTAGTTTGTTCAGTTAGCCATGGGGCATGGTTAGGCTTTACTCCTTTGGTATGTGTGGGGGCAAGACTGTCTAGAATATCTAAACAGACTTTATTGAAGTAGTTGACCACTTTATCCAGTGGGAGAAATTTGGTAGGGGACCAGAATAGTTCATTGAAATGGGTAAGATTCCTAGTTGTTCTTAGACAATGCAGTTTGTTTATTTGAAGTTGGGTTCTATGGGTATAGGTAGGAAGATGATCACTAAAGGTATTGGGTAGGGTCCATGCCTTGGTGAATTTTTAAAGGTGTGAAATGAGTATCCAGTATAGACTTGAATGTTTTTTTTTACCTTATGAGATGAGTTGAGTAAACCTGTGCAAGTTAATACTATTTACTGGGGAGTCAGAGATGAGACTTTGCCAGTTTATATGTATGTCGCCAAGAATGATGGTTTCATTTGGTATACTGAGGGAGGTCCAGGATAGAAGATCTTCTGAGTAGGCATGTTTTGACCTAGGGGAATATAGAGTACAGCAATACATAATTGTTTTCTGTTGGTGATGTGAAGGTTAACTAGCAATAATTCCATATTTCCAAATGTTGGTATAGGTTTACCATATGTTGTAACAGCTAAAGTGTCATGGCAGATTAATGCCTCCACCTCCACCTTTTTTATGTAGCCGGTCATTTCTATGTATATTATATCCTGGAGGGATTATTTCAGTGTTAGCAATATGTGGTTTTAGCCAGGTCTCTGACTGCTACAATATCTGGGGAATAGTGAGAGAGCCAGGCATGGAATTTGGTGGTTTTGTTGCAGATACTATGTATATTAATTGTAGTGAAGCAGAGGTTCTTGGCATTAGAAGAAATGTTTTGGGCAGAATAGTTGATTGGTCTAGGGTTGGGGTGAATGCCACCACATAGAAAGAGGGCCTGGTAGTGACATGTAATTATGGAGGGATGTTCAGTAATGAAGAGAGGCCTATGGTGGGAGTTGTAAATTCATTTTAGTTTGAATATGATGACAAAGGATCTAAACTTTGTAAAGTGCCAAGTACGGAAATTGAATAAAGAGGGTGAGATGTCAGGGAAACAATTTGTATTAGTGTGAGGTACAATGGGTGATGTGGAAAACGTTGAAATTGGGGAGTGGAACATAGTATGTAGGGAGGAGGTGCAGGATATGAAAAGAAGAATGGAGGTAAGGCAGATTGAGGTAATACAAGGTTTTAATGTATAGTATATTAGGAGAAGGTTGTGGAACTATAGTTAAGGAGAAGAATGAGGAAAATTCAAGAAGGGAAATATTAACAAGGAAGATAATTAGGGTGCAGTGAATGGGAGGATACTGGTGTAGGTGTGTCTGGGTGTTGATTGGGGATTAGACAGCAAAGGGAAGAGCTTATGGAAGGTATAAATGTAATTGATATGGGGGGTGGGTGGGAGGGAATGGGGGTAGGGTAGAGGAGGGGAAGGAGCGTAAACAGAGCAGGGAGAAACCTTGAAGCAGCTAACCAGACCACATTAGAAACAATGGGTAGAGGAGCGGAGTGAGGGTAAACAGAGCAGGGACAAACATTGAAGCAGCTAACCAGACCACATTAAAAACAATCAGTTAATGTGTGCCTCAAGACAGTGGAGCAGTTAAGAGTAGGCAGTTCCTAGAGGTAAGAAACACACATGTAATAGCAACCTAACACATGCTACTTTATTAGTTCTGTATAGTTTTGCAGGTCATGATATTAGCAGTTGCTAAAAAGTGAGAAAAATGGAGGGAGAAAGGATGGGGGAGTCCAACACTATATGACTGAGTTAGTGAGCATGCCACTAGTCAAATAATCACTAAAGTGTTTCACTACAGAAACTTGCCTAGTATAGCAGGAAGATTAAAGACACTAATAGTTTCCCTGCTGGTGAGATGAATGTTTGTATTTCTTGCCATGAGGAAGCTGCAAAAGGGTGGAAGATCCAGTTAAGTAGAGTTAGTCGGGTGTGCTCACTGGGAAATTGTGAACAGCTGCTGTAAGAGGAAAAAAAATGTTAGGACAGTGGTTTTAGGAGGGATGTAGACAGAAGACATATGATCGCTAAGAAGTGTCTCAGCATAGTAATAGAACTAGACAGGGAGGATTAACAGACAGGGTTGTTAATAAAAAGGGCTTTGATGGAGTGAAGCAACAAAGATGGGGTGGGGGAGAAAGGAAAGCATGAGGCTCTAAGAGAAGGGATATTAATACAGCAGAAGTATCAGAAATGAGGCAGAAGTAGAACACTCTCTCTCTCTATATATATATATATATATATATATATATATATATATATATATACAGTAAATCATTTTACAAAATGCAGACATTGGTTACTGCAAACTCTTTAAGGGAGTGTATACATGTTTAAGAATAAAAACACAACAGCACTATACATATCAGTTAACTTAAGCAAAATTAGCTCCACAAAGCAGCTTAAGTAGACATGAGGCAGTAAGTAGAATACTGCATAGCAAGTAAAAACACTTTACAAAATGCACTGTATAGCAAATGCACTATCCTTTTCAGTTAATATCTCATCAGTAAATTTGCTGTAACTAACCAAGTAGATATAATAGAGACCATCCCCAGAAATACTTACACAGAAAGCAGTATATCAGTTACAGTAGTGCCCAGAAAAGACATACAGGTAATGCTTTAAACAGTGATTGTGAAAATTGGGTTACAGTTGGATGTTAAAAACCTCACAACTGCAACTGAAAGAGGCAGACCACAAGGCACAGTGTTATTTAAGCATTTAGCACAGTAGCGACTAGAAAAAATAGCATCAGAAAACTTGGATGGAAAATGTATGTTGGTAGTATGCCCACTTGTATCCTTAGCCTGGAAGATATCACCAACATTGAAAGAGTGCTGTGCAGCACAGAAAATGTATAGGAAAACTCAGCAGTTTAAAGCACCCTGTAAAACCCAGTATAACAAAAGCAGCGCACAGACAATAAAAAGTACAGAATGATCTAACAACAGCTTTACATATAACACAAAAGTGGCATGCACACTTACTTAGGGAGCAGAGGAAAATTCCCTTCATAAGGAGATAGACAGATCAGAATCAGACCTGGAACTGTGCTATAAAATAGTCTTGAAGCTAACAATAATCTGAATGAAGTGCAAGGAACACATTCCACAAGGTCTAGAGACAGATCCAAACTTTGCACACATCTGCTTTCTTCATCCAGCCAAAGCTCTTTCTACAGCCTCGAAGGGGGACGCTGAGTGTAAAGCAGAGGAGGCACTTCCCCTGTCAACTGACTCAGGTCTCCCCACTCTAACTGAGGTTAGTTAGCTCCAAGGACCTCAGACCACAGTTATCTAATGCAGAGGCACCAAGGGAAAGGAATTGCTCCAAGAATCTCTAGGTAGACTCTACCACTAGTACCCCAACACAGATACTTCAGGACTTGTACCAATCCAACAGCATCAAGTGTGTAAAGGATGTAGTAGAAGCCAAAGTTCCTTGGACCATCAGACTCGACTATGATGCAACTGAAGGGTTTGCAGCTGTTGGAACCAATACAAAACAATGAACTAGTACCCAAGAAATAATGTGACTGGGTTGATGGGCTTGTACCCAAACTTTCCATTGGGGATGGCACCCAGGACTCCTAGTTGGATCAGCATCCTCAACAAACAAAAAAAAGTCAACATCCATTTCCCTGAGACTTCTGGTGGATCAGACCGACAATGATGGTACAAATGAGGACCTGATAGTACATTTTCCTTTAAAGTATTAGTGAATGGAGCAAACAGCTCTCAGACTCCAGAGAAGCAGTTTGAGAAGAGAGAGTTTGGAACAGACTTACCAGTCAATAGAATTGAATTGTTTTGGGTATCAAACCCAACAGATTAGATGGATCTGGGGACATTTGTCTCAACTTGTAGAGCCTCTTCAATTTTATTTCAGCCCTCTTCTCTAAAGACTTTCCTTTTTACCCATCTCTATCTTACCCTCTTTCCTCTTCTCAGTATTTGAAAGCCTTTACTCAGAAGACATAGATGGAGTAGAAGACCCAGACTGTGGGTGAAGCAAGCCTTCCCTCCAAACGTATACAGCTCTAGAACAAAAAGGCACCACAAACATCAATTTGCCTGTTGATAAGCAGCACCTAAATGGTAAACACAGGGAAGAAGGATCTTGAGGGCTCTCTGCACAGGCTGAACACTAAATCCAGAAACCATCCAGAATACTATCAGAAAATCTAACAAATCAAACTAGGTCATAAGAAAAAATACCCAAATATTCCAATGCTCACACACAAGTACAACACTGTCCTATGTTTAGGACTATAGAACCACCTAGAACACACTACTGACAAGTGTTAAGAAAATCTTAAAACTATCGTAATCTAAGCCTAACACTAAAGTACAGCAGTATGATGCTTCTATGCATCAAATACTGCTTGTTTATACTTGTATTAATTCCAAAACTCTGCACTTCTGATTTAATATCTCTGTAATCTGTACAACTGTTTTTACTGTCCTTTTTGTTGTGAGATAGAGCTAATATTTGTTAGTGTTGACCGCAGTTCATAGTGAAATCCTTTGTCTAGAGCCCTATCTGCTAACTTAATGAGAGAAAGTGAACAGAACTGGTTTTATCTGGGCAGGGCATTCCTGCAACTGTATTGTCTGGATAATAGGTCTGTTTTCTGTGCCTTAAATCAGATATACCTTTTGCTGAAGCTGTTGCTGAGAGACTGACTTACTGCCTGCTGTGATATTCAGAAATGATGAGTTTATTCTCAGTTATTGTCTGCACCTTTCATTTAATATCTCTGTAATCTGTGCAACTATTTTCTTCACACCCACCCACCCTATTCTTGTGGTAGTCTTATGTCTTGGTGGCTTTGAATTGCCCACCTCTGGTATAAAGTTGATACTGGACACTCCCCCCCAGTCACATTACATCATCTCATTCTACTGTTAATAGTGAGAACTTAGCAAAGGCCCACCCCTTTAGCTTCTGCATATTGAATTATCTCATTATCTTCTGCCTTTTCCCTTTTTACTAAAAAAAAAAAAAAAACAAAAAAAAAAAAAACTGTTTCCTTTCCTTGAACTAGTGTAGCCCAGATACAGGTTGTTTTTCCCTTAGATCTGCTAGTTCTCTGCTCTCCTGCACTTTTATTTGCTTATTAGTCTACCACTTTAAACTATTTCTGGTGCAGAAAGTCTGCTCTTCAAATTTTCCCTTAGAAAATACAGTTGTGTACACTTACCATAAATGTAGCTGTTCAAGTGTATTCACTGTTGCAGTGATCACACTTGGGTTATCTGCCTGCAGGTAGCCCTCAATCAGCCCGAATACCAGAGACTTAGTATTTCTGTGTTGGATGCTGTCGCTCCAGGATAGATGCCAGGTTGTCAGTGGTATAAAAACAGGCAGCCAACACCATTACATCAGTTTTTCGTGCCCCAAATGTCAGGAGCCCCCCAAATAGGGAGCTAAGTTATGGTGGAGAAAACACCACCAGTAAAAAGTAAATACTAATACCCCAGAAGGGGTGAGTAATAGCCATAGAAAGGAGAGAGAGAGAAAAAACAGGGGGCTGGAGGGAGGGAAACCAGGACTGCAACAGTGAATACACTTGAACATTTACATTTATGGTAAGTGTACACAACTGTACTATGTTCTTCATGTTTCACTGTTGCAGTCAACACAGTTGGGTAGATTCCCAAAGCTGAAGAAGGGTAGAGGCAGTCAAGAAGAGTTATGGATAGCTAGTGTGCCTTGCAGGACTGCTGTAGCACAACCTGCCCTGGATTTGGAAAAAATAGGCAGGTGATAATGCTTGGTGAAGGTGTGTACAGAACTCCAGGTAGCAGCTTCCAGGATGTCCATGGTAGGGACTCCCCTGAGAAATGAGGTAGATGTTGCCCTTGTGGTATGTGTTCTGATGTCCTAAGGAGTTGGTTTTCCATGGTGCTTGTAGCAGAAATGGATGCAGTGTGCTATCTATTTGGAAACAGTTTTGAAATGGCCTTGCCCTCTGACCCTGTTGCAAAGCTGACTAGTAACTGATCAGATTTTCTGAAGGGCTTAGTCCTATCAAGGTAGAATCTGAGCTGTCTGTGCACATCCAAGGAGTACAGGATCCTTTCCCCTTTATTTGAGAATTAGAGAAGAAGGTTGGCAAATGGATGGATTAGTTGAGAGCCACACTGGACACCACTTTAGGCATAAAGGAAGGGTTTGTCTTGAGGGAAACCCTGTCAGCATGGAAAATAATGAAGGGCTCCACAGCCAGCAGTGCTTGTAGCTCAGACACTCTTCTAGCTGAAGTGATGGCTAGAAGCAAGGCTGTTTTCCAAGAGAGGAATTTTAACTCTGCTGATGCAGCAGATTCAAAGGGTGGAAGCATGAGCTTTTCCAGTACAAAGGTAAGGTCCCAGGCAGTGGTTGGTGCTATCTTTGGTGTCCTTAAATTGTTTGCCCCTCTCAGGAACTGTTTGATAAGAGGGTGCAAGACGAGAGGTGGCTCAGTGTTGTAATGAGCAGAAATGGCTGAGGCATGTATCTTAATGGAGGAGAAGGACAGGCTCTGGTGGAGTAGATCTGCTAAGTAATCCAGGATTAGAGGCAGGGTGGCCAGTGTTGTGTCCTCTCATTTAGATTGAATCCATGAGCAGAACCTTTTCCACTTATCAGCATAGGATTTTCTTGTACTGGGTTTTCTGGCTTCAAGAATGACGTCCAGCACCTGCTTGTTTAGGGTTGCTGGGGGAGAATTCAAGGAATATGCCAAGCTGCAAGATTTAGGGTTTGCAGTTGTGGGTGCAAAATCTGTCCCTCCTTTTGAGAGAGACGGGTTGGTTTCTGGCAAAGGTGCCAGGGTGGTACTGGTGTCAGACTGCACAGGAGTGGGTACCAGTGCTGATGTGGCCAGTCTGGGGCAATCAGAATTGTCCTTGGTCTGTCTTGTTTTATCTTGAGTAATACTCTTGAGAGAAAGGGCAGAGGAGGAAAGGCATAGATTGAGAGATTCACCCACTGAAAAGATAGGGCATCCACTTTCAAAGCCCTGTTGTGAGGAGTCTTGGTGTAGAATGTGTTGAGCTGGTGGTTGTAGGGAGAAGCAAAGAGATCCACCTCTGAGGTCCCCCATCTCTGAACCAGAAGGTTGAAGGTGTTGGACTCCAATTTCCACTTGTGTGGGTCTAGGATATTTCTTCTCAAGTCATCTGCCAGCGAGTTTTGCTTGCCTTGCAGGACTTGAGCTTGCAGATGGACTTAAATGTCCAAGGCCTTGTTCCACAGGGCCATGGCTAACCTGCAGAGTGGGTAGGAATGGGTTCCCCCCTGTTTGTTGATGTACCACATAACTGTGGTGTTGTCTGTTTTTATTAGCAGTTGTCCTGGGAGGAGTAGGGGTATGAAAGCTGTCAGTGCATTCTGTACAGCTAGCATCTCTTTTTGGTTGATGTTCAGATGAATTTGACTTGGGCTCCAGTGGCCATGAATACATTTGCCATCCATGTGTGCCCCCCAGGCCTACTCTGATGTGTCTGTGGTTAGGGTCTGGATGGCATGGGGTTGAGTAAAAAGCATTCCCTTGTTGTGGGTGCATGTTTCTGCCCATCAAAGGAACTACGTCCTTAGACAGGGTATGAGAGGAATGACAGGTTCCAGATCTTGGGAATGTTGGCACCAAAGACTTTTTAAGTACCATTGAAGTTTCCTCATATGCAGTCTTGCTTATGGAATTAGCAGTATAGGTTCATAGGTAGGTACTAGGCTATTGGCCCTAGGACCTATACAAGCCTAGCCATAAAGGTACCCTGGCTTTCACCACCCAAGAAAATTATTTTCTTGTGCCCCTGTCAAGCAGAACCACAGAAGTGATCCCCGGGGTGAGTTTTCTATCTCCCATCCAGTCATCAAGATTTTTCTTGAAGAGTGATAATGAGGAGCTTTGTTTGACATAAATAGGTAGTCTGTTCCAGAGTATGGGAAGTCTCTGGGACAGGAAACTATCCCTCCAGCATGTTCTGTTTATTGTGGTGATGGGGTTTAGGTCCCTAGAGCATGTAGCTCAGAGGGATTGGGATTTCTTTAAGTGGAGCATATCCAACAGCTCTGGGATTGACATAGCTTTTTATGTTAGGCAGATATCGCCTCTGAGTAGGCGATATGCGACTGAGTAAAGCTGGAGTTTTTTGAGTCGGTCTGCATAAGGCAGCTGTTTGAGGCCAGTAATCCTCTTTGTGATGTATTTTTGCGGCCTTTCCAGTTGTTCTAGATGTCTTGTGAGGTACATACCAAAAGGGGCATTGTACTCTATAATGGGTCTAATGAGTGATGAGTAGAGGGGAACAATGACCTCTTTTTTTCTGGATGAGAAACCTTTTGTGATAAGGTGTGCCACTGAGAAGGATTTCCTGACCACTGTGGTGATGTGATTATCAAAGGAGAGACTAATGCCCACCTGTGTCCCAAGGTCTCATCACACTTTAGGTGTTAAGTAGACTACCACCTATGTTGTAGTTCATGGCTACAGAGTTTTTACCAAAGGGGATGACAATGCACTTTTTGGCATTGAGCTTGAGACCATACATGATGCCATGAACCCTAGGGCTTTGCAGTATTTTTCTTGTGGATAGTTGGGTTCTGGTGGCCATTTTTTTTTAAGTAGTCTGTCAGATAGACTTGTTTTTCTGAAGTGAGGAATGCCATCTGGGAAGTTGTGTCCAAGCTTGCTCCCAGGAATACAATCTTTTGACTGGGTACCAGTTTTTATTTATTTTCGTTGATGGTGTACCCCACGTAAGTGAGAAGGTTTTTCACAAATGTCAGATGCTGCAGCAGCAATTCCTGACTGTCTGCCTGAACCAGGCAGTTGTCCAAGTATGGGTAAATTTGGATATTTCTCGGACTGCGGTATGCAATGGCTGGAGCCAGGCATTTTCTGAATACTCTGGCCACAGTAGATAAGCCAAAGGGAAGTGCAGAGAACTGATAATGCATAGATCCTGCCCTGAAACATAGATACTTCCTGCATGCCTCCATTAAGGGGATGTGTAGATAGGCTTCTTTTAATTCTAGGGTGACTAAGCAGGCATCCTTGGCTAGCATGGGAAGAGGTTGTTGCAGGGTAAGCATTTTGAATTTTGATACCACTAGGAAGATGTTGAGAATTGAAAGATCCAGGATTGGGCACCAAGGGCTCTCTTTCCTGGGTTCCAGGAATAATCTGGAGTAGAATCCTTGACCCCTCTGTTCTGCAGGAACTGGCTGAATAGCTCTGATATTTAGCAGGGAAAGTAATTGGTTTGGAGCCTATGCCCATTGGTTTGGAGGAAGATCTGGGAACCCTCCTGGGGTTAGCAGTGAATGGAAAAAGAATCTCTACCCCTGGGATACAATGTTGTGGACCCACCAGTCCTGAGTGATGGAAATCCAGTTTTTTGCATGAAGGGCAAGTTTTCCTCCTAGGGGCACAAGCAATTGGGCAGGGCCAGGAAGTGGAGTAAATAAGTCATTGTGAACTTTTTCCGTAAGTAGGAGGCTTACCACTCCCTGCTTTAGGGGTGGGGGCGCTCCATTGCTTGGATCTCTGCATACCCTGAGACTGTAGTCTGGGTGGTCTATTTCCCCTTGGTATGGTTTAAAAAGGCCTGGGGGCTGGAAAGGACCAGTGTTTAGAAGGGCAATGCCTACTGAATCTAGGGGGTTGCACTTGCAAAAAATCCTTGACAGTCTGCATAGACTTAGCTTTTTCTTCCATCTTTTTAAGAACCTCTGCTGCTTTGGTGCCAAACAAACATTCCTTAGTCAAAGGACCATCTAGTAACTGATTTGACATGGTCTGGCAAGGTCTGCTCCTTCAACCAAGCATGTCTTCTCAGTACAGAGCCAGTGACTCCTGCCCGGCAAGATGCTTCTAGGGCATCAAAGCCACACTGCAAAGTATGCTTGTTGACTTGGCTTGCAGAGTGCATAAGCTCCTGCAATTCTTTATTCTCTGCACAGTCTGAAAAGGTTGCTACTTTTTGCTTAATAAGTTCCATAATATGTTGCTGGTACTTCATCATGTGAAAAGTACAGTTGTGTACACTTACCATAAATGTAGCTGTTCGAGTGTATTCACTGTTGCAGTCATTACATTTGGGTTATCTGCTTGCAGGTAACCCTCAGTTGGATTGATTAACAAAGTCTTGGGTCCTGCATCAGTTGCTGTCCCTTCTTCCATGACGTCAGGTCTTCAGGGGTATAAAACATGCAGCCAACGCCATTACATCAGTTTTTCTTGTCCCAGATGTCAGGTGCCCCCTAATGGGGAGCAATTAAATAAAAAAGTACAATGATATACCTCCAACAAAAAAGCAAATACACCAAAAAGGCTTTTAAGCATAGTAAAGGAAAGTAGAGGTATAGCCAAAAGAAGTTAGGGGGCTGGAGGGAGGGTAACCAGGACTGCAACAGTGAATACACGCAAACATCTAGATTTATGGTAAGTGTACACAACTGTACAATGTTCTTCGTGTTTCACTGTTGCAGTCATTACATTTGGGTAGATTCCCAAAGCTATGGTTGGGAGGAGGAATTTAGATAGCATTAGGACCAGCTATAAGGCCCTGCAAGACTGCAGTGGCAAAGCCAGCTCTGGATTTAGAGAAAATTGGTAAATGATAATGCCTGGTGAAGGTATGCACAGAGCTCCAGGTAGCAGCTTCTAGGATGTCCCTGGTAGGGACGCCTCTGAGAAAGGCTGTAGAGGTAGATGCAGCCCTGGTGGAGTGAGGTCCGACCCCCTGGGGGATAGGTTTTCCACGGTGCTTATAGCAGAAATTAATGCAACGGCCTATCCATTTAGAAATGGTTTGCTTGAAATAGCTTTCTCCTCTGTCCCTGCAGCAAATGACACCAGCAGTTGTTCAGATTTCCTTTGAGGTTTAGTCCTGTCCAAGTAGCATCTAAGTTGTCTGTGCACATCTAAGGAATGCAGTATCTGTTCCCCTTTGTCCTGTGGATTGGGAAACAAGGTTGGCACTGATTAAGAGCCACACTTGATACCACCTTGGACATGAAGGATGGCTTGGTTCTGAGGGACATCCTGTCCGCATGAAAGATGATGAAAGGCTCCACTGCCATAAAGGCCTGTAATTCAGATACCCTTCTAGTTGAAGTGATTGCTAAAAGGAAAGCTGTTTTCCAAGAAAGAAATTTTAAGTCTGCAGTAGCAACTGGCTCGAAAGGAGGTAGAGTGAGTTTCTCCAAAAAAAAGTTAAGGTCCTAGGCTAGGGTTGGAGCTCTCCTAAGAGGTCTCAAATTTTTGGCCCCTCTGAGGAACTGCTTGAGCAGTGGGTGAGAGAAGAGGGGAGTTTCTGTGCTATAATGAGCTGAAATGGCTGAGGCATGGATTTTAATGGAGGAAAAAGACAGGCCCTTGTGAAGCATCTCAGTTAAGTATTGTAAAATCTGAGGTAAATTGAGCACTGCTGTGCTCATCCCTTGAGATTG
The DNA here is from genome assembly GCF_019279795.1 of Protopterus annectens. Taxonomy (NCBI): domain Eukaryota; kingdom Metazoa; phylum Chordata; order Ceratodontiformes; family Protopteridae; genus Protopterus; species Protopterus annectens. The sequence continues at coordinate 188,388,118 of NC_056747.1, read as the reverse complement.
GTTCCAGGCACAGAATCTTTTCCATTTTTCAGCATAAGATTTTCTAGTACTAGGCCTCCTTGCCTCTAAAATGATAACCATCACAGATTTACTGAGGGATGGTAGAGGAGAGATTATGTAATTAGCCAGGCTGCAAGGTTCAGTGTTAGAAACTGAAGGTGCAGAATCTGGTTCTCCTGCTGAGACAACAGGGAAGGAGTCTGAGACAGGTGCCATGGGGATAACCATGACAAACTGCACAGGAGGGGGTACTAGTGTTCATGTGGCCAGTCTGGAGCAATTAAAATCATCCTTGGTTTGTCCTTCTGATTTTTAGTAGTACTTTGGAAAGCAGAGGCGGAGGGGGGGAAGGCATAGACTGATAGTTTTTTCCAGCTGAAGGACAGAGCATCCACTTTCCAGGCTTCCTTGTGCAAATTTGTCCAACTGGTAGTTCTGGGGAGAGGCAAACAGGTCTATATCTGGGCTTCCCATTTGCTTGTCAACATGTTGAAAATCCTTGGTTCCAGTTTCCACTCATGTGGGTCCATGAGGTTTCTGCTTAGTCCATCTGCCAGTGTATTTAATTTTCCTGTCAGGAATTGAGCTTGTAGGTGCACCTGGTAGCTCAAGGCTGTGTTCCACAATGCCATGGTCTGCAGAGGGGGTAAGAATGTTTACCCCCTTGCTTGTTTATGTACCACATAACAGTGGTGTTGTTCGTCTTTACCAAAAGTTGTCCTTCAAAGGCTGTAAGAGCATTCTGTACAGCTAACATTTCTTTTTGATTGATATGCAGGTGCATTTGACTTGGGTTCCATTTGCCCTGAATGCACTTCCCTGCCAGGTGAGCCCCCATGCATAGTCTGATGCATCTGTTGTTAGGGTTTGGGTGACAGGGGGTGGTGTGAAAGGTAGTCCCTTGTTTTGGTGGCAGGCCTCTGCCCACCAAAGGAATTCTGGGCATAGGCAAGGTATGATAGGAATCATTACTTCTAGATCCTGAGAATGTTAACACCATAAGCTTTTTAGATACCACTGTAGTTTCCTCATATGCAGTCTTGCATATGGAATTAGAAGAATGCAGGAGGCCATGAACCCCAAGGCTTACAGTATTTGTCTTGCAGATAGCAGGGTTTTTGTGGTCACTTGTTTGAAGTAGGTTGTCAAATGAATTTGTTTCTCTGGCGTGAGGTAAGCCATCTGGGAATTTGTATTCAAGCTTGCTCCCAGGAATATAATTTGTTGACAGGGTACCAGGTGTGATTTCTTTTTCTTTAAGGTGTACCCCAGACAAGTTAGAAACCTTTGTACAAAGGCCAGATGATTCAAAAGTATGTCCTGGCTTTCTGCCTGAATTAGACAATCGTCCAGGTATGAGTATATTTGAATATTTCTTTGCCTGTAAAATGCAATAACTGGAGCTAGGCACTTTGTGAATACCCTGGGCGCAGTAGATAAGCCAAAGGGCAGTGCAGAGAACTGATAGTGCATGTAGCCTGCTTTGAAGCATAGTTATCTTCTGCAAGATTCCCTGACTGGGATGTGCAGGTATGCTTCTTTTAAATCTAGTGTTGCCGACCAGGTATCTTTGCCTAGCATAGGAAGTAATTGGTGAAGTATCAGCATCTTGAAATTTGGAATTGCCCAAAAGGTGTTTAGAGTAGACAGGTCCAGGATAGGACGCCATGAATTGTCTTTTCTGGGTACCAGGAAAAGTCTCAAGTAGAAACCTTGTCCCTTTTCCTCTTCCGGTACCAGTTGAATAGCCCCCATGCTTAAGAGAAAAAGTACTTGTTTTGGGGCCTCTACCCACTGATTTGGGGGTAGGTCCGGCCACCCACTTGGTGTTGGCAATGTGTGGAAGTGAAATATGTATCCCTGGGACACTATATTTAAAACCCATTTGTCCTGGGTAATGAGTTCCCAATTCTTTGCATGAAGAGCAATTTTTCCCCCCAAAGGGGCAGTCAGTTGATAAGTGCTTGGAAATTTTAAACGGAAGTCATTGAGACAGTTTACCATAGGAGGATTCTTATTACTCCCAGATTTGGAAGTGGAGACCCCCCACTGCTTAGTCCTGTGTGTCCCCTGGGACTGAAACCTGGGGCTTTTGCTGTGTCAGGGTTTGGCTTGAGAAGACCTAGAAGGGGCTGGAAAGGACCAATTCTTAGAGGGCTAGTGCCTACTAAATCTAGGAGGCTGAACTTGTAAGAAATCTTTAACAGTTTACATAGATTTAGCTTTATCTTCCATCTTTTTAAGAACTTCCTCAGCCTTGTTGCCAAACAAGCGCCCCTGATTTAAGGGAGCATCCAACAATTTAGCTTTAACATGATCAGGCAAAGATTGCTCATTTAACCAAGCATACCTTCTGAGCACAGACCCAGTAACAGCAGTCCTGCAAGAGGCCTCTAATGAATCAAAACCACATTGCAAAGTATGTTTTCGAACCTGTTCAGCAGAATGCATTAAATCCTGTAATTCTTTATTTTCCACACAGTCAGGAATCAACATCATTTTCTGTTTAAGCAATCCAATAACATGTTGCTGATACTTTAACATATGAAACTGGCAGTTTAAAGCCCTAATGGCCAAGGTTGCAGAAGTGTGAACCTTCTTACCCTATCTATCAGAAGGGGTAGGATTTTTAGCAGTAGAAGCCTTGATGCCCTTGGGCCCCTGTGAAATAGTCTCTGGATCTGCAATAGGATTTCTAAAAAGGAACTTGTGTGACTCAGGGACCCTGTAGTATCTGTCAGGATTTCTGAGAGCAGGAGGCAAGGAATCAGGGGCCAAACTAGATTCTGAAAAAGCATCATCAACAATGTCTAGTACAGGAGGAATAGCTAAAGGTCTGTGCTGAGGTAGGAGTAAGAAATCCCTAAGCCTCTTTTTTGAATCAGAAAAAAAAATGACTTTCCCAGTGGAAATGCTCCCTTAGAGTATGCAAGGTTTCCCCAAAAGAAAAATCCTCTGGAGGGGAAGCAGAGGAAATGGAGTCCTCTGCATCAGAATCCTCATAAGTAGATAAGGGCAAATCCAGATCATCAGAAGAATCAGAATAAACAGAATCTTGGTTCATAGGTTCATAGGTTCATAGGTTGGTACTAGGCTATCAGCCCTAGGGCCTATACAAGCCTAGCCATAACAATTCCCTGGCTATTTCTTCCCACATTATTTACTTTCCTGGACCCCTGTCTAGCAGGGCGATTGACGTGATCCCTGGGGTGAATTTCCTTTCTCCCATCCAATCGTTAAGGTTCCTCTTGAAGAGGTCCAAAGAGGCACTCTGCTTGACATGTATGGGCAATCTATTCCAGAGACAATTGTTAACTTTTTCTGACATCGGTTAGAGCAAGAAAAAAGGATCCCCAACGGGGTACTTAGCTTTAGAAGACTTCAGGATTATTCAATTTGTAAATGAAAATTCAGTTAGTGGCTGACTGGCTCTTGCGACCTGCTTCTGCTTTGGGCTCCTCAGCAAAAAAGACTGATGTAATGGCATCGGCTGCCTGTTTTTATACCCCTGACGACTTGACATCAGTCCTGGAGCGGCAGCATCCGACGCAGAAATACTAAGTCTCTGGTATTTGGGCTGACTGAGGGCTACCTGCAGGCAGATAACCCAAGTGTGATGACTGCAACAGTGAAACACGAAGAACATCTAGCTGGTTTCTCAGTAGTAGCACTAAAATCTGAATCCCTGTGACTAGTACTTGCTCTAAAACCTGCTGGAAAGCACTAGGAAGCCTTAAACTGATGCAATCACTCAATTCTCCTTGTTAATAAGGATACATTAATCGTAGGCACTAAACAGCCTATAATTGCAAAGTACCTTGCCAGGGTAAGGGAAAGCACCTCTTGTACTTTACAAAAGAAACACCAAACCAGGCATGTCCAAGGGTCAGCTTCTAGTGATTTCTCCTGTCCACCTGGTGAATCTGGGCATACTGGGGCAATGCAGCAATTGCCTCATGTACACAGACAACCCTCTCCTCCTACCACCCAACACCACAACCTGCGAGAGATGCACTTACATAGCCAAACTGGAAGCGAAGTTCTCCCCAGCCAAGATTGTGCTAGAAAGTCAAGAGAAGGTTAACACCTGCACTACACCTCAAGCAATACACAGCCCTTCAAAACTCACACCACCAACATCCACACATAGTAACACTAAACCCACTTATGTGGAGGCCCTAACCTGGCCAAGCAACAAGGACCTGCGAAGCTGAAACACAAACACCAATCACAACCAAATTGACAAATAGTTCAAAACACCAGTGTGCCACCAAATAACAGCCCCCTAAGGCAAGACAGCTACCAAACACTTTGGTCATAGGTGACTATATGTCAGGAACACTGATATCCCACTCACCAGGCTGAACAAGGAGAAAATTACTGTCAGGTGCCCAGGTCCACCACATAAGGCATGCACTCAAGTCACTCCACAACAAGTACAAATACGACTCTGTCATTGTCCATGTTGGAGTGAATGACTTGAGATGTACCTCCCTGGACTACATGAAGAGACATGGAAGAGCTCTCGGATCATGTGGCCCAGACAGGTATGACCCAAGCCCTAAGTAGTATCCTTCCTTCTTTCTCCCAGAATGATACCACAGTATAAGGACAAAATGATTGACTTCAACAATTGGCTAAGTTTCTGGTGGCATTCAAAGAGGATCCAGTATCTGTCTGCCTGGGACAACATGATCAACAAATCACAATGCTTTGCCAGAGAGGTTATGCACCTGTCACCCCTGGGATTCAGGTTACTGGCTAAAGCTCTTGCCACTTCTATAGTGCCTTTTTTAGGGAAGGCTAAAAGGACAAAACCACCACCGTAACAGGTGCAAGCATGCAAAATCTGAAGGTAATGCTACTCAATGCTAGAAGTCTAAACCTCAAAATGCACTCTCTCGAGGCACTCCTAAAAATGGAGAACATTGATGTCTGTGCAGTAACTGAGACCTGGTTCAAGGCTCAAGAGGGCACCCCTGCAATACCAGGCTATAACTCTTACCACACTTTTTGGCTACCAAACCAGGACTGAAGCACTAAAGGAGGAGTGTTCATATTCACCAAGGATATTCACACCTCCAGGCTAGTTGTACAACACAATGCAGCTGAAATTATACAGGTGCAACTAACACTATGTAAGACTGCTATCCAAATTGTATCTTGCTACAGATCTCTCACCATGCCCCAAGATTCTCACTACACCTTTCTGAACATACTGGAAAATCAAAAGATAGAACCAAACACCCTAATACTGGATGATTTCAACTACCCCGCCATTAATTGGGAAAACTACTCAGGTACCAACACCTTTGCCCAATGGTTCTTGGAATTCATAAACTCCAATGCCCTGGATCAGCTAATCGATAGTCCCACCAGGGGCTCCAATATCCTATACCTGGTCATTACCAACTTTGGAGATCAATGCTCCACACCAGTGGTCACCCCCTCGTAACCTAATCACCCTTACATCCACATTCCACCCCAGCAGGGAAACCTCCATAAAAAACATCTCCAAAACCATCTTCATGCTACTCAAGTCAGAGGTGACAAACTTCATGACACCTATGCAGACAGGAACTGAAGTTTGACTGCTGAATCCTACACCAAGGCACTGTATGAGCACATCCACTCGTGCATGAAGCATGCCATTCCAAATAGAACCAAGATGGTCTCCTCCAAAAAAAGGAATATCTGGTGGTCCCCTGCCATAAACAAACTATATAACAGAAGGAAGAAACTATTGCAGAAAAGAGGAAAATCCCAGGGTGCAAAAAAACTCCCTTACCGGCCTCAGTAAGAAGCTGAGATCCCTCATAAAATCCTCCAAAGCTAGTTACGAAAATAAAATTGCCAAAGATTCCAAGGATAACCACAAGGCATTCTATAGTTATGTCAAGAATGTAAATGGCAATGCTCAGATCTGCTCTGGACTACAACAGAATGGCATTAAATATTCTGATCCCAAGGATATTGCTGGTAGTAACTTGATTAAAGTGTAGCTATCATTTCTAAGTCTTTTGGATTAAGCACTTGGGCTTCAGACCAGTTGTTTTACATTAGGAAGGTTTGTGGCCTGAACTGTGGTGGCAGGACAGGTAGCTTACATCCTTCTAAGTTGGGAACTGCTGATTGAGAGCTCAGTGTCTGTTATTCTAAAAGTGTATTAGTTCTGGTTTAAGCACTTGGGCTTCAGGCCAGTTATTTTACGTTAAGAAGGATTGCGGTCTGCACTCTTGTGGGAGGAGAGGCTGGACTCTGCCCTTCTGAGCAGGGAATTTCTGATTAGAGGCTTATAGTGCCTGCATATTCTAACTGTTTCTTACTGAAATTGGTACACCTTGTTTGCTGTAGCATAGACTAGATCCAGGCCTGCTGAATCTAGCTTTATTTGTATGCTTGTTGTTTGTTTATTTTCCTGAAACGCTAATTCCACCTAAAACATGGCCTTTTAGCACTTCTGTGGATCCCTAGTGATATCTGCATTCCTTACTGTACTTATTTCCTTGTTTCACTTGAAAGAAAGTTACTGTTTGTCGTTTTTGCATTTAAGTTACCTGTAACACATTGCATTTAAGTTACCTGGCACTTGCTCACTAAAGCAATTATATAAGTCAGCTCTAAAAAATTAAAAGCACTACACCCTCACAAACTCCCCTTGAGTACCTTGTTCCCCATTGGCCCTTTTTTCAATTATAAAGGAATTCCCAATACTATTCTAGCATGTCCAAAGGTCAGTTGTCAATCTCCTCTCCGGTCCAGCTGGTGAATCTGGGAATCTTGAGGCAATGTTACAACTGCCTCATGTACACAGACAACCCTCTCCTCCTCCCAACAAATTCCAACACATGTGAGAGATGCAACCATATAGCCAAACTGGAGGCTAAGCTCTCTCAACTCAGTACTGGTGTAACCAGTCAGGAGGAGAAGGAAACCACACTCACTACAATTCCAGTCTCACATAGACCTACCACGACAACAAACCAAACACATAAACACACAAAAACATACTCAGAGACTCAAAATAAAAATCTGCCTAAGCAGCAGAGACCTCCAAAGCAGACACCCAAGCAACCGCTACCCCAAAACAAAACACGTGCAACACATAGCTCACAAAGCCAGTGTGCCGAACAGTCACAGCCCTTAAGGCTAAACAACACACCTGATACACTTGTAATAGGTGACTCTATCGTCAGGCACACTGACGTCCCGCTCACCAGGCTGAACAAGGAGAAGGTCACGGTGAGCTGCCTGTCGGGCGCTAGGATCCGCCACATAACACAAGCACTCAGGTCACTCCAAGGCAAGTACAAATATGACTCAGTCATTGTCCATGCTGGTGTGAATGACCTGAGACATACCTCCCTGGACTACATGAAAAGAGACATAGAGGAGCTCTCTGAGCATGTAGTCCAGGCCGGTATGACCCTGACCTTGAGTAGCATCTTACCCTCACCAAGAATGATGCCACAATATGAAGACAAGATGATCAATTTCAACAATTGGCTTAAGTGTTGGTGTCATTCAAAGGGAATCCAATGCCTGTCAGCCTGGGATGACATGCGCGACAAGCCACGATGCTTCGCTAGGGACGGCTTGCACCTGTCACCCCTGGGCTTTCGGATATTGGCAAAGGCTCTTGCTACCCCCATAGTGCCTTTTTTAGGCAAGGCTCAAAAGACAAACCCACCTCCATAGGTATCACAAGGGATAAGAAACTAAGAGTAATGCTACTCAACGCCAGAAGTCTAAACCTCAAGATGCACGCACTCGAAACTCTCCTTAGCATGGAGAACATCGATATCTGTGCAGTAACAAAAACCTGGTTCAAGGCTCCCAAGAGCACCCCAGCACTACCAGGTTATACCTCATACCATGCTTTTCGGCCCCAAAACTTGGACCAAACCACAAAAGGAGGGGAAGTATCAATATTCATCAAAGATAATCAACAAAACAAGTGGAATAACGGACTACTATAGTAAAGGCAGAGCACGGACCCTTTATTTTCGTAAGCACTTTCGGTAGGGAGATTCCCCCACCTTCTTCAGACAAAGAAACAAGGGCAAATGCCCATTCAACACTTTATATACAATTAAAACATCAATTAAATCATTAATTGAATAATTAGAATGTTTTAAAAATGAACATTCTTAAAACAATACTTATATGTGTGCCTCTCTGTATATATAAAGACCACAGAACAAACACTCACCATAAAATGTATGCAAATATACAAACTTATAACCATAATTTCATCAACTTATATTACTTTAAAACATAATTCATAATAGCAGCAAGTGAATACAAAGAACACATCAAGTCATATTCGACTCATACAAAAACTTTAAAAAGCATTCTTAAAATCATACTAAATATTCATTACCACTTAAATATAAGTAATAAATATACAACTATATATATATATAAAATATATGTAACATTTTCTATTTATATATTTCCATATTTCTATATATATATAATTATCAATTTAGTTCAAACACCTGTAATTTCATATACCACCATAAGAAATATTTTCTAACAGGGTTCCTTAAATTGAATTAATCAAAATAATATTATTTAATCCAGAAAATTTTTTAAAACAGAAAATTTTCTAATAATATCTTCCTGTCTCTTAAGTGCTTTTAATTTTAGAATGCATTTAATAGTCACGACTTCATTGAGTCCAGAAGCAGTATACGCAGCTGTTCGAAGCTGCCAGAACACTTCCTGTTCTTCCAATTGGAGCTGCCAGGGACCCCCCCTAATATGTGGTTGTGTCTGATGTACAACTGTAAAGACAAAATCATGATCAGGGTTCTGACAAGTATGTTTTGCCAGCGCATTATTTAAATCCCCACTTTTCATGGCATGTAAATGCTCATACATCCTTTTCTTGAGTGGCCTTTCGGTCTTTCCTATATAAAACGCAGGGCATTTCCTGCATAAAGCCACATAGACCACTCCTTTGGAATTACAATTATATGAGCCATTCACATTATATTCTCTCCCAGCCATCTCAATAATAGTACCTACTGAGATGTATTTACAATAGGGACACCCACCACATTTATTCATCCCCAGATGTTTCCTGTTTGTTTTCACCTTAGATCGTTGCAAAAGTTCTTTTAAGTTTTGCCCTCGCCTATAAGTGAACCTAGGCCTCTCCCCTGCTACTTTAATAAGTTGTTGATCATCCATAAGAACTTTCCAATTTTTTGAGATGATATCCTTAATGGCTTTAAAATCCATACAATAAGTGAAAAGAAAGCTAATTCCAGCCATTTCATTGTTCTTATTATTACCTACACTACTCATCTTTCCACCTCTAAGCAGTGGTTGAAAATGGCCAGACTCTCTCTTAAAAATTACTTCTTGCCTAATTTCATCAATAAACACATAGGGGTACCCTCGTACCAAAAACATAGAATGAATGTTTTCACATTCATTCAAAAAATCATTATGTTCGGACACCATTCTTGCTTCCCGAACAAATTGCCCCTTCACCACACTTCTTTTTTGATGATGGGGGTGGGAACTCGTGTAATATAAATAGGTATTAGAAAATGTTGATTTCCTAAAGATGGTTGACTTAAATTTATTTAGGTTGTAATCTTTACTTATTTTAACATCCAAGAAAGATATCTCATCTAGTCCACTCGAGTATGTAAACTCAAGAAACTGGGTCATTTTTGAAACACTTTCTATAAAACCTGGAATAATATCCGCTGGGCCCTTCCATAGAAAAAACATATCATCTTGGTACCTAGTGTACCAAGTGACGTTTTCTTGATATAACACATTTTAAAATAAATATGGATGTTCCCAAGTTGCTAGAACACTGTTTGCAAAAGTGCACCCACACGGAGAGCCCATAGCTATACCTGTGGTTTGGAGAAAGTAGTTATTCTTAAACACTAGAAAAGTGTTGGTTAATATCATATCCAACAAAATTTCAACAAGATACATCTGTTCCTTAGATGCCCCATTACGGAGCATAAAATCAACCGTCCACTCTACCCCTAACTGATGGGGAATAACGGTATAAAGATCCTTTATATCAACCACCAGGAAAATTAATGTTGGATCAAATGCAATTTTGCTTATATTTTCAAGAAACCACCACGAGTCCCTACAGATTTGTGTTTCCTGTTTCAACAAGGGTTTAAGGATGCTATCCACTACTTTAGCGCAAGCATACGTGATCGATCCCCTTCCATCCACAATTGGCCTGAAAGGGGGGTCCACCAGGTCTTTGTGGATTTTAGGGTTACCAAAAAGGGTAGGAATTCTAGGGGCTGGCATAGTTAAATATTGAAATAGGTCGTAATCAATACTTCTTTCCAAAAAGAGATCATCCAAGATATTCTTAATTTTGCCATAGGCTATATTAATCTCATTAATACTGACTGGTAAATAAAAATCAGAGTTCAAATACTCCAACATTTTGTTATCATAAAAGTATTCATCCATCAATATAAGTCCCCCACCTTTATCTGGTGCCATAACTCTGATTTTACATTCATTAAGCAATTGGATAAATGCTAGTTCATTGTTATTAACATTACGACTCACATTTTTCTTTCCTCCATAAAAGAGACTTTTTGTGCCCCAGTCATAGCCCGCAAATCTAATTCACAGAGCTTTTCAAAAGTATTTAATGTCCCATTGAGTGGGGGATTAAAAATACTAGAGACACTGTGTGTATTGAGCAATGAAGGTGTATTCCCTAACATGCTTGCTAGGTTTAATTTTCGTACAAAAAGTTTTAAATCAACTAACGTATTTACAAGATTACATTTCATGTCAGGGACAAAAGATAAACCTTTAGCAAAAAACTCCACCATATTTGCATCAATTGTTAAAATTGTATAGTCATAAATCTTAAAGTCACCAGTGATGTTATAAAGGATGGTAGGCCCATCTGCTGGAATTGAAATGTTAGAGTTATTTATTTGGGGCATAACTAATGCCTCTGTTGGTTGCCCCTCTTCCTTCTATGATTGTGTCCCCGATTGTTCGTGTTGTTGTTCGACATTGGATTCCTCGTATTCCCAGCCCTGTGAAAACCCTGATTGGTTTCCTCCATGTTGACCCCTTCTCCTGCTTGCTGATAGTTATTGTTGTTATACACTTCATTATGATTGTTATTGACAGCATTATTTCTGATCCTTTCACTTCTCCGGACAGGTTGTACAACATTTCCCCCCCCCTCCCCATGAGTATTTTGATTAGGGATGCCTTCTTCCTCAATAGATGGCAGCCTTCCAGATTCGTCAAAGATACCCACACCTCCAGGTTGGTGGCACAGCACGAAGCATCCGAGACTATCCATGTGCAACTAACTATGGGTAAAACTGCCTTCCAGTTTATAGCCTGCTACAGACCACCCTCCCAAACACAGGAACCCCACTTGGCCTTCCTGAGAATACTGGAAAATATGAAGGTCTCTCCAAACACCATTATATTGGGCGACTTCAACTACCCAAACATAGACTGGGAGCATTACTCTAGCTCCAACACCCTAGCCCAAAGGTTCCTAGAATTTATAAACTCAAATGCTATGGAACAACTTGTTACCACTCCCACAAGAGGGGAAAACATACTGGACCTGATCATCACCAACATGGGGACACTATGCTCCAGACCAGAAGTGTATCCCTTACTGGTAAGATCAGACCATAAACTAATCTCACTAGATATTCACATCCCGACCCCACCCCCTGCCCAGAAAACCACAGTGAAAAACTTCTCTAAAGCAAATTTCACACGCCTCAAAACCGAGGAAATCCTTCAAAGCCCCGGCCTGTGGAAAATACGGCCCAGACCGCAGAATCCTTTATAAACGCATTCTATGAACACCTTCAGGAATGCATGGATCATGCAATCCCAAATAAATCCAAGACCCAATCCTCCAAAGGCAGACGTCCTGTCTGGTGGACCCCAGCCATAAACAAACTATACAATAGAAGGAGGAAGCTACTACATGATAGAGCAAAATCCCAAAAAGGGAAGGCATCTCTGATCAGTATTAGCAAAAAACTACGGGCACTCATAAAATCGTCTAAGGCCAGCTTCGATAGAAAAATTGCACAGGACACTAAGGATAATCACAAGGCTTTCTTTGGTTATGTTAGGAACCTGGGTGGGAATTCCCAGATATGCTCAGAATTAGTCCAAAATGACAAAAAATACACCGAGCCCACAGACATTGCCAACATCCTAGCTGACAGGTTCAGTGCAAACTTCTCCCCCCTCTCCCCACCAAAAGGGCAAATATCTATCCCAACAGAGTGCTGCCCCCCCTGACATCTCAGATGCTCAGGTAAGAGCCGCCCTCTCCAAAGCAAAAAACACAGCATCAATGGGACCAGATGGTGTCCTGGACTGCGTCCTACATGTACTCCAAGAAGAGCTAAACCCAAACATAAAACTACTGTTCAATCTTAGCCTTACTACAGCATATGTACCCAAAGAGTGGCGTACAGCAACAGTGGTCCCTCTCCACAAAGGTGGTGCCTCAACGGATCCTGGAAACTATCGCCCCATAAGCCTGACTAGCTTGGTCTGCAAAGCTATGGAAAGGATCATCATGGACCTCATAAATAAAGATATTGGGGACCTACAGACACTGGATCCTACCCAGTTTGGCTTTGATAAGGGCAGATCCTGCCTCTTAAACCTGGTCGATTTCTTTGAAACAGTCACCAAGGCTATTGACAAGGGGAAGGTGGTCCACACAGCCTACCTGGACCTCGCAAAAGCCTTCGATACAATACCCCACTCGGGCATTATAGATAAGCTCACCAGCTTAAATATAAACCTCTATGTCACTAGATGGGTTGCAAACTGGCTCAAGGACAGAACCCACATGGTTAGAATTGCTGGAGCCATGTCAGACTCCAAACCAGTTACAAGTGGCGTCCCACAAGGCTCAGTCCTGGGCCCTCTCTTGTTCGGTATATATTTCTTGGTGGTACAGGCCAACACAGAAGGACTGTGGCTGACCAAGTTCACAGATGACTGCAAACTGGGCGCCATAATCAACTCTCCAGCCGACACAAGCATCCTCCAAAAGGGCCTCATAGAAACAGACAACTGGTGCCAGAGCCATGGCCTCAAGCTAAATGCCAAAAAGTGTATAGTCATCCCCTTTGGCAAAAACAAAGTGCCCACAAATTACCACATAGGTGGTAATCCATTAAGTACAGAAGAAGTCATTAGGGACCTGGGGACCCAAGTTGATAGCAATCTCTCATTTGACAACCACGTAGCCAAAGTGGTTAGAAAACATTTTATATAGCACCTAATCATGAAGGGATTCACATCTAGATCAGGGGAGGTCATCGTACCTCTTTACTCATCCCTCATCAGGCCCATAATTGAGTACAATGCCCCTTTGGGATGTACCTTACCAGACACCTGCAGCAATTGGAAAGACCCCAAAAGTACCTCACCAAGAGGATCAAAGGGCTCAAACAGATGCCATATGCTGCCCGGTTAAAGAAACTCCAGCTCTACTCAGTGGCATACCGCCTGCTCAGAGGCGATCTGTGCCTGACGTATAAAGCCATGTCCAACCCGGAATTAATGGACATGCTGCACCTCAGAAAATCCAAATCCCATCGAGCTACGCTCGAGAGACTTGAACCTCAGCACTGAAATAAATAGGACATGCTGGAGGGACAGATTCATAACCCAGAGGCTCCCTTCACTCTGGAATAAAATCCCAGTCCAAGTTAGGCAGAGTCCCACATTGACTCTCTTCAAGAGGAATCTTGATGAGTGGATGGGAGATCGTAGGTTTACCCCGGCTATCACTTCTGTGTCACTGTTAGACAGAGGCACAGTATACTAACCTCAAAAAAAGGCATAGCAAAATTAATTTAAAATGGGTGGCTAAAGCCAAACACACTCTGGCTAGGCTTATAAATGCCCTAGGGCAGATAGCCTAGTATGAACCTATGAACCTATGAACCTAGGGAACCTATGAACTTAGGGTTGGGAAGGTGGCTTAATGGCTAAGGTGTTTGCCTTACAAACACAAGGTGCAGGGTTTGAGTCTCACAAGGGATAATTGGCTAAGCTTAAAATGGCTCGCAAGGGCAGTTAGTTTAGTACTAAACTATGAACTATGAACTATGAACTATGAACTATATCCTGGCAGATCGATTCAGTGCCAACTTCACCCCCCCTCTCACCCCCTAAAAGGCCCATCACAATACCAAAAGATTGCCAATTTCCGGTAATCACAGCCACACAGGTAAAAAAAAAATGCTCTATCCAAAGCTAAGAATACAGCATCCATGGGACCAGACGACATCTCGGGCTGTGCACTACATGAACTACAAAATGAACTGGCACCTCACCTAAGTGTCATGTTTAATCATAGCCTCACCTCAGGCTTTGTACCCAATGAGTGGCACACAGCTACAGTTGTCCCACTCCATAAGGGAGGATCCTCCTTGGATACCGGGAACTATCATCCCATCAGTCTGACAAGCCTGATCTGTAAAACCATGGAATGCATTATCATGGAACTTGTAAACAAAGACATTGGCAACCTTCAAACACTGGACCCCACCCAGTTTGGTTTCATAAAGGGCAAATCTTGTCTCCTCAACCTAATTGACTTCTTTGAATCAGTCCCAGTTTGGTTTCACAAAGGGCCAATCTTGTCTCCTCAACCTGATTGACTTCTTTGAATCAGTTTTCAGAGCCATGGACGAGGGTAAGGTGGTCCACACAGCCTATTTGGAACTCGCCAAGGCCTTCGACACCATCCCCCACTCTGGAATCAAAGATAAACTTACTAAGCTGGGCATTAATCCCCATGTCACTCAATGGGTTGCCAACTGGCTTACTGAGAGAACCCACACTGTAAAAGTAGCAGACTCAAAATCGAGCTCCAGACAGGTGACAAGCAGAGTACCTCGGGGTTCAGTCCTGGGACCGCTCTTGTTTGGCATCTACTTCTCTGAAGTACAGGCTGGCACTAAGGGACTCTGACTAACAAAGTTCACAGATGACTGCAAACTGGGAGCCATTATTAAATCCCCAAATTATGCGGATATTCTACAAAAGGGCCTTATAGAAACAGATGCTTGTTCCACAGCCATGGGCTCAAGCTCAATGCCAAGAAAAAAGAAGTTATGTTCTTACCATAACATTCCATGTGAGTTGTTCATCTTGCCTTTGTTCTTTACACATGGGTTCAGGGCCGATGATCTTTGAGTAGCTCGAGGCACAGTCCCTATCCCATGATGCTCTCCTACCAACCCCAGATCTAGTTTGCTGAACCAGCAAGAAAAAAACACACTAAGCAACCAATTACAAAAAAATGTACATAATACATAACTATTTACAATAGCTAAACAATAATCTGGCTGGAAAGAAGGACACTAGCAAGACCAACCAGACCACCAGTCATACCTGTTCTTCCATAACCTGGAGGGGGAAGGTGGGAGGGAGTGTAAGAACAAAGGCGAGATGAACAACTCACATGGAATGTTATGGTAAGAACATAACTTCTTTATGTGAAGTTGTACAATCTCGCCGTTTGTTCTTTACACGTGGGTAGCTTCCCAAGCACCCTAATCCTGGGCAGCTCATGGGAGTATATTCCTGAAAATGGTGGAATCAAAGGAAGCCCTGTCCCTGGAGGCCCTGTCCACTTTGTAATGAGTGATAAACATATGAGGTTTGGGCCAAGTAGCAGCTGCACAAATGGTGTCCAAAGGTAGACGGGCTGCATGGGCTAAAGATGCAGAAACAGCCCTGGTCGAATCAGCTTTCACCTCATGTTCTGAAAGTTGTTTAGCTGAAGAATATACAAATTTTATACAATCAGAAATCCATTTGGACAATGTAACTTTGGATACTGACAAACCTTTCTTATTGTCTGCATAGGAAATGAATAGTTTATCAGAGTTCCTAAATTCTTGTGTTTTGTCCAAAT
The DNA here is from genome assembly GCF_019279795.1 of Protopterus annectens. Classification (NCBI taxonomy): domain Eukaryota; kingdom Metazoa; phylum Chordata; order Ceratodontiformes; family Protopteridae; genus Protopterus; species Protopterus annectens. The sequence goes on along the minus strand of NC_056747.1, from coordinate 188,372,163 downwards.
AAAACCTCAATTGTCTGTGAACATCAAGCTTATGTAACATGTACTCCATTCTATTAGCATGATGTCTGAAAAAAAGTAGGAAGGTCAATAGACTGGTCCAAGTTTGCCCCGGAGCAGACCTTAGGAAGAAAGGTTGGATTTGTTCTTAAAGGCACTCTGTCGGGGTAAAAGACTAGATATGGAGGCCTGATAGAAAGTGCTTGTAGTTCAGAAACTCTACACGCCGAAGTAATAGCCACTAGGAAAATTGTCTTCCAAGAAAGGAACTTCTAAGGACAAGATGATGCAGACTCAAAAGGGGGAAGAATGAGTTGAGATAGCACCAAATTCAGATTCCAGGGAGTAACAGGATGTCTGATAGGTGGTCTAAGGTGATGAGTTCCTTTCAAAAAGGCTTTACATAATCTGTGGGACATAATGCTTGAACCACTGCATCCCACATGGAAGTTAGACATGGCAGCCAATTGAACCCTTATCGTAGAAGCTGCCGCACCATCGTGAAAGAGCGAAGTCAAGAATTCCAGAATACTATGAATAGGGGCAACATAGGGATTAATACCATGCTGAGAAGCCCAATGAACAAATTGCCTCCATTTGTTGTTATAAAGTTTCCTGGTGGAGACTTTGTCAGAGGAAACTAAAATATGTTGAACCGCTGGAGACAAATCATGTGACCTGGCTAGGTTGGGAAGTGGAGCAGCCAAGCTGTCAGTTTGAGTGAGACAAGAGAGGGATGAAGAAGTCCCGACAAATGAGTCAGAAGGTCTGGAAATGGGTCCGGAACCCAAGATTCTTCCACCTGGTATTTCTGCAAGAAGGGGAACCATATCTGCCGAGGCCAAAATGGGGCTATTAGAATAACAGTCATTCCCAGGCTTTTGGCTTTCTGTAAGAATCTGGGGATTGGAGGGAAGGCATAAAGGAGACCTGAGGGCCAATCTTGTGAAAGTGAGTCCCTTGGGCTGTCCCCCAGTGGAGGGTACAGGGCAAAGTAGCTTCTGCATTTGGCATTCATTGCGGATGCAAAAAGGTCGCAGCAAGGCTGGCCCCATCTGCAGAATATCCTTTCCGCCACTCGTTTTTTGTGGGACCACTCGTGAGGCAACAGAATGGCTCTGCTCAGTTTGTCTGCTATCACGTTGGATGACCCGGGTATGTGAATTATCAGAAAGCGCCCGGTGGATACAGCCCACTGCCAAACTCTCAGAGCCTCTCGGCATAAGGGTTAAGAATTGGTTCCCCCTTGCTTGTTGATGTACCAGACTACCGACATGTTGTCTGTCTGTATTGCAATCGTCTCTCAAGGCAGAGAGTCGTGAAAGTGTTGCAACACTAGAAACACCACTTTCAACTCTAGGACATTGATATGCAAATGAGATTCCATGTCTGACCAAATGCCTTGGACAGTTCTTCCCAGAAACAGCCCCCCCACCCAGGGAAGCATCCGTGGTCACTGTAGCTGTGGGAGGGGGAAGTACAAATGGGCAACCTACAGTAACTTGGTAGTTGTTCAACCACCAAAGAAGGTCCTTTTTGCAAACATTTGTCAGAAGAATCTTGTGTGACATTGGAAGCTCTTGATAAGACCACTGTGTGAATAGTAACCATTGGAGTATCCTCATGTGCATTCGTCCCAGAAGAACTGATATGAGTGTAGCTGCCATGGTGCCTAACAGCTTCAGAACCTAGAATGCCAGAACTCTCCTTTCCGTTAACAAATGGGACACTTGACTTTGCAAAGATATCACTCTTTCTTGAGGCAATCTGACCAGGGAGGTGGTGGTGTCTAGATCTGCTCCTATAAAGGAAATATGCTGCGATGGCAATAAAGCAGATTTTTTGAAATTTAAGGTTATGCCCAACCTGGAACACAGGTAGATAGTGTAATCTCTGGCATGAATTAGTTGATGCCTGGTGGTGGCAGTGAGGAGCCAGTCACCCAGATATGGAAACAACCGGAATCCTAAACGTCTCAGGTGAGCCATGATCACTGCCATACATTTGAACACTCTGGGGGCTGTGGTGAGACCAAAGAGCAGAGCTCGGAATTGGTAGTGACTGGCCCCCAGCCGGAAACACAAGTGATCTCTGGATGGCCTGGCCATTTTGAGGTGGTAGTACGCATCCTTGAGATCTATACAGCACATCCAATTGCCCGTTTCTAGAAATGAAAGTATCAATTGAACCGTGACCATCTGGAACTTTTCCTTTTTGACAAAGGTGTTTAGTTTACTGAGGTCTAAGATGGGCCTCCAGTCCCATTTTCTTTGAAACTAAAAAGAACCTGGAGTAAGTTCCGGATCCTATCTGGTCTGCCGGGATGGCTGGATGACTCTTTTTTTCTAGCAGCCTTTGAATTTATATGGCTGCTAGCTTCCACAGACTGGGTGGAATGTCTGGGATTCCTGTACGAATGGAAGGGGATTTTGAAAAGGAAATGATGTAACCTCTGGTAGTTATGCTTTTTACCCATGAATCTGATGTAAGTCCTAGCCAGGCATCTGAGTATAAAGCTAAGTGACCCCAGACTGCCTCCAGAGCAGGATGGTCGGGCCTCCTCTCAGGAGCGCTGATAGGGCTTGCCAAGGAACCCTCCTCTGCCCCTGGAGGGGGGTTCATTACGTGTGCTCTGGAAAGCTCCTTGAGAATTTCGGAACCACATTTTTCCACCTTTCTGCCCTTTGGGGTATGGTCTAGTGGGGGTGGAAAAACAGACTCCTATGGCAGATAGAGTCTTTCCTTCCTGCTCACACCTAGTGAGTGTCTCCTTGACTTTAGGCCCAAATAAGGAAGAGACATCAAATGGGGTATTAACAAAGGAAGACTTGAAGGCTTCCGCAAAGGAGCATAAGCGCATCCAGGATTGTCTCCGCAGAGCTATCACTGAACCTGCTGCCCAGCTCGATCCATCGGCTGCATAAGAAATGAGCCACATGGACAAGTTCACAACCCAAGGAGTCTGCCTGTTCCGAAGAAGACAGAAACCTCCCAGGGGCCGAGACTACAGGCTCCGAACCAGAGGACGCAACTGAGCTCATCTGCTTCGATGCCCCGAGAGGGAGAGTCGGAACCGAAGCATCAGTTCGTCTCTCTCCCCCAGAACCAATGAGAGAGTGTCAGCTCTGAGATTCTTCAATTGGAACTGAAGAACTCAAGGTCGACGGGGCCGAGGGCACTGGAACAGGCCTTGTCTCCGAGGGTTCCACCACTATCGGATCCTCTCTTTCCGGCTCCAAAGGTTCAACTGGCCTCGGAGGAGCAGAAATCGTGGTGGGGGGTCATAGGCTTCGAAGCCAGCTGGGTTGAAGCTGAAAGCAATTTGGCCAGGGCCGGGTTCACCAAAAGTCTATGCACCACACAGTCCACATCGATGTTGGAAAGGGTACCGGAAGAACGGGTCGAAGGAGCCGAAAAAGCCACCAACTTAAGGATTGGGGACTTTAAAACTTCCGACACCAGCTCCAACACTATGATTTGGCTCCGAGGTAAGATTTCAGTGCACGGCTCTGAAGGCAGCGGAGCCAGTGACAAAGTCTTCCCACAGGTGCTCGGAACAGAAGACTGTGCTCCGATGACACCTTAGAAGACTTCGACCCCTTTGAGGACTTGGAGGTCTGGTCAGTCTTGTCTAATGCTTCTTGAAAATCTGGCTTCAACAGCCCCCTATCCACCAATTTCCTTTGCCTTTCTAATAAAACCCTGACACTGAAGGAATGGCAGATAGAACAATCCTCTTGCAAATGTAGTGGACCCAAGCAGTACACACAAGAAAAGTGGTTATCGGTGATGGACATCTTCTGTCCACAGTCACAACTTTTAAATCCTGATTTTTGTTTCTCAGACATGACATAAAGAAAACACACACAAATATCAGATCCCTGATAACAATGATGTCAATGTCAAAAAAACTAAGAACTCCTTAAAAAGTTCAGATACCTGAACAGCAAAGACTACAAGAATTATTTGACACAAAAAACGTTCAAATACAACAATTCTATGAATGATGAGGGGATAGGAAATTAAATTTGACAGAGCCCTGTCAATTAAATGCAACTCAAGAAAGGCTAAAGACCTAGGAGCAACCTCTCCGAATTAGAAAGACAAAAATATAATATCCAGTTAATTCACTGAACAACAATTACAAGAAATATGAGAAGTCTCACAAATATCAAATCCCTGATAGACTAAATAAGTAATTTTATATACTTCAAAGAAGAAAAAAGGTTACTGGCCCGAGCTTCCTCCAAAGATCGTGCGATCCGTTGCAGCGGCAAACTAGATCTGGGGTTGGTAGGAGAGCATCATGGGATAAGGACTGTGCCTCGAGCTACTCAAAGATCTTGAGCTTGGAAAGCGGCTGACTCGGAGCTGATGGATTGGCTCCGAACCCACGTGTAAAGAATGAACAGCGAGATTGAACAACTTCACATTGTATAGTTATCCCTTTTGGGGAAAAAATGTACCCATGAATTACCACATAAGTGACAGTACACTAAACACCGAAAGTGTGATAAGGGACTTAGGTGGAGAGTGGTCTCACCTTCAATAACCACATAGCCACAACAGTCAGGAAATCCTATGTGGCACACCTCATCACTAAGGGCTTTTCATCCAGAAAAAAGGAGGCCATTGTCCCACTGTACTCGTTCCTCATTAGACCCATTATAGAGTACAACGCCCCGTTTGGTATGTACCTTACAAGACATGTGCAACAACTGGAAAGGCCACAGAAATACCTCACTAAAAGAATCACAGGCCTAAAGCAGATGCCCTATGCTGACCATCTAAAAAAAACTCCATCTATACTCTGTTGCATATCGCCTACTCAGAGGCGATCTCTGCTTAACATATAAGGCCATGTCAAATCCAGTGTTGTTGGACATGCTACACTTAAAGAAATCGCAATACCTTAGAGCCACACACTCCAGGGATCTAAACCTGATCATCACAGTGAACAAAACATACTGGAGGGATAGGTTCCTGACCCAGAGACTCCCCATATTCTGGAATAGACTGCCCATGCATGTCAAGCTGAGACCTCTTCAGCCCTCTTTAAAAGGAACCTTGACAATTGGATGGGAGATAGGAAATTCACCCCAGGGATCACGTCAGTCACCCTGCTAGACGGGACCAGGGAAGTAAATATTCTGGGAAGAAAGAGCCAGGCAATTGTTATGGCTAGTCTTGTGTAGGCCATAGGGCCGATAGGTTCAGCTATGTAAGAAAAGTACAGTTTTGTACCTACCATAAATGTAGATGTTCGAAGATCCACATTGCTGCAGTCCTTACACTAGGGTAGTCCGCTGTCCTCGGTCGGCCCGAATATCAAAGTATAAGGCTGACGTCGGTCAAGGAGCATTTGACTGACATCAGGACGTCAGGGTACAAATGCTCATGACCGACGTCATATCCTCAGTCTTTTCTTGCCCCAGATGTCAGAAGACCCTAAAAATAAAGGCCAAAACCAAAAGACAGCAAACAACCAACCAACCACCCTTGCACTAACTATATGTACAATATATACAATATACACAAAATGTACAACCCAACCCACACAACCACCTCTAACTGCAGAGGGGAAGGAGGGAGGGTAAATTGGACTGCAGCAATGTGGATCTTGAACATCTACATTTATGGTAGGTACAAAACTGTACTATGTTCTTCATCTCACATTGCTGCAGTCCTTACACTTGGGTAGAATCCCAAAGCAGAGGTAAGGGAGGATGGCTAACTACAAGGAAGCAGGAGCTGCCAACATGCCCTGCAAAACAGCAGTGGCAAAACCAGCCCTGGATTTAGAGTAAAGTGGCAGGTGATAATGCCTAGAGAAAGTATGCACTGAACTCCAAGTAGCTGCCTCCAAAATATCCTTGGTTGCCACTCCCTCAAAAAGCTGTTGAAGTGGCAGTAGCCCTAGTGGAATGAGGCCTAATCCCAGCTGGAACCTCCTTGCCATGATGGGAATAACAGAAAGCAATGCAAAACCCAATCCACTTAGAAATAGTTTGTTTTGACACAGGCTTACCCTGAGAACTCAAAGCAAAAGAAACAAACAACTGCTGAGACTGCCTGAACCCTTTAGTTCTGTCCAAATAATAACGTAACTGCCTGTGTACATCTAAAGTGTGCAAAATCTTTTCCCCTTTATTTTGGGGATTTGCATAAAAAGTAGGCAAATGAATAGTTTGGTTTAAAGCCACACTAGAAACCACCTTAGGCATAAAGGAAGGATTAGTGCGTAATGATACCCTATCCTTATGGAAAATCAAGAAAGGCTCAACCGCCATAAGGGCCTGCAATTCAGAAACCCTTCTTGCAGAGGTAATTGCCAACAAAAAAGCAGTCTTCCATGATAAATATTTCAACTCAGAAGTAGCTGCAGGCTCAAAAGGTTGTAGAGTGAGTTTCTCCAACACAAAATTGAGATCCCAAGCAGGAGTAGGAGCTCTTCGTGGGGGTCTTATATTCTTTGCCCCTCTAAGAAATTGCTTGAACAAAGGATGAGAAAACAATGGTGGGACACAATCATAGTGAGCCGAAATTGCTGCAGCATGAACCTTAATAGAAGAGAAAGACAAACCTTTGTCCAGTAACTCAGTAAGATATTGAAGAGCCACACTCAAATTAGGCTCAGAAACATCAAAATCTTTTGCTGCACTCCAAAATAAAAATCTCTTCCATTTATCTGCGTACACTTTCCTTGTACTAGGCCTTCTAGCTTCCAAAATCACATTCAAAACTTGTTGAGGAAGTTGAAACCCTCTATGGTTCAAAACAGAATATGCCAGGCTGTTAGGTGAAGAGAGTGAAGTTTGACATTCAGCAAATGGCTGTCCTCCTGTGACAACAGGTGTGGAATCGAAGGCAAAGGCCATGGAGGCTTCCGCACCAGACTTCTCAGTAATGGGTACCAGTGCTGTCGAGGCCAATCTGGAGCTATTAAAATCATCCTTGGCTTGTCCTGTCTGACCTTTAGAAGTACCTTTGGGAGGAGAGGCAGAGGAGGAAAGGCATACACATGAAGATTGCTCCAATTGAAAGAAAGAGCATCCACTTTCCAAGCTGTGGGATGAAACCTTTTTGTGCAAAACTTTGGCAGCTGATGGTTTAGTGGAGAAGCGAATAGATCTATGTCTGGAGTTCCCCATGACACTGTCAATTTCTGAAATACATGAGGATCCAATTTCCACTCGTGGGGATCCATAATTGTCTGCTCAACACATCTGCTAAGGAGTTCTGTGCTCCTGGCAGAAACCTTGCCTGAAGATTGAGCTGTAAACTGAGAGCAGTCTCCCACAAAATCATTGCTTGCCTGCATAGAGGATAAGAATGCGTTCCCCTTGCTTGTTGATGTACCACATGACAGTTGTGTTGTCTGTTAGAATCAACACCTGCCCTGGAAGAAGTAAATCCTTGAAAGCTATTAATGCAAACTGGACTGCTAACATCTCCTTCAGGTTGATATGTAGATGTTGTAGTCTGGCAGGCCACTTGTCTTGTATCCACTTTCCATTTAGATGAGCTCCCCAAGCTTTGTCTGAGGCATCTGTCGTTAAAATCTGACTCGCCTCTGGCCGGGTCACAGAGAGTCCCTTGTTTAGGTGACATTCCTGAGCCCACCACAAAAATTCCTTTTGAATGCAAGGTATTATTTGAATGACAGTGTCCAGATCCTGGCAGTGCTGTGTCCATACATTATTGAGATACCATTGCAGCTTCCTCATATGCAGTTTGGCATTGGGAAGCACCAGAATACAAGATGCCATGAACCCTAAGGCTTGAAGGACTGTCCTTGCAGTCAGCCCGGACTGATGAGATAGCTGATGAAAGTAAAGGGATAGACTCTTTTGTTTGTCCGGGGTTAAAAAGGCCATCTGGGATGCTGTATTCAGTCTCACACCCAGAAAGCACATGTCCTGAGAGGGTACTAGACTGGACTTTATTTCGTTCACAGAATACCCCAGGCATCTTAGCACTGCTATCACATATTCCAAATGATGAAGAAGCTCTTCCCTTCCTTGAGCCAGAATCAGGCAGTCGTCCAAATAAGGATAGATCTGTATTCCTTTTAGCCTGAAGAAAGCTATCACTGGAGCCAGAACTTTCGTGAATACTCTGGGTGCAGTAGATAAGCCAAAGGGCAATGCAGAGAACTGATAGTGAGAAGTCCCAGCTCGAAAACGCAGATACTTCCTGCAACTTAGTCTGATAGGAACATGAAGGTAAGCCTCCTTGAGATCCAAAGTTACCATCCAATGATCTTTGCCCAGCAGAGGTAAAAGCTGCTGTAACGTCAACATTTTGAACTTGGGAATGTCCAGATAAGTGTTGAGGGTAGATAAATCCAAAATTGGTCTCCACGTGTTCCCCTTCTTTGGTACTAGGAACAGGCGAGAATAAAACCCTAGGCCCACTTCTGGCAGAGGGACCGGCTGTATGGCCCCTATTTGGAGTAACAGAGAAACTTGCTTGTGAGCCTCTATTCTTTGTTGAGGAGGAATGTCTGGCATGCCTTTGAAAGGAGGCAAGGTATGGAAATAAAACCTGTAACCGTGGTGTATGATATCCAATACCCATCTGTCTTGGGTAATTAAACTCCAATTTTCTTTGAAAAGTGCCAACCTTCCTCCCAAAGGTGCTGCCAGACGAGAAGGCTCTGGCAGCTGAAAAGGTAGGTCATTGGGTCTGTTTACGAAAGGACTGACCCCTGCCCTCACCAAGACTGTGCAGGAGAACTCCCTGTTCTAGGCCTGAAAGAGCCCTGAGCTCTGCCCCTACCACGTCTAGATCTACCCCTAGACTGGGAATCATAAGAAGGATACGTCCACCCCTTAGTAGGTCAATTTCTACTAAACTTTGGAGGCTGGACCTGCAAAAAATCTTTAACAGTCTGCATAGACTTAGCCTTGTCTTCCATTTTCTTTAAAACTGCCTCAACAGGAGGACCAAACAACACGTCAGATTGTAAAGGAGCATCCAAAATCCTTGTTTTAACATGTTCAGACAAATTTTGATCCCTTAGCCAGGCGTGCCTGCGAAGAACTGACCCAGTGGCAGCCACCCTAGACGAGGCCTGTACAGCATCAAAACCACATTGCAAAGAATGCTTACCCACCTGTTCAGAAACATGCACTAAATCTTGCAACTCTTTACAATCAATACCTACTGCCAGAGCATCAACCTTAGACTTTAATTGTGAAAGGAGATAGTTCTGGTATTTCAACATGTGAAACTGGCAATTCAAAGCCCTCATAGCAAGAGTGGAAGAAGTATAAACTTTCTTTCCCCATCTATCCAGGGCCCTAGCCTCTTTGTCTGCAGGAACCGGATTCTTAACAACAGAAGCCTTAACACCCTTAGGCCCCTGACTAACAGTTTCTGGGTCAGCCCTAGGACTCTTAAAAAGATACTTATGAGCTTCAGGCACCCTGTAGTACCTATCCGCTTAACAGGAGCAGGAGGCAAAGAATCAGGATTAAGAGAAGCCTCTGTAAAACATCTTCTACTACATCCAAAACAGGAGGTATAGCCAAAGGCCTATGCTGGGGTAAAACAAAATTCCCTAAGCCTTTTCCTGGAATCAGAGAAGTCCTGACCTTCCCACTTAAAATGCTCCCTCATGGAATGAAGAGTTTCTGAAAAGAAAAATCCTCAGGAGGAGAAGCAGAAGGAGTAGAATCATCCACATCAGAATCAGAATAAGGAGAGTACTTCTGCAAGTCTTCAGCCAAGACTCTGAAACATCTGAAGCCTGCTCAAAACCCCCCAGCTCAGGCTCCAACCTAGGTCTCTTATCAGGAGGGGGCATAGAACCCCTAATTAAAGTAATCAAATCTTCTGCCATTTTAAGCATATGCTTCTTGGGCACAGTACCTGAAGAGCTAGGGGTAACACCAACTGAAGCCAAACCTGGCCTGCCCCTGGGAGAAGCCTTTGAAACAGAAGGAGAGGGCCTAGCCACCCTAGGAAGGGAGGGAGTATAGTAACCTGAGAAGCTCCCTCAGCCTGACATGCCTCCTGAGAGGCCACATCTTGCAATAATAAGGTCTCACCCTGGGAACCCAAAGAAACCTCCGGCGGAGCCACCGGCTCCACCGACACCTCTAAAGAACCGGCGTCTGGTACAGACGGTTCTTCTAGCCTAGGCTTAACTGCCTTGTCCTTGCGCTTCTTCCAAGAAGCGGGCGTCGGAGCATCCGACGGCATTTTATAATTACACCGCTTCCCAAAGACTAACCTTGCACAATCCAACCTTCTCTTTATAGTGCGTTTATTAAATCTAGCACAAGAGCGACAGCCAACAACGTCGTGCTCAGGCCCTAAGCAAGGAATACACAAAGTATGATAATCTCTATGCGGTATTTGTTTCCCACAAGAAATGCAATTATTGACTTTTTCTGACATCCGGTAAATCACTGAGGCAAGAAAAAACTAAAATATTCCCCAACGGGTACTTAGCCAACTTTGAACTCGGTCTGAAACTTCGAAATCGAAAAATCTCAGAACGCCAACCGGCACTTGCAATGCTGCTTCTGCATCGGACCATGCGGCAAAAAAGACTGAGGATATGACGTCGGTCATGCGCATTTGTACCCTGACGTCCTGATGTCAGTCAAATGCGCCTTGACCGACGTCAGCCTTATACTTTGATATTCGGGCCGACCGAGGACAGCGGACTACCCTAGTGTAAGGACTGCAGCAATGTGAGATGAAGAACATCAAAAGATTCAGTCTTAAAGCTTACACAATAGCAAACTATTTATATATTACCTATCCAGCATTGGTAGAGATGTTTATAAATTTCATGTTTTTTTAAAAAATCTATATAGACAACCAAGGGGCACAGACAGAACTGTTAAACGCTCTCAACTGGATGATCAAAATGCTGCAGATATAACTTTGGTTGTAAGCAGTTTAAAAAAATACAACCTCAGTTTATTTGTTATCTGATCTATCAGGACCTATGAAAATCTTAGGCTCTGCCCACTGAAAGTTAAAGTGCAAGCTTCCACAGCTCCATTGGAGGGAATAAATTAAGCAACTTTCGCTTATTGTGAAATGACCGGCAAGAGTTCTCAGACATGTCTGGATGGGCTAGCTGGCAAATGAGACCAGAGGCAATTGAGTTAGGAGGGATATGTGGGTATAGAAGTCAGTCTCAGATCCAAAGCTCAGAAAGAAGGTATCAAAGTCAAATCAGACAATCCATTGAAGACTGAAATAAAGAGTGGCTTGCCTCGTGCTAAGTACAAGAAGTAGGGAGCTTATTCTCAGAAACAAAGTATTCACCAATGAAGGTCCTAATCTACCTTCAATCTGAACAAAGTCACAGGAAGGAGGCTGGTGGGGAAATGAGTGAATGGGAAATCGTATCCACTTACCCCAGGATGCACAAGAAGGGGGAAATCTAGAAGGAAATAGGGTCTACAACAGTGAATATACACAAATGTCTATTATGGCAAATTCTTGCCACTACTGTACTGTGTTTTGTAACATTCATTGCTGCAACCACCACTTCTAATAAAGCCCCTAGAGCACAAGGATTGGATGGATGGCTCAACTCCTGACTGGGCTGTTGAGAGCAGATCCCAAACAGCAGCAGTGTCAAAACTTAAGCAATGGAATGCAAGGCTCTAAAGTGCAACATTCAGAAAAACACTGACCAGAAGACTGGGTAGATTCTTCCAAAGCTGACTAAGGTATCAGCCTCTGAGGAAAACTGTTGTGGCTGCCATGGCTCCACAGTAGCGCACCTTTTCAAAGCAAGGCACCAATCACCCATGAAAGTTGCACCAATTTTAGGGGTAAGCCATTTTTACAAGCTTGTTTGACAGCTTCCCTACAATTTGCAAAGGAAGCAAACAGCTGATCAGATTTCCTTGGTTCTATTAACGCAGGACTTCAGCAATCTATGGGTTGACCAAAAGAGAATTCTTTAGTATTAAGGGTTTTGAAAACAGAGCTGAACAGCCGGATTCAGAAAGCCCCCCCCCCCCCCAAGTCATGAGATTAGGGTTGTCACACACTAACTGTTCTTGTGAGGAAAATGTGGTCCAGGGGCTAGCAGCTCATGCTTTAGAAGCTTAAGTCAACCAAAGTGTCTTCCAGGAAAAGTACTTTAAGGGAGCTGAAGTAAGTTTTAATAGAAAGTTGCTCTCTCAATAGAGTTCCTAGGGTGGTGGGATTTCATTTTTACATGAAATGGAGTACGCTTCCCCCTTTTAGTAAATGCTTGACTGGCGACAGCTTACTAGGGAAAATCTAAAAGAAGGCAAACTAAGATGGCTTAAATGCATACCTTAAAAATGACATACAATAAGCCACGATTTGTAAAGGTCTGGCAAGCACCAAAGAAACAGACATGATACAACAGAATTAGAAAGCACCAAGACTCATCCCCTTTGCCTAAGTGGAATTTTGGTTTCTTAGCCACCATCCTCCACACCCAATTACATTCAGAACACACATGCCAAGTGCTAAATCCATACTGGCAGCCTTAGGGTTTCCTAGGGTTACACTGAATGGTCCCCTTGGCAAGATGTGCACTTTGGGAGGTGGCTGTACTTGTACTCCATTGTTATGACTTGGGGAGAGGGCAGTGCTGCCTGGACCAAAATGTGGCTATTGAAAGCATTTGTCTATTTTCAATATGTTGGGGATTATGGAGGCATGCCCAGACAATGACTGGGACCAACTGCTTCCAGACTGGAGGAGCTGCTGTCCTGCAAAGAGTTGCCAGTTTTCTGTGGAAGCAGTGGTTAATTCTGGCCCACCACATCTAACTGGCTACTGAGCAGCCCCCACCCCGAAGGGGATCTGACTGGCACCTACTCTGCCTTCTGATAAACATTCTTGTGACTGGAAGATACGCAGAAGTCCAGTCCAGATTCCTGTGCCTCTCACCCAGCTTACACTGCCAGTTTACAGAGAAAGTAACCCTGCTTGCTGATTTATATCACTGCTGCCAGTGAGTATACAGGGCATTCCTTACACAGATCCATTTAAATGCCAGTGCTCCAGTTGTGCAGTTGGTTAGCACATGGTACTTAAATGTAAAAAGCTGTAATTCTAGCACTGAAGTCTGCATTGTTTTATGCACTTGCCCCTCAGTCAACAAGGCATGTAGCCTCAGATGTCTCAAGAGCCCCAGGCAATGTCAGAGGAATTTGATGGGTCTCATCCTTCCCTGGGACAGGTACTCTTCACTTCTCTACTGAAGTTTGCCACAGGGTTACTATAGTGTCCAGAGATAAAGGGTTATAAATACAGTGCAGCTGTGTACACTTACCATAAATGTAGATGTGCGAGTGTATTCACTGTTGCAGTCATTACATTTGGGTAATCTGCTGGCAGGTTGCCCCCAGTCAGCCTGAATTCCAAAGTCTTGGGTCCTGCATCAGTTGCTCTCTTCTTCCATGACGTCAGGTAGTCAGGGGTATAAAATAGGCAGCCAATGCCATCTTCTTTAGTTTTTCTTGCCCCAGATGTCAGGTGCCCCCCCCCCAAATGGGGAGTAAACAAAAATATATATAAGAATATATAAACTATATATACATGTAACAACATAAACTTTACCTTCATCTAAAAGCAAATACACCACAAAGGCTGTAGAATATAGTGAAGGAAAGAGAAGCTCCAGAATAAAAGGGGGATGGCGGGTGGGTAACCTGGACTGCAACAGTGAATACACTCAAACATCTACATTTATGGTAAGTGTACACAACTGTACTATGTTCTTCATGTTTCACTGTTGCAGTCACTACATTTGGGTAGAATCCCAAAGCTATGGTTGGGAGGCTGGAGCAAAACAGCATTAGGGGCGGCTATAAGGCCCTAAAGAACTGCAGTGGCAAAGCCTGCCCTGGACTTAGAGAAGAGAGGCAGATGATAATGCTTTGTAAAAGTATGAACAGAACTCCAAGTAGCAGCTTCTAGAATGTCTTTGGTTGGTACCCCTCTCAGAAAAGCTGCTGATGTAGCTGCAGCCCTGGTGGAATGAGACCTAATGCCCTTGGGCACCGGTTTACAATGATGTAAGTAGCAGAAATTAATGCAGTGGCTTATCCACTTTGAAATTGTCTGCTTTGAAATAGCCTTTCCCTCTGATCCTGCAGCAAATGCCACCAGTAGCTGCTCAGTTTTTCTTAGAGCTTTAGTCCTGCTCAAGTAGAATCTTAGTTGTCTGTGTCCGTCCAAGGAATGCAGAATCCACTCCCCCTTGTTCTGCGGATTTGGATAAAAAGTTGGCAGATGAATAGTTTCATTAAGAGCCACACTGGAAACCACCTTAGGCATAAAGGAAGGATTGGTCCTGAGGGACACCCTCTCTGGGTAAAATATGATAAAAGGCTCCACAGTCATGAGGGCCTGTAGCTCTGAAACCCTTCTTGCTGAAGTAATTTGACAAGAGCAAAGCTGTTTTCCATGATAAAAAACTTTATATCTGCAGTAGCAGCTGGTTCAAATGGAGGCAGGGTGAGCTTTTCCAACACAAAATTGAGGTCCCATGCAGGAACTGGTGATCTTCTGGGAGGCCTTAAATTTTTCGCCCCTCTAAGATACTGTTTTAGCAAAGGGTGAGAAAAGATCGGTGGCTCGGTGTTGTAATGATCCGAGATGGCAGAGGCATGGATTTTTATTGATGAAAAAGATAGGCCTTTGTCAAGCATCTCAGTCAAGTATTGTAAAATCTGAGGAATATTTGGCTCTGCTGTGTCAGGTCCTTGAGCTTGGTTCCAAGTACAGAATCTCTTCCATTTATCAGCATAAGACTTTCTAGTACTAGGCTTTCTGGCTTCCAAAATAACATCCATCACAGATTTACTGAGAGGTGTTGTTTGAATAACTACATGATCAGCCATGCTGCCAGGTTCAGTGTTTGGAGCTGATTGTGCAAGATCTGATTGTTTTGCTGAGACAGTAAGTGAGGTATTTGAGGCAAGTACCAAGCTGGGAATTGAGACATATTCCTTAGGATTGGGTACCAGTTTTGGCGGGGCCAGTCCGGGGCAATTAGTATCATTTTTGGTTTTTCTTGTTTGACCTTTAGTAAGACCTTGGGAAGAAGAGGCAGAGGAGGAAAGGCGTAAAATGATAGGTTTTTCCAACTGAAGGATAAGGCATCCACTTTCCATGCTTGTCTGTGAGAAGTACTTGTGAAGAATTTGTCCAGTTGATAATTCCGAGAAGAGGCAAATAGGTCTATGTCCGGGCTCCCCCATTTCTTTGTTATCATGCTGAAGACTTGTGGATTCAGTTTCCACTCATGAGGGTCCATAAGGTTTCTGCTTAAGTTGTCTGCCAGAGTATTTTGTTTTCCTGGCAGGAATTGAGCTTGAAGATGTACTTGGTAAGTCAAGGCTGTGTCCCACAATGCCATGGCTAGTCTGCAAAGGGGGTATGTGTGTGTGCCCCCTGCTTGTTTATGTACCACATAACCGTGGTGTTCTCTGTCTTTATCAGTAGTTGTCCTGGATGAAGTAAGTCCTTGAAGGCTTCAGGGCATTTTGAACAACTAACATCTCTTTTTGGTTGATATGCAGATACATTTGTTTTTGGGTCCATATGCTCTGAATGCATCTTCCTGCCATGTGGACCCCCCCCATGCATAGTCTGATGCATCTGTAGTTAAGGTTTGGCTGGCAGGGGGTAGAGTGAAAGACCATTCCATGTTTTGGTGACATGCCTCTGCCCACCAAAGAAACTCCTGTTGTAGGCAGGGAATGAGAGGAATCATTGTTTCCAGACTGTGACAATGTTGACTCCATAAACGTTTTATGTACCACTGCAGTTTCCTCATATGCAGTCTTGCATATGGAATCAGTAGAATGCATGATGCCATAAACCCCAAAGCCTGCAGAATTTGTCTTGCAGATAACTGGGTTTTTGTTGCCATCTGTTTGAAGTAAATAGTCAGTTGCCTTTGTCTGGCATGAGGAAAGCCATCTGGGCAGTTGTATTCAAGCTTGCACCCAGGAATGTTATCTTTTGAGAGGGTACCAGCTGCGATTTCTTTTTGTTTATTGTGTACCCTAGGCATGTTAGAAGCCTTTTCACAAATGCCAGATGCTGAAGAAGAATGCCCTTGTTCTCTGCTTGAATGAAATAGTCGTCCAAGTAAGGATAGACTTGTATACTTCTTTGTCTGCAAAATGCAATTACTGGTGCCAGGCACTTTGTAAAGACCCTGGGTGCCATAGATAAGCCAAAGGGCAGTGCAGAGAATTGGTAATGCATAAAGCCAGCCTTGAAACGGAGGTATCTTCTGCACGATTCCCTTATTGGAATATGCAGGTATGCCTCTTTTAAGTCTAAAGTCACTAGCGAAGTGTTCTTGCCCAGCATGGGCAGAAGCTGCTGCAAAGTTAGCATTTTGAATTTTGGAATGCCCATGAATGTGTTCAAAATTGATAAATCCAGTATTGGGCACCAGGCCTTGTCTTTTCTGGGTACCAAGAACAGTCTTGAGTAAAACCCTTGTCCTTTTTCCTGTTCTGGCACTGGCTGAATAGCCCCCATATCCATGAGGGATGTAACTTGTTTCTGTGCCTCTGCCCATTGATTTTTTGGCAGATCTGGCCAACCGTTTGGAATTGGCAGAGTGTGGAAGTGGAATCTGTATCCCTGGGATACTATGTTTAATACCCATTTGTACTGGGTTATTAACTGCCAATTTTGAGCATAAAGTGCTAATTTTCCCCCTAAGAGAGCTGCCAAAAGATAAGTGCTTGGTGATGGCAGAGGGAAGTCATTGACACTGTTTACTGTATGGTTGCAATTTGTTTCCTCCAGATTTGGAGGTAGAGGCACCCCATTGCTTTAACCTGTAAGAATCTTGTGACTGGTATTTAGAACCTTTAGGGCACCTGGATTTGCCCCGTGGAGCTCTGTCAGATACAGGAAAGGACCATTTTTTTGTAGGCCAGTGTCTACTGAATCTCGGTGGCTGCACTTGTAGGAAGTCTTTTACAGTTTGCATAGACGTAGCTTTGTCTTCCATTTTCTTTAAAACCTCTTCTGCCTTAATACCAAACAGAGTATCATGCTGTAAAGGTGCATCCAGCAATTTAGCTTTAACATGATCAGGCAAATTTTGCTCTGTTAGCCAGGCATGCCTTCTAATCACAGATCCAGTAACTGCAGCCCTGCAGGAGGCCTCTAAGGAAGCAACACCACATTGCAAAGTATGCTTTCCAACTTGTTCTGCTGCATGCAATAATTCCTGCAATTCTTTATTTTCTACACATTCTGAAATCAACAATTTCTGTTTCAGTAATCCCATAACATGCTGTTGATACTTAAGCATATGAAGCTGGCAGTTTAAGGCCCTAATTGCCAACGTTGCAGATGTATAAACCTTCTTTCCCCATCTATCCAGTGCCCTGGAATCTCTATCAGAGGGGGTAGGATTTTTTGCTGTTGAGGCCTTTACACCTTTTGGACCCTGTGAAATAGTTTCAGGGTCAGCAGCAGGGTTTTTAAATAAAAATTTGTGTGAATCAGGAACCCTGTAATACCTGTCTGGCTTGCTAGGAGACGGAGGTAAGGATTCTGGAGTCAAGCTTGACTCCGAAAACACATCATCCACAATGTCTAAAATAGGAGGTATGGCTAAAGGCATATGCTGAGGGAGAAGAAGGAAATCCCTAAGCCTCTTTTTTGATTCTGAGAAATCTTGACTCTCTCAGTGAAAATGCTCCCTCAAAGTATGCAAGGTTTCTCCAAAGGAATAATCTTCGGGAGGAGATGCAGATGGGATAGATTCCTCTGCATCAGAATCCTCATAGGCTGGTATAGAAAATTCTTGATCAGAAGAAATAGAAATCTAAAGATTCATAATCAGTGTCTTGCTTAGGCCTCTTATCAGGAGGGGGTTGGGAACCCCTGATCAAGGTAATTAGGTCTTCAGCCATTTTGATCATCTGCTTTTAGGGCATAGAGGCCTGAGCACATGGCTCATGTGTCAGTTTTTTTAGCTTTAGAAGTTGCTTTTGTCTTTCATTTTGAAGCTGGTGTCGGTTTTATATAGAAATGCTGAGGCCTGAAGGCACCCTCAGAAGCCGGTACCTGCTCAGTGGCTCTGGACCCATCCAAGGGAGAGACATCCGTGGGTACAATACTTTGAGGATGTCGCAGCATGCCGGAATCCACATGGGTCTCGGTAGAGGCCTGCGACTCGAAAGTAGCAGGTATCAGGGGCTGCAAAAGTGCCTCAGAGTACTGGCAACTGGCTTAGAAGTTTCGTCGGTTTTGAACCTAGACGGTTTGTCTCTGTCCTTTTCTTTGTGTTTCTTGTGAACTCCGGTACTCTGATTGCTATCCGACGACATTTCAGGATAGTTAAATCTGTTTCCAAAATATTTTGAAGCAAAGATATACCAACGCTTAATAGTGCTTTGGTTAAATCTAGCACAAAACTGACAGCTAGGCACGTTATGATCAGGGCCTAGGCAAGGAATACAGTACAAATGGAAATCCTTATGAGGTATTTGCTTCCCAAAAGTAATGCAATTATTAACTTTTACTGACATCAGTATGGAGCAAGAAAAAGTTTCCCCAATGAGGTACTTAGCTTTAGTGAAGACTTCGGTTCTGAAACTCGAATTCGAAAATTTCAGGAGTCGGCCGACCGGCCTTTGCAAACTGCTTCTGCTTCGGGCACCACGTGGCAAGAAAGACTAAAGAAAATGGTGTCAGCTGCCTGTTTTATACCCCTGACGTCATGAAAGAAGTGATAGCAACCGGCGCAGGACCCAAGACTTTGGAATTCAGGCCGACTGAGGACAACCTGCCAGCAGATTACCCAAGTGTAATGACTGCAACAATGAAACACAAACAACATCTTACAGTGTTCTCATGAGCCTTGACAGAAAAGCATAAAGATGTCACGAAGCCCAGGTTCCTGAGGAATTCTCTAGCCGTGACATAATGCCTCTTTAGTATGGTCTGGAGAAAGACGACATCCTTTTGCAGGAAGGCTTCAGGCAGTTCTGCCCCAAAAAAGTACAGTTGTGTAAAAATCTTACCATAAGGGTAGATGTCCTGGGTCTATATTAAATCAGAGAAAGCTTAAATAAACGAATCCTGATTCATTGACCCTTACAAACCCAAACACCCAGGAAAAAAATCACTGGGCCAGTTTCAGGAGTTTGCCATTTCCTCCACTGTAGGGCAATCTCAGAGTTGGTATATTTAAGTGGGGGGGGGTATGGGGGGGGGGCAAAGCCCCCCACATTAAATACTGTTTTAAGATTTTTTTTGTGGAACAGTGTTTTTTCCCCTGAGAAAAAAATCGCTGTTCCGAGTGTTCGGGATTGTAAGGTTTCGCTGAAACAGAGTTGATGAATCAGCGATCGCTTTAAGCATTTGCTGATTCAATATAGACCCAATCTCCTTGCCTTCACTGCTGCAGTATACATTACAAATGAGATTCCCTGCTGTGAAGGCCACCATCTGGCCAGTTTACCAAAGTTTACCATTGCTTTAAGGTATGTTGATCACCTACACTCCTTACGCAGTATAGGGTATAAAGGTGACGTTCAGGCTTACCACCCTCAGAACCGATTGCCCAAATAGGAACAGCAGTCCACAGAAAACCAGAGAACCTGGACATCCAGGAAGGAAAAAAGACTAGGGGGATTGAGAGAGGTAGGGAGTGAATACTGCAGTGGTGAAGGCAAGGACATCGACAGTTATGGTTAAGATTTTACACAACTGTACTATGTCCTTACATTCACCGCTGCAGTATTCATTACAAATGGGAGTGCACCAAAGCTCAAGAAAAACTTGGGAAGATGAAGCAACAGAGCCCTCTAAGAAGCCATGAAGAATTGCATCAACAAAAAAAGTTAGTTCTTACCGTAACATTTCCATCTGTGCTGTTGATCTTCATATGCATGTTGAATGGGGTATCTGTTCTATCCTCGGACCAGACAAGACCATTATAACAAGCTCGTGCCAGCCAAAAAACTCAAGCTAAGCTTACCCATAGTGCACCTCATCCTCGGATAGTTTGCCCATAAGAAAGGAAAGCAAAGGCTTTGTCTGAGCAAATGCCTTGTAAAGCTAAGACCAATTCCTAATCTCCAGGAGCCTTTCAGAGGGGCCAGAAGGGTGGGATGTCATGAATGATCAACACAGATGGAACGTTATGGTAAGAACTTCTTTATCTGATGTTGATCTTCATTCATTACAAATGGGACAGTCCCCAGCTACCTGAATCCCTGGGAGGCCCTATGGAAGGATATTCCTGAGCACCAGAGCCAAAGGATGCTCTCCCCCTGGAAACCAACTCCAATTTATGAGTGAAAAATGTATGAGTAGCCCATGTGGCTGCTGCACAAATGTCATCTATGGAAGCTCTTGAATGGAAAGCAACTGATCTGGTGGAGTGCACTTTGATCTTCTTGGATGGACATTTTGATGCTAGGCAAAGGAAATACAATCTCGCAGCCATTTAGCTAAAATTATCTGAGAAACAGGTTTTCCTAATTTTGGTCCTGAGAAGAATTGGTCAGATTTTCATAGTGATTTAGTCCTGTCCAAGTAGAAACTATTTACATCCAACAAATGCAGAATATATTCTCCTTTATTAAAAAAATTGGGGAAGACTGGCCGGCCAATTAATACTCAAATCCAAAACAAATGTAGGTAAGGAGGAGGGGTTAGTCCAAAGTGATACTCTATGGAAAACCATGTAAGGCCATTTTATGGACAAAGCTTGTAGTTTAGATATTCGCCTTGCTGAGGTAATTGCTACCAAGAATAAAAAGTTTCCTAAGATAAAAACTTCATATCACAAGTGGCAGCAGGCTCAAAGGGAGGATGAGTCAAGGTTTGTAGAACTAGTGTCAAGGGTTCAATTGGTTCCTTGAAGGGTGGCATAATGTGTGTGACTCCTTTCACAAAGATCCTACAGAGACTGAGATCAAAGAAGAGTCCTGGAAACCAGTGGGGAAGTTTGAGATAGCTACCAGGTGGACTCGAATAGTATAAGTTGCCGCTCCCACAGGGAGATTTGATAAATAGTCCAATACAGAGCTAATTGAAGCCGAAAAGGATCAAGTCCTTCCTTTCAAAACCAAATTATGAATCTTTCCACTTGCTGAAATAAAGCTTCCTGGTGGATAGTTTATAAGAAGCCAGAATGTTGTGTACAAAGGATAGATTATGTTTGGTAATTACTGGAAGTGGAAGAACCAAGCCATCCACTTGAGACTGTTTGGATGATTAACCCTTGTGGGTGAGACAGTAATTCTGGAGTTGGATCCAGAATCCACGGTCAGTGGACAAGGTGAAGTTAAAGAAAGGGAACCAAACTTGTCAGCGGCCACTGGGAGCAATGAGATTACTCTGCTTCTCAACTGAAGAGCCTTAGGAATTGCAGGATCAGAGGAAGAGGAGGAAAGGTATAAAGTCCAATGGGGCAATCGTGAATTAGAGCATCCCTTGGGGATTCCCCCTGAGGGAATATTAGGATGAAGTAGCTGCTGCATTTGGGGTTGGCAGGGGACAGGAATAAATCTCAGCAAGGCTGGCCCCAACAGCTGAAGACCTTTGCCAATATGACATAATGAGGAACTACTTGAGGCAAGAGAATGCATCTGCACAGCTTGTCTGCAATCATGGTGGAATCCCCAAGAATGTGCATTGCTATCAGAAAGCGGTTGCAAGATATCATCCATTGCTACTCTCTCATGGCTTCTTGACACAATAGGTAGTTTTTGGTTCCCCCATTTGTTGCTATACCAGACTACAGACATGTCATCTAACTGCATAGCAATTGTCCCTGACAGGACAGATTGGAATACTTGCGATGCCAGCAGCACTGCCCTCAGTTCTAGAACACTGATATGCAGGTTGACCTCTACAGGGCAGCAAATGCCTTGGACTGTCTTTCCGTGGAAATGCCCCTCCCCAACTCCATCAGGGATGCATCCGTGGTCACTATGGCCTTGGGCTGAGAGGATGAGAAGGGTGACTCTATAGTTCCTTTTCTGGCTTCATCGACCAAGGGCACTACTGTGATGCTAGGAGCCATTGTAGGAGTCTCATGTGTAGTCTTGCTAGAGGGACTGTAGTAATCGCTGCTGCCATTAATTCTAGTAGTTGAAAGACTGCACAAGTTGAGACCTTGTCCTGAGCATCACCTTCAGGGAGATACTAGTCTTTGGAGCCTATGAAGAGGGAAAACAACCAGGCAAGACTGGGTCCCGAAAGTAGCTCCTATGAACTTTAGATTTTCAGTAGGCACCAGTTTGGACTTTTGGTTTGAGATCCCCAAGGATCTTGCTAGCTGTAGGGAGTAACGCAAGGCTAGAAGCAGCAGACACTTGGTAAGGGCAGTAAGGAGCCAATAGTCTTAATACGGAAACACCTGGAATTCTTGCAGTCTCAAGTGAGCTGTTACCACTGCCATACATTTGAGCACTGAGGGCTGTGGAAAAACCAAAGAGCTGCTCTCAAAATTGGTAGTGATCCCAGCCAGAAGCAGGGAAATCTCCTGGAGCATTTGCCCATTTTTATCTGATAACATGCATCCTGGAGATCTGTCGAGCACATCCAATAGTCTTTCTCCAGAAATGGGGAGATAGACTGAATCGTGACCACCTGGAGTTTTGTCTGTGATGAAATTGTGGATGCTGAGGTCCAAAATTGGCCTCCAGTCCCATGTCTTTTTTGGCACTAAACCTGGAATAAAATCTATCTGGTGGAACTGTTTGGATGACTCTTTAGAAGCAGCTTTTTAATTTCCTGTGCTGCTGCATCCCTTTGCCTGGGTAGAACATTGGGGATTTGCATTTGTGGCCTCGGGTAAAGATTGAAAGGGATGTGATAACATCTAGTAATTATCTGCACCCAAGAATATGTTATGGAATGCCAGGCAAGATGGTGCAGAAAAAATAGACTGACTGCTTTCAGAGGCAAGCAATCGGGCCACTCTTCAGGAGCACTGATACGGTTGCCCATAGAACATCTCTAGATCCCCAATTACACAGACCACCTCTGCCTCAGGAGGAGTCTTCCTGAGTTCCCCCTCTGCCCCAGGGGGAACTTGCCAAGGAAAAGACCCTGGGATGACCTGTACCACATCTTTCCACTCCTCATTCCTAGAGAAGAATCATTGGGGAGTGGAAAAACTCACACCCAAGGCAGACAGGGTCTTGCAGTCCTTTACACACCTGGCTGGGTCTTTCACTTTTGGGCCAAAAAGAGAGGAAGAGTCAATGGAAGCATTGACAAAGAAAGACTTAAAAGGGTCCAAGAAGTCATAAGCATATATAGGCGCAATGTCTCATGACAACACCTGCACCCACTGCTCCAGCCACCCCTTTGGTAGTATGAGAAAACTGCATGGATGAATTAGATATGGTTCCAGGGTGGCAATCTGTGAGGCAGCTCTTACATACATCATATACTGCTCCTGATAGGGTTCGAGAGACCCGTGATCACAGTTCCCCCTGGAGACTGTTAGTATGCCAAGTAAAAGGACCAAGTGGCAAAGGTCATTTAAGCATACAGCCACTTCCCTAGTCTGTCTACAGTCAGAGACTCGGTTTGGAGAATGGATAGAAAGACTCCCCTCAGCAAGTTTTCCTAGTGGCCGCCACCACCATAGTGTCTACTGCCAAGCCTTTGAACCAATGAGGATGATCCTCTAGAGAGAATTTTGTCCAGTCTCTGGAGGACAGGCTCAATGGTGTTGGGACTCTAGCAGGTGTGCTGAAAAATGAGCTAAACTAGATCTGCAAGCGGAGTCACCCAGGAAAGAGAGGGTAGAGCACAGAAACCCTCTTAGAATACAAACTCCTCAGAGGAAGGGTTTGTGGGCTTCATCTCCCTGCTGCTTTAAGATTTCTAGTATGTCTCCAAAGGAGACATCCTCAGGGTGTGACTGTGGGGATTCCTCCCCCTCATCATAGTCAATCTTTGGTAAGGGATTCTTCAGGGAAATCCATGATCTTACATGGTGGCTCCTCAATGGGGGCATCTGAAGAGAACTGAGGGTGCCCCGTGGTAGGGTATCGAAGTTTCCATGCTAGATGTCCCAGGTTACTGGACTGTCAGCTGCAGTCCAGAGGATATATGTAGCATTCTGGCACCAAAGGGACCAGCTGTGAACCTGCTGAGGCAAGTGTCCTCTCCATTGCCTGGAAAGGAAACCCACCTGAAGAGGGATGGGAGCCTGGAACAGAGAACCTCGGAACTGGGGTCATAACCCACTAACAAGCCCACCCCCAAGGAAGGAACAGCAAGAGGACTCTGAATAGTCAAAGCAACTGGAACCATAGACTGCAGTGTAGGAAAATAGGTGCCATACTAGGGGTCAAGGTGCTGACAGACCAGTTACGATTGAGGATGGGTCAGCTGAAAGAGTAAAGGACCATAGGGTAGGCTCCAGAAAGTACAGTTGTGGACAATTGCCATAAATGTAGATGGAGTGTATTCACTGTTGCAGTCATCACATGCAGCCAACGCAATTACATCAGTTTTTCTTGCCCCAGATGTCAGGTGCCCCCACAATAGGAAGCAATTATATGGTATGATATACCCCCAACAAAAAGCAAATACACATAATATATGCCAAACAAGAAGGAACATTAGAGCCAAGAGAAGTCAGGGGGCTGGAGGGAGGGTAACCAGGACTGCAACAGTGACTACACTCGAACACCTATATTTATGTTGTGTATACAACTGCACTACGTTTGTGTTTCACTGCTGCAGTCATCACATTTGGGTTGATTCCCAAAGCTAAGGAAGGGTGTAGGTAGCTAAAGAGCATTAGGGCCAGCAATCAGGCCCTGTAAGACTGCTGTGGCAAATCCAGCTCTGGATTTAGAAAAGATAGGCAGGTGGTAATGCTTGGTGAAAGTATGTACAGAGCTCCAGGTAGCAGCTTCCAGGATGTCCCTGGTAGGGACTGAGAAATGCTGTAGAGGTAGATGCAGCCCTGCTGGAATAGATCTTATCCCCTGTGGGCTAGGTTTTCCATGGTGCTTGTAGCAGAAATGAATGTAATGGGGTATCTATTTGGAAATAGTTTACTTTGAAATGACCTTCCCCCCTGCAGCAAAGCTAACTAGCAGTTGGAAGCTTAGTCCTATCCAAATAGGATCCAAGATGTTTGTGCACATCCAGAGAATGCAGTATCCTTTTCCCTTTATTTTGAGGATTAGGAGAAAAAAGTAGGCAAATTAATGGACTGGTTTATGGTCACACTAGACACCACCTTGGGCATAAAGGATGGATTAGTCCTGAGGGAAACCATGTCCACATGCAAGATAATGACAGGTTCCACTGCCATGAGGACCTGCAGTTCAGACACTTTTCTTGCTGAAGTGATGGCTAGAAGGAAGGCAGTTTTCCAAGAAAGGAATTTCAACTCTGCTGTAGCAGCTGGTTCAAAGAGGGGGGGGGTGAGTTTTTCTAATACAAAGTTAAAGGGACAATCCCAGGGATTATTTTGTTTTGATTCTGCCTTTGTTTACATTTCAGGTTTGCCTTTCTGACCTGCTAATAATTCCATAGAAAGCAAGTGTGTGACAGAAGGTTGGGGCATTAGTAGGCACACTTTTTGTTCCTTTTTCAGCTTCTAGTTTGATATGTGCTGATTTCTGAATACTGCTAGACAAATGCACTGTTTCTACAAGTGGGTTGCTTGTACATCTGTAGAAGCATGAGTGATGGAAAGTTTAAAAATTAGCATACACTCCTCTTTTCCTTTCACTTCATGTTTTATTTTTGCTGATTTCCAGCTACTAGCCAAACGCACTCCGTGCACATCTTAGTGAGTTGCTGCATTGTATTATGTTTTCAACACTTCTGTTTTAACCTTATATCTGTATGAATCTGTTTCGAGTTCCATTGTTATTGTATATAAACAAATAACTGAAATGATACTGTACAGCTTTTGCCATCATTCTAACAGTTTGCAGTACCTAACAAGTGTCTGATTCCTGGTTTGACAATGATTAGTCCTACATGGTAACATTTAATAAACTGTTTCCATTCGAGCTTACTCACATGATGGCATATCTCTCAACCTCTTAGCACAAAAAAAATCTGGACAAAGCCTAAACTAATAAGGAACAAATGCCAAAAAAAAGAGAGAATTTGTAAATGCTGCTCTCACAAATTAAAAAAGTTGCTAGAATAACAAGATTTCTTAGTGTGCATTTTCTAAAGGATATGATGTCTAAAACTCAAAATGTGTGTCATTATTCAGTAACTTCAATCCTCAGTCATTTGCCAGAAAATTAAAATTTTATGAGGTACAGACCAAAAAATGAGGCAAAAATCTAACCATTCTGAGAAAATCTAGACAGATGAGAGGTATGTATGGTAGTGATGAGGGAGCAAAGTGATAGAAAGTACAATTGTGTAAAATCTTACCATAACACTTGATCTCCTTTACTTCTGTACCGAATACTGCACCAAAGAAGAGATGTGTTGCTGAGGACAGCCCGTCGCTTGGCCAGTATAAATAAGCTTAAAAGAGATCTTGGTTTTGTTGTATGTATATATACACACACACACACACACACACACATACATACACACAAACAGAGATATACAGACACAATCATATAAACACACTCGCTCACACACACACACACACACACACACACACACACACACACACACACACACACACACACACACACACACACCACAGATATATATATATATATACACACAGAAACAACCATGCACACCACACAATGACACACACAAATGCATGCTAACATAAACACACAACCAAACCATTAGTATAATCTGTAAAATGTGCAAGGTAGAACAGGAATATTGTACTTGTTCAGGTAGACATGGGTGGCCTTTTGCATCCAGATAAGAATTATCCTGTCATTATGAGATAATAGGTCACTGGACAAGATAGTATCATGATATATCAATGCATACACATTAATGATAATAAAAATGTCAATGAACTCAGACAATAAAACAAGCAATGAGATTTGGTCATTACCAGTATGGGCCAGTTTTTCACCCCACCAACTGTAATGTCTTCTATGGTCAAACCAGACCACAACCATAACCCTTAAACTCGTATGGCAAGAAATCTGAACAAAGCCTACAGTAATGGGTGACAAGGGCACATAAATGGAGGCATATTTTACATTTTGCAATTACAAATTTAGAAAGTTGATACAGTCACAGATCTTTGCAGTAAAATGCATTTTTCTGTAGGATATGAAGTCAGAACTTCAAATGTATATCATTAATTAGTGACTTCAATACTCAGTAATTTCTCAGAAACCCAAACATTTTATGAAGAGCAGGTCAAAATATAAGTCAAAGAGCTGGACATTCTGCAGAAATCTAGACAGTTGAGAGAAATACTGCAGATCATTCACATTCCGCATAAGACTGAATTCTGAATCAACTTTGAATATATCAGTATACAAAGGCGTATCTACTAAAACTGAGTGATGACCTAGCTAATTTAAAAAAAAAAAAAAACTTCCATCCTGAGAACCCCAGCATCTCTCTCTAGTGTCCAAACTTTATTAGCATGTCCAGATTTTTGCCTCATAGCTTTGGTCTGTTCCACATAAATTTTCTGGTTTTCTGGCAGATCGGTGAGACAC
Source organism: Protopterus annectens (assembly GCF_019279795.1). Lineage (NCBI taxonomy): Eukaryota > Metazoa > Chordata > Ceratodontiformes > Protopteridae > Protopterus > Protopterus annectens. The sequence continues at coordinate 188,344,555 of NC_056747.1, read as the reverse complement.
ATCTGAGTTTTAGACTTCACGTTATTCAGAAAAAGTATTTTAATGCAAAACCTTTAAGTCTATCAAATTTTTAACTTTATAATAGTAATATTTTAAATGTATACCTATTATTGGGCCTTTTGATTCTACCCATCCTCCGCCCCATGCTTTGTCCAGAATTGTTATTCTATGAGGTTGAGAGGTATGAACCACACTGCTTTTGTGAAATCCTTAACTGGGAAGGTCTAATCACACGTAAACAGTTGCATAGATGCATTTCTCTCCTTCAAAAATTATTAAAATGCCAAATTCAGAAATAATCCCCCCGCCCCCATAGCAGAACCCTAATATAAACAGGTGCTATAATAAAACAAAAAAGTTGCTGCATGTGAAACAAAAAAAATTACTTTCAAGATACAGAAATGCTTTTCTTAAACTGAACAAGGAACTCCAGACCCTAATGAAATCAAAAAGCCAAATATGAGATAAAAACAGCCACACAGTTGAAGGATAACAAGTCATTCTTTAGCTATGTTAGAAACCTCTGAAACAATGCCCAGCACTGAGTAGACTTAACAGCAAATGATATTACGTACTCAGACCCAGAAGCATTATAGTATAGTTTCATAGGTAAGTACTAGGCCAACTGCTCTTGTAGGCCATTTTAAGCCTAGGCAAGTTCCCTTTGAAAATATGAGAATCAAACGCTGTACCTTGTGTCTGTGAGATAAACACCTTTACCACTATACCAACCAACCCACACTTCCAAATATTTCCCGAGAGTAGACGTTGATTGTTAACAGCTGTGGTAGAGGTTATGCTTACCTGACTATATAGTCAGGTAATTATGGAAGCGTGTAGGTGACATGGTTCCTTTCTGCTTAAGAGGAGGCATGGAGATATGTCTGGCAGAAAGTGAATTTAGCAGCAGATAGTAGCTGATGTTAATTCAGAGGGAGGACACAAAAGGACATATGACCAAGTGCGCCATAGGGCCAATGACATGATTTCATCAGCCCCGGAGGGGAGCAGCTGGAGTGGCTAGTGACCTGTCGACTGTCAGGGAGGCACACAGATCACAGGGAAGTGCACAACAACATGTCATTGATGTCTGTACTGCTGTTTCAGAGAGGACAAGCATGTCCCAGGAGCAGCTTCCAGGTAGGCTTAACTATATCAATTGTTAAATACATCTTGGATAGCAAAATAATGACAGAAAATGGAAAGTAAAATATTAACAGCAAATACAATTTTCTATTTATTTTGGGGGGTACATCTTTGATAAAGTTAAAACATTCAGGTTGATTATACATGGGCTTGGCCTGGACATGTCCTGCAAGTTCTTGTTAAAAGTATGGTTAATCGACATATAAAAGGCAAAATGTTAAAACCCCATGTGTTAATCTTCATTGTGATGCTGGTGTCCTTACCTTTTGCCTATCTTCTTACAGGACCATCACATGTATCAAGCAGACAAGCATCTATACAAAATAAGCCAAAAATATTTTTTTCTCACTACTTATTTTTTGATGTGGGTGTCTGGACTGTTGTGTGCATTTCTGTACTGTCTGTAATAGTGGCACCACTGTTAGTTTGTTAGCATACATTGGACTACAGTAGTGTAGTTATTCATTTCTTCCTGTGTTTGTTGCTTATTATCACAGATGATCCTGACAGTGGAAGTGTGGGGTATCTACTGCCTGATGTCAGTGTATCAGCAGACTCTGATGATGATAGTGGCCAAACAGAGGCACAAGTGGGGGGTGCAGAGGGTGAATCTGACACTGAGGTTGACATCATCTGTAATTCCATCAGACACAGCCAGCAGGCCTGCACCAGCACATTCCAGGGAGCCCTCAAATATTGGACAGCTGGAGAGTGATACTCTCAGACTAGTGTTGTTACTGCGACTTCAGTACCTGCTGACTATGGACGTAGCCAAAGTGTGGACAAGGTGCCACACAGGAGGGTTGTTATGGAGTGTTCATAGGAGGCCTGCTGTCCATCCTTCACCTGATGCTGGTTTGTCTTCCCATGCCACTTAACATATGTTTAGGTCCATCATGGAGGCACAGGCATGTGCCAATAACTACTCCAGAGCTATGTTTAGGGTTGTAGATGTTTCCCAGACTGACTTGTGTGACTGCCTCCACCATGTTGCTGATTCTTTTGATCAGATGAATGACACATTGGAACAGGTGGTGTCTTTGATGGAACGGCAGATGTGAGGGGAATGCCATCCACATAAGTGTAGGTCATCAACATCAGCTGATGTTGGAAGACGTGGCCATGCCAGATCACACTTCCATTGTGGGTCTACTTCAACTGCTCCTTCACTGGTTGAGGTATCCACTACCAGATGTTGCAGACCATAGGGCTGTGGTCCTGGCTGTCCTCGTGAGGAGATGTCATCCAGCAGACATCAGTCACATTCAGGCAGCAGCAGTGCATGGACATGCCAATCCAACTCTTGGTAGAACCAGGTCTGTTGGTCGGGAATGACAACAATGAACTGCCAACTCAACCATGCTGGAGGGCACGGGCACACACACACACACACACACACACACACACACACACACACACACACACACACACACACACACACACACACACACACACAAGTTACAGTGTTCATCATGAGGAGTTAAGCTTGTTCGGTCACACTAGTCATTTGTTACTTTAGCCAAATATTCGCCTGTTTCTCTTTCTTACTCACATACACTGTCTTATCTTTCCAGCCCCCCCCCCCCCACCAAAAAAACACCCTGTGTAAATGATGATATCGTGCCATATACTTGTTTTCTATCATTTGAATTCAGGCATACATAAGTTTTTGTGTTTGATGATCAGGGTGCATATCTGCCTTAGTGCTTATATTTATGTTTGTGAGGCTATTTTTCTAACTGTGCTCTTCACATATTTTGATGTTGGAAAGTAAGACAGTTGACTGAATCAAAACATTTTTGCATCAGAATGTTCTGAGGATTATGAAGTCTGAAACTGAAATTTGTCTCATTACTTTCTAACTTCTCTCTTAAATGATTTTCCAGTACAAAAACAGGAAGACAGATTGAGGACATTCATTGACCACCAGTACTTTTGACAAGTATGAACGTATGAATCTTTGTTGCCTGAGGACTATTACCTGATAGAGGACATATGTATTCACACAAGTCTCTGCTGTCACATTTGAAAGTCATTGCTGTAAAAAAACAATCAACTCTTACTTACTTACATTAGCAAGTAAGAACATGCAGAGGTATGCCATTTGTTTGTGTTATTACCCAATTCTGGTTTAACACTACAGGTTCAAGACTTACCTTGTAAATCCAGAAGTTGATTCAGGTTTATTTCAGAGTGGAGTCCGTCTAATACCAGGAGTACACAACCATTACATGGGTAGGTAAAGGTTGTGAGCATTGCCTGGCATCAACTATATGTATGTGCATAGGATGAAGGTTTTAGCCCCTTAGGTGGTGAGTGACTGTGTGTGCTATGCATTGCCTCTTAGCCAATGTGAGGACATACTGAGCATGCCTATGTCTGCCTACACCCACAGCAGCTGCTGATTCCCCCTCTGACTCCTCACCTACATGTGGGTGTGGTGACCTTGCCATTGGTTGATCTTGTTGATCCTGCTCTGCTGTTTTCTCAGGATGATGTGAAGCATGACAAACATGGTGAAAATTTCTGTACATGTACATGGGTTGTACTGCAGGGTTCCCCAGATGTATCTAGGAACTGGAACAGTGACATCAGCAGCCCAAACACGCACTCTATATTTCTAGTTTGAGACTATGCCTCATTCTGGCATTCTTCTGCAAGTGTGTATGCATTCCTGATGGTCATCATCAGCCATGGTTCCAGCGCATAACCTGCATCCACCAGTAAATGGCCCCATGGGATATCACCCATACTAAACATCTGATACAGTTGGGAGGTGTGCCATATATGTGAATCATGGTAACTGCCTGGGTTGCCAGCACACACATTCAAGATGATTCCCTTAGCATTACACACAACTTGGCAGCTGATGGAGTGGAAGCCTTTCTTAATTATGTACACCCTGCCCTGTTCCCCTGGTGGTGCTTTGATTTCTACATGTGTACAATCTGTTGCACCAAGTACTTCAGTTTAGAGTTCTACAGAGTAGGACTCTTGCATTTTTATGGCCCTATTCTAAGGAGTGTGTGGAAAATGTATTTGGTCACTGGATTGTTGGAGCATAACATTCAGAAATTGACGAAGTATCCTTTGTGCTGATGCCTGTGAGACCCCAAACATATCCCCTGTTGGTCTCTGAAAGGTTCCTGTAGCTAAGATTCTAAGGGCTACAAATACCTTTGTCTCCACTGACATTTGTTCCCCTTGCTCTGCAGTTTTGGACGACAGAGGTTGCAGAGTTCCTGTAGTGTCTATCTACCTGCAGCACTCAAATTTCCACATTGTGATAAATGAGGTCTAAAAACTTTACTCCTTCTTCTTGGCCTTGGTCTATTAGCAGCAGCAGCACCAGCATAGACTTCAGCCTGTTGCACATACACGAGTTAATGCAACAGCAGCCCCTAACATTATTTCTGTGTAGACTCCGTCCTGTGGCTGTATTCTAATAAGTTTTGGAATTGGCAGAGAAAACCAGCATTGAGTCTACACGGTTGCTTTACAGCTTGTTGAATTGCTCCTCCATCTTGGATTAGTTGATTTCCATTCAATTCAATTGTTTATGTTGTAATTTGCATGCCACAATATCTACTGTGCTGAATTTAGATACATACTGAATCTAAAAATGGTGTGCTATTGTGTGCTCATCATTCCAAGATGTGCAGATGCTCTGAGTAGACCATGTAGGGTTTATTGAATCCAGCCTAGTAGGTAAAAAATATAAGAAATGGAAATGGGGTCAAACTATAACTTTGCAGACAAGAAGGGCATTATTGCTCATGCCTGAAATATTTGTAGGTATGCACATATATAAAATGTATAACTAGGAATAAGCTGTTTAATAGAGTGACTATGTTAAGTATAGAATGATGTCTCCATTTTTTAGTTATTTTTTATTTTTATGTGCAATAGTGTTCTTCAAACTAATGAGTGTGTATTTTGTTGCGATTCATCAGCAAATTGCGTGAAACAAAATATCACATTTGTTGTCAGATGCCATTTACACTGTTTCACTGCAAAATTGTTTAATTATATCAAAAATAGCTATCTATCCCTAGATAAATCATTAGTTATGAAACAGTCAAATAAATAAAACAAGAAGTTATGTACTCACCATAACATTCGATGTATGTAGTCCATCTTGCCTTACATTCTTACCCGTGGGTTTGGAGCCAAACCTCGGCTCCGACTCGGCCATACTCTAGCTCGAAGTCTTCAGTTGGCTCGTGGCTAAGAGGTATCCCATCATGCAACAGGTCTATTCCCCAGATCTTGTTTGCTGCAAGTGCGCGCGCGTGCACACACGCACACACACACACACACACACACACACACACACACACACACACACACACACACACACACACACACGTGCACACACACACACACACACACACGCACACACACACACACACACACACACACACACACACACACAGACACACACACACACTGAGAAGAAGAACAACCCCAACAGAAAGGACTACTGACACCTAGAGACTATACCTCCAGGTACTCCAGGAGGGGGTAGGAGGGAGGGAGGGTTAGTAAGAATGTAAGGCGAGATGGATTACATACATCGAACATTATGGTGAGTACATAACTTCTTGATGTTATGTAGTCCAATCTCGCCTTCATTCTTACCCATGGGACAGCGTCCCTAGCACCTTGATCTTGGGTGGCTCAGTGAAAAATACTCTTGAGCAGTGTGGAACCAAAGGAAGATCTGCCTCTAGAGACCAGACCTAATTTGTAGTGACTAATAAAAGTATGAGGTGAAGTGCATTGCTGCAGCACAAATATTATCCATAGATATCCTAGCCTGAAACGCAGCTGAGGTAGCCACAGATCATGTAGAATGAGCCTTCACTTTAAAGGGTAATTCTTTGCCATTGGAAGCATAAATAAATGAGATGCAATCGGAGATCCAGTGAGACAAGGTTACCTTAGAAACAGGAACCCCAAGTCTAGTGTCTGAAAACGAGACAAACATTTGATCTGATTTCCTGAAATCTTTTGTCCTATGTAAATAGAAACACAATTGTCTATGAACATCTAACTGATGAAACTTAAATTCTGCCTTGTTGGAGAATTCAGGAAAAACACAGGCAACTCAATGGATTGGTTGATATTGACAACAGAGGCAATCTTTGGAACAAAGGAAGGATTGGTTCTTAAGGAGACCCTGTCTTTGTGAAACACCAAATAAGGTGGCCTAATTGATAATGCTTGGAGTTCAGAGACCCGCCTAGCTGAAGTTATGGCTACCAAGAATACTTTCTTCCATGACAAGAATTTAATGTTACACATAGCTGCGGGCTCAAAGGGAGTTGAGGTGAGCTGCTGTAATACAAAATTGAGGTCCCATGGTATTACTGGATTAAAGACTGGAGGTCGGAGTAACAATGTCCCTTTCAGAAAAGCCCTACAAAGCCTATGAGCCATAAGGCTGGGCTCATTAGCAACGTGAAAGGTATCCTTAGCGTTCTTTTGAACTTTGATGGAATCGTTACACATTTTCATACCTGATGATTATCGTTAGCCTGTTGATGTTGGGCATTTGAAAATAGGGTTTTATTGTTCTATATATTTATTAGATAATCTTGAATATGTTCACGCAAATAGCGGAACATTCTTAACTCAAATTTAATATGGTCCATTTTCTCTTATGAAACAAGACTTTTATACTCAGCCAATATAACTTTTGGCTAATTATTATATTTTTAAAGGGCAAACACGTTATACTGCAGCCCGTAACATTACATCTGCGCATGTTAATTGATTTTAGCAGATGTTGTCTTTGATCCGTAGCGGGATACGGCATGAAATATCTTGTCATTTGGACCTATAAATGATGAATAGAGTAATAAAAAATTTTTAAGAGTATGTTGTTTCTTGAGATATATATCATATGTCTTTATAGATGTGTTTTATAAATCTTGTTGATGAATGTTCTTGGAGCACAGTCTGGCAATTGAGTATACGTGCCTTAATATGGGCGCCAGAAATATTATGAATCTGTCTTTTTAAATTGTGGAATGATTATTGCTTCAATCATATGATTATTGGTTTGCTAATTGTTTAATTGATATTGATCTTTTGTATATAAGTAGTGAGATTTCTTTGTGCAATTTGTAACCTGATGAAGCGCACTTGTGTGTGCGTGAAAGCGCTAGTTCTACAATAAAAACGTTTTTACCCTTTCATGGTGGTTCCTTGCAGTTTTATTCGTCAACGTGAAAGGTAGAAATCACTGCCAGTTGCACTTTAATGGTTGCTGCAGCTGACCCCTGACTGAAAAGTTGAGAAATTAATTCTAATATTGCCGAAATAGGCACTGTATAAGGATTAACATGTCTCTCGGGCTCAAATAGAAAATCTCTTCCACATACTGGAATAAATCTTCCTGGTAGAAGGCTTGTGGGAAGATGATAGAATATGGACCACTTCCAGGGAAAAATCATGAAGCCTGACTAAGGACAGAACTGGAGCAGCCAAGCTGTCAACTTGAGGGTCTGGATAGAGGTATGGAACTGTCCTGACATATGAGTAAGCAGATCTGTAGCTGGGTCCAGAATCCAGGGTTTGTCCATTAGATAGCATTGAAGGAAGGGAAACCAAATCTGACGAGGCCAGTGTGGGGCAATGAGGATCATTTTGCTTCTCAAAGACTGTGCTTTCTGTATGACCTTTGATATCAGAGGTAACGGTGGAAAGGCGTAGAGAAGACCGGAGGGCCAATCGTGAACCAGAGCGTCCCTGGGTGCCTCCCCCTCTGGGAGGATAAGGGTGAAGTAGCTGCTGCATTTGGCATTGAGGGGGCTGGCAAATAGATCGCAGCAAGGCTGACCCCATCTGTGGAATATCTTCTCAGCAACATATTTGTTCAGGGACCACTCATGAGGCATTAGTACAGCTCTGCTGAGCCTGTCAGCAATCACGTTGGACTTACCCGGTATATGCATTGCAACTAGAAAGTGTTGGAAAGACATCACCCACTGCCAAACTCGAAGTGCCTCTCTGCAAAGGGGGTATGATTTGGTTCCTCCCTGTTTGTTTAGGTACCACACCACTGACATGTTGTCTGAGTGGATTGCAATTGTCGCTAGAGGGGGAAAGCTCTGAAGTGCTTGTAATGCTAATAGCACTGCTCTCATCTCCAAGACATTGATATGCAAATGGGTCTTGTGATCCTGCCACGTGCCTTGGACTGTCCTGCCGAGATAATGCCCCCCCCCACCCAATCTGGGAGGCATCTGTGGTCACTGTGGCAACTGGAGAAGATGGAACAAAGGGCTTGCCCACGTTGAGATTGCTGGCCAGAAGCCACCAGCATAGATCCTGCTTGCACGTGTCCGTAATCAGAATAAAATGGGAGAGTGGAAGATGCCGTAGTGACCATTGGTCGAAAAGTAGCCACTGAAGAACCCTCATGTGTAGTCTGGCAAGGGGAACTAACATGATCGTGGCAGCCATGGTCCTTAATAACTTGAGGACCAGTTTTGCCTTGACCTTCCTCAATGGTAGTAAGGCGTAGACCTGCTGTTGTAGAGCCTGAATTCTCTCTTCTGGTAAGAAGGCCCTTATGAGCACCGTATCTAGTTCGGCGCTGATAAAAGTGACATGCTGTGTGGGCAACAAGGCAGATTTTTTCCAATTTAGAGTAATTCCTAACCTCTGGCACAGTGTAATGGTGGCATCCCTGGTCTGTAACAGTAGATGCCTGGTGGTGGCAGAAAGGAGCCAGTCGTCCAGGTACAGAAACACTTGGAATCCCTGACGTCTCAAGTGAGCTGTTACCACTGTCATGCATTTGGTGAACACCCAGGGGGCTGTGGTGAGACCAAAGGGCAGAGCACGAAACTGAAAATGACTGGCTCCCAGCCAGAAGCATAGATGACTTCTCGATGCCCTGTCCGTCTTGATATGGTAGCAAGCATCTTTGAGGTCAATGGAGCACATCCACACATCTTTCCCTAACAGAGGGAGTATTGACTGTAAGGTGAACATGTGGAACTTGGACTTTTGTACATGAAGGTTTAATCGGCTGAGATCCAAGATGGGTCTCAGGTCCCCTGTTCTTTTTGGCACCAAAAAGAATCTGGAGTAAGTCCCTAATTCTACTTGGTCTGCGGGGATAGGCTGGATGGCTCTCTTTGCATTTCTAAAGTTGCGGAATCCCTGTGACTTGGTGGAACATCTGGGATTCTCTTGGTTGGGGGGGGGAGAAGGGAATACGATAACCTCTGGAAATTATCTTTAATACCCACTCATCTTGGGTGACATCTTGCCAGGCTTCTGGGAATAAAGAAATGCAACCCCTGACCGGCTCCAGAGATGCAGTCAGGCCTCCCTTCAGGAGAACTAGTAGGGAGAACCACGAAAGGAATCACGGTCCCACTGGTTACGTGGGCCTCCTCTGCCTCTACGGTGGCATCTACCTGAATTTCCACCCCCTTCCCTGCCTTTGGAGGGGGAATCACTTTGTGCGACCTGAAAAAACCTCTGTGACTTCCTGAACCACATTTTCTACCCTTCTGGCCCTTGGGGTAAGGTCTAGAAGGCATGGAAAAATGGACTTGCACGGCAGACAGGGTTTTTCCTTCCTGCCCACACCTAGTGAGAGTGTCCTTCACCTTGGTTCTGAACAACAATGAACCATCAAAGGGGGTGTTGGTGAACGTAGACTTGAAGGCCTCTGTGAAATTGCACAGGCACATCCAGGAGTGTCTCCTAAGAGAGACTCTGGAACCTACTGCCCTACTCATTCCATCAGCTGTGTATGAGATCAGCCTCATGGAGGTGTTGGTAAGGGAATTTAGGGTAGACATCTGTGCATTGACCTAGGGAATTTAGGGTAGACATCTGTGTATTGACCTTCTGTACCACGGCATCGGAAATACCTTTGGCTAGGGTTCATCTTGACTGGGAGGGTGGAAAAGGAAGCCAGCAAGTAGGTGTGTTTGAGACTATCCCTGCAGATGTCCTGAACGGGAATAATTTTGATAGTGCAGTACCATGTGCTTGTGCAGTTAAATGCAGTCAGGCTTGGAGACGAGCATGTAAGTCTGGTAGCCTGGGGGAGACCCAGACAGACTGCATACTTGCAGCCAGGACTGGTGAGGTGGTTGCTTCAGGGAGGGAGCTACTGTGTAGCAGTGAGACTGAAGGTGTGCCACAGCTGCTTGTGGGTACTGATGTTCCCTTGGACAGAGTGACTGCAAAGGTAAGGTGAGTAGTAGTACCCAGGCTGACAGTGAGGCACCACTGTCAGATGATGCCAGACTTCCTGTGGAAGGGAAGCTGGGAAGGGTTACAAAGGGAGAGTTGAGACAGGCTCAGCTCTCAAACCCTACATTGCAAGGCCTGAGGCAGGTAGCTAGGGAGGCACCTGATTCTCAAGGGAAGTGGGAGTCTGTATACTGGGACAAAGGGTTACTGTATAGAGAGTGGATCCCCTAAAGGAGGGCTAGATGGTGAGAGAGTACAGCAGTTGGTAGTGCCTAGAGCCTATCATCTGGTGCTTCTAGCCATATCCCATGATATTCCCTTTGCAGGTCATATGGGCATAAAACATACAAAGAGACGTATTATGCAGAACTTCTATTGGCCTGGAATTTCCAGAGATGTAACAGGTTACTGCAGGACCTGTGAGCAGTGCCAAAAGGTAGGCAAGACAGGAGACAAGGTGAGAGCTCCTTTGATGCCTTTGCCTGTGATTGAGGAGCCATTTCAGAGGGTAGCTATGGATATTGTGGGGCCTCTGAGTACCCCAAGTTCCACAAGGAAAAAGTATATCGTAGTGGTAGTGGATTATGCTACACAATACCCTGAGGCAGTGGTTCTGTCCTCCATTGAGGCAGAAAAGGTGGCAAATGCTTTGTTAGAGATTTTCAGCAGGGTAGGTTTCCCAAAGGAAATACTGACTGACAGAGTTATCAATTTCATGTCAGACCTGCTGTACTACTGTAGGGTGAAGTACCTGAAGATCACCCCCTACCATCACCAGAAAATGGTCTTGTTGAGATATTAAACTCTACAATCAAGTCCATGCTATGGGCATTTGCAGATCAGTTTAAGAGGGAGTGGGACAAATATGCCCCATCTGTTGTTTGTTTACAGAGAGGTTTCCCAGGAATCCACAGGTTTTTCTCCCTTTGAGTTGCTGTATGGGTTTAGGGTGAGGGGGACCTCTTGATTTAATTCGAGATGAGTGGGAAGGTGAGTGCAAGTCTCAGAAGGTGTCTGTTGTGGCATGTGTCCTAAACCTCAGGACAAGGCTCGGGGAATGCATGGGCTTGGCCCAGGAGAACCTGGCAGAGACCCAACAACAGAAAAAGGTGTGGTATGACAGGAATGCTCGAGCTAGAGAGTATGCTGTAGGGCAGCAGGTAATGGTTCTCATTCCTGTCAGACAAAACGAGCTATGAGCAGCTTGGGAGGGGCCCTACAAGGTGGTAAGAAAGGTAAGTGATGTTAACTACATGGTGGAACTGCTAGACAGAAGGCAGGGGCACAAATTGTACCATGTTAGCATGATGAAACCTTAGCATGACAGGGAGGCTCTTGTGCTGAGTATTTACAGTGGGTTGCAAGAGGAGTCTGTGGGAGATCTGTTGACTGTTCTCCTCAGTGAGGCTTGGACTGACACCTCAGTGGAAGGGGTAGCAATATCCCAGCAGCTATCTTCTACCCAGGTTCTAGAAATCTGAGCAGTGTTGCAGGAGTTTGGGGACATGCTCACTGGGAAACCAGGGTGCGCCCACCTGGTACAGCACCAGGTGGATACAGGACCCCAAAGACCTATTAGGCAGGCCCCTTATAGGGTGCCTGAGAGAGTCAAACAGACTCTGAGGGAGGAGATACAGGAGATGTTGGAACTAGAGGCGATTCAAGAGTTCAACAGTCCCTGGGCCTCCCCAGTGGTGCTGGTGCCAAAGAAGGATGGCAGCACCAGGTTCTGTGTGGACTACAAGAAATTAAATAGTCACACAGAGTCGGATGCTTTCCCCATGCCTAGGACAGATGAGGTCCTAGAGCAGCTGGGTCGGGCTAAGTATCTTACAACCATTGATCTTACCAAGGGTTACTGGTGGGTGCCCTTAACTCCCAGTGCTAAAGAGAAGTCAGCCTTTGTGACTCCTTTTGGCTTGTATGACTTCACAAGGATGCCCTTTGGGATGAAGAATGCCCCAGTGACTTTCCAGAGGCTGGTAGATCATATTCTAGCAGGAGCAGGAGGGTTTGCCCTTGCTTACGTAGATGATATTGCCATCTACAGCCATTCCTGGCAAGAGCACCTTCAACATGTCAGGGAGGTGCTGGGCAGACTACAGAGGGCAGGGTTGACCATTAAGCTGAGCAAATTTCAGGTGGTTATGGCAGAGGTGTCCTACCAAGGACACAGAGTGGGGAGTGGTAAGGTCCGGCCAGAACCTGCCAAAGTAGAAGCCATTTAGGCATGGCCTGCACTTGTTAGCAAAACGCAGGTGAGGGCATTCTTAGGGACAGCAGGGTACTACAGAAAGTTTTTATCCAGTTATAGTACCATAGCTGCTCCCCTCACAGACCTGACAAGGAAAAACAGGCCAGATAAAGTAGTGTGGACCACAGCATGTGATCAGGCATTCCAGAAGCTTAAAGAAGCTTTGGGAGGACCCCATGTGTTAGCCAGTCCAGATTACAGCAAATAATTTGTTGTGCAGGTGGAGACTTCAAACCATTGGGTGGGGGCTGTACTTAAGCCACATTTCTTCAGAGGGAGAAGAGCACCTAGTGGTTTATCTCAGTCATAGGCTCCAACCCAGGGAGGAGTGCTATGCAGCTGTAGTAAAGGAATGCCTAGCCATAGTGTGGGCACTGCATAAACTTCAACCTTATCTGTATGGAAGAAAATTCACTGTAGTGACAGATCACAACCCCCTAACATGGTTAAACAGAGCCAGCCAGCACAATGCCAAGTTGCTAAGATGGAGCCTGGGGTTGGAAGCATAGGACATGTCAGTGCAGCACCACAGTGGGATTGGCAATGCCAATGCAGATGGGCTCTCAAGACAAGGAATGGGTTAAGGTATATACTCAGACAGCCCTAACCCTCTCAAGCAGTGTTTCTCAAAGGTCACTTGAAAAACTAGCTTGAGTTCTCCAAGGGGGGAGATGTGTGACAATAGGTGAAGGCTAGTGAAGACAGGTGAAGGCTGCCAGCCTAGCCAGATAGAATTGTTATAGATAATTCTGTCATTTTTAAATATTAATGTAAGCCACAGGCTTGTTGTCTTAAATGGAAAAAAAATACTGTTACATGTGGAACTGCAAAAATGTAACAGTGTACTGTGCTGACCAAGTAAAGCATGTTGTGACCCTTTGATCTAAACATGATGCCGAAAAGTCAAGATGAAGGAATTCTTGCTATTGTTTTAAGGCCAGAGTTAATTACCAGAATTTGCATGCATAAATGTCCTTTATGGCTTTGCGTCCTGAGCAGGTGTGAGCTTACAAAATAATGTAGTCTGTTAGCCTGGGAACCCCAGGAAAGTGTGAAGAATGATGTAATGTGAATCAGGACTGGAATATCAATTTAAACAGATGGAATCAGAGAGCATTAAGCATTTTGTTTTGAGACCATCCAACTCACCACTCTGCCTATTTCTATAAGTACGTTTATTTTAAAACTGTCTTTTCTCTTAGAACTAGCTAGGTTCATAGGTAGGTACTAGGCTAGGGCCTATATAAGCCTAGCCAAAAAGATACCCTGGCTTTCGCCACCCAAGAAAATTATTTTCCTGTGCCCTTGTCGAACAGAGCCACAGAAGTGATCCATGGGGTGACTTTCCTATTTCCCATCCAATCATCAAGATTCTTCTTGAAGAGTGCTAATGAGGAGCTCTGCTTGACATAGATAGGTAGTTTGTTCCAGAGTATGGGAAGTCTCTGGGACAGGAATCTATCCCTCCAGCATGTTCTGTTTATTGTGGAGACAAGGTTTAGGTCCCTAGAGCATGTAGCTCAGAGGGATTGGGATTTCTTTAAGTGGAGAATGTCCAACAGCTCTGGGTTTGACATAGCTTTGTATGCTAGGCAGAGATCACCTCTGAGTAGGCGATATGCGACTGAGTAAAGCTGGAGAGTTTTGAGATGGTCTGTGTAGGGCATCTGCTTGAGGCCACTAATTCTCTTTGTAAGGTATTTCTGCGGCCTTTCCAGTTGATGTAGATGTCTGGTGAGGTAAATACCAAAAGGGGCATTGTACTCTTTAATGGGTCTAATGAGTAATGAGTAGAAGGGAACAATGACCTCTTTTTTCTTGGATGAGAAACCTTTTTTGATGAGGTGTGCCATGTAGAAGGATTTCCTGACTACTGTGGCGAGGTGAGTATCAAAGGAGAGACTACTGTCCACCTGTGTCGCAAGGTCTCTTATCACACTTTCAGTGTAAAGTACACTACCGTCCATGTGGTAGTTCATGGGCACAGAGTTTTTACCAAAAGGGATGACAATGCACTTTTTGGCATTGAGCTTTAGGTCATGGCTTTGACACCAGTCATCTGTCTCAGTGAGGCCCTTTTGTAGGATGTCCACATCGTTAGGAGTTTCGATTATGGCTCCTACTTTGTAGTCATCTGCAAACTTCATTAGCCAAAGACCTTCTGCGTTAGCCTGTACTTCAGAGAAGTAGATACCAAACAGGAGAGGACCCAGGACTTAACCCTGTGGTGCTCCACTTGTCACTGGTCTCAAGTCAGATTTGGAGTCTGCCACTTTCACAGTGTGGGTTCTGTCAGTGAGTCAAATGGCAACCCATCTTGTGACATAGAGATTTATACCTAGTTTAGTGAGTTTATCTATAATTCCAGAGTGGGGGATAGTGTCAAATGCCTTGGTGAGATCTAGATAGGCTGTGTGAACCACCTTACCCTCGTCTATGCCTTTGGTGACTGATTCAAAGAAGTCTGTCAGGTTTAGGTGACATGATCTGCCTTTTACAAACCTGAACTGACTGGGGTCCAGAGTTTGGAGAGTACCAGTGTCCTTGTTTATAAGTTCCATGATGATACATTCCATGGCCTTGCAGACCAAGCTCGTCAGGCTAATGGGGCAGTAGTTCCCGGGGTCCGTGGTTGCTTCCCCCTTTGTGGCGTGGGATAACCATCACTGTGCACCATTCAGTGGGCACAAAGCCTGAGGTGAGGCCATGATTGAACATGGTGTTTAGGTGGGGTGCCAGTTCGTTCTGTAGTTCATGTAAGACCCAGCCTGGGATGTTGTCAGGTCCCATGGATGCTGTGTTCTTGGCTTTGGAGCATGTGTTTTTAACTTTGCAGCCATGATTACAGGAACTTTCCATTTTTTCAGTATAGAGATGGGCCTTTTAGGGGGTGAGAGGGGGGTAAAGTTAGCACTGAACCTATCTGCCAGGATGTTGGCAATATCAGTTGGTTCTGTATATTTAGTACCATTGTGCTGTAACTCAGAGCAGAGCTGAGTGTTGCCATTGAGATTCTTGACATAGCTATGGAATGCTTTGTGGCTGTGTTTAGAATATGTGGCAGTTTTGTTTTCATAACTAGCTTTGGAGGATTTTATGAGGGATCTCAGCTTCTTACCGAGGCTGACCAGGGAGTTCCTCCAATCATGGGATTTTACTCTTTTTTGCAGCAGTTTCTTTCTTTTGTTGTAGAGTTTGTTTATGGTAGGTGACCACCAGATTGGCTTCCTTTTTTTGGAGGATAGCATCTTGGTTCTGTTACAGATAGCACGATCCATTAACTTGTGTAAGTGCTTATAAAGGTGCATTTGTGTAGGATTCAGCAGTCGTACCTCTATTGTCCGTCTGCATGGATGTAGTGAAGTTTGCCACCTCTGTCTTAAGAAGCATGAAGTTGGCTTTGGAGAAATATTTTACGGTGGTTTTCCTAATGGGGGGTAGGGGCGGGATGTGAATGTCTAGGGTGATTAGCTTGTGGTCGGATCTGACCAACGAGGAATTAACCTCTGGTGTGGAACACCGGCCACCCATGTTGGTAATGACCAGGTCTAGGATATTGCTGCCGCTGGTGGGAGTGTGGATAAGTTGATCCAAGGCATTGAAATTTATGAATTCTAGAAAACATTGAGCAAAAGAGTTGGTACATGAGTAGTTTTTCAGGTTAATGGTGGGGTAGTTGAAATCACCCACTATTAGAGTGTTGGGTTGTACCCTAATCTTTTCCAGTGTATCAAGAAATGAGGAATGGGAATCCTGGGGCATGGTGGGGATCTGTAGAAAGCTACAATTTGGATTGCGGTCTTGCCCAGAGTTAGTTGCACTTGGATAATCTCAGATGATTTATGCTGAGCAACTAGCCTGGAGGTGTGGATATACTTGATGAATATAGACACGCCTCTGCCTTTAGTGTTTCGGTGCAGGTTAGGTGGTTGAAAGGTATGGTATGAATTATAGCCTGGTAATGCAGGGGTGCTCTCTGAAGCCTTGAACCAGGTCTCTGTCACTGCACAGATGTCGATGTTCTCCATTTTAAGGAGTGCTTCGAGTGAGTGCATTTTGAGGTTCAGACTTCTTGCATTTCCCTCAGATTTTGCTTGCTTGTACCTATTACGGTGGTGAATTTGTCATTTGAACCTTGCCTAAAAAAGACACTATAGGGGTGGCAAGAGCCTTAGCCAGTATCCAGAATCCCAAGGTCAACAGGTGCAGGCCATCTCTGGCAAAGCATTGTGATCTGTCTATCATGTCATCCCAGGCAGACAGATACTGGATCCCCTTTAAATGACACCAGAAGCTTAGCCAATTGTTGAAGTCAATCATTTTGTCTTTGTACTGTGATATCATTCTGGGTGATGGCAGGATGCTACTCAGGGCTAAGGTCATACCTGCCTGGGCTACAAGATCAGAGAACTCCACCATGTCTCTTTTCATGTAGTCCAGGTAGGTACGTCTCAGGTCATTCACACCAATATGGACAATGACAGTCATATTTGTATTTGTTGTGGAGTGACCTGAGTGTGTGAGTTATGTGGCGGATCCTGGCACCTGACAGGCAGCTGACAGTAACTTTCTCCTTGTTTAACCTGGTGAGTATATCATCAGTGTGCCTGACTATAGAGTCACCTATGATTAGAGTTTTGGGTACGTTGTTATGCCTTATAGGCTGTGGTTGAGTGGCACACTGAGTTTGTGGGCTATGTGTCATTTGGGTTGTGTTGGGAGGTGGAGGTTGCTTGCGTTTCTGCTTTGGAGGTCTCTGTTGGTTGGGCAGATTTTTATTGAGAGCCTCCATGAATGTAGGTGTGTGTTTTGTGTTTCTATGTGTGTGTTTTGGTGGTGTAGGTTTTGAGGGACTATGTGATGAGTGTGGTGTGGTGCAAGTGTTTCCCTTCTCTTCTTGACTGTCTAGTCCAGACTTGGGTGAAGAGAGCTTTGCTTCCAGTTTGTCTGTATAAGTGCATCTCTCAGAGGTTGTAGTACTGGGTGGTAGGAGGGAGAGGGTTGTCTGTGTACATGAGGCAATTGCTGCATTGCCCCAAGATGCCCAGATTCATTAGGTAGACAGGAAAAAAACACCGGGAGCTGACCCTTAGACATGCCTGGATATGTGCTTATTTATTAAGTACTAAAAACTGTCTTCCTCTAGACAAGTGAGGAAAGTTGAGTTCTGTATTAATTTGTAGGTTATTTAGTGCTTGCAATGAGTTCTGAACAAGTGCTGAGCTCAAATAAACAGATTTGAGTGCTAAAACTAAAAAGCTGGCAAGTTGTAAGGGAAACTTTGAAGAGCAGACTTTGACATTGGGAGTACTTTAACCCAAGCTAAGCGGTGATGCATAAAGTGTTTTTTTTTTATTATTATTATTAACAGTAGCAAATGAGCAAATTGATTTAAACAAATTAACCAATTAACCAATAAAAAGCTAAAAACTGAATCCCATTCCAGCCGCCTTCGATCAGACTAGTTCCAACTGCACACTCCTGCCACCAGGGCACAGGGGAACTCTCTCCAAAAAAAGATGCCCTAGATTAGTTCTCAATTATACAAACAAAGCCAGATCCAGCAGGTCTGAATCCAGTCTATGCTACAGCAAACAAGGCACACCAATTTCAGAAAGAAACACTTCAAATAAGCATGCACGATAAGTCTTTAACCAGAAATCCCCAGCTCAGAAGGGCAGAATCTAGCCTCTCCATCCAGAAGAGTGCAGACCACAAACCTTCTTGATGTAAAATAACTGGCCTGAAGCCCAAGTGCTTAAACCAGAACTAATGCACTTTTAGAATAACAGACACTGAGTCTTCAATCAGCAATTCCCAATTTAGAAGGATGTAAGCTACCTGTCCTGCCACAACAATGCAGCCCACAAACCTTCTTAATGTAAAACAACTGGTCTGAAGCCCAAGTGCTTAAACCAAAAGGCTTAGAATAACAATTACAATTTAATCAGGCTACTGCCAAGCAATAATAAATGCAGCAGAGTAAATACAATTGAGTACTTTTAAGAAGAAGCAAAAGCAAAATAAGGTAATAAAGTAGGAATAAACACAATTACAGTAAAAGCAGATGAATAAAATGCAATTTTTTATATAACAATAGAAAACAAGCAAACTGATTTATAAACAAATTACTCAATTAACAAGTAAAAAAGGTCAAAACTGAGCCCTGTTTCAGCAGTCTTCAATCAGACAAGTTCTAACTGCACACTCCTGTCGCTAGGGTGCAGGGGAACCTTCTCCAAAAAAGATGGCCTGGATTAGTGCTCAAGTTATACAAACAAAGCTAGATTCAGCAGGCCTGAATCTAGTCTATACTACAACAAACAAGGTGTACCAGTTTCAGAAAGAAAGGCACAGTAAGTAAGGTCTGAAGCCCAAGTGTGTAAACCAAAAGGCTTAGAATAACAGTTAGAATTTAATCAAGCTACTACCAAGCAGTAATAAATGCAGCAGAATAAATGCAACTGAGTACTTTTAATTAGAGGCAAAAGCACAATAGGGTAATAAAGTATGAAGAAGCATAAATACAGTAAAAGCAGATCAATACAGTACAATTTATGACAATAGAAAACAAGCAAACTGATTTAAACAAATTACCCAATAAACCAGTAAAAAAACTCAGAACTGAGCCTTGTTCCAGCAGTCTTCAATCAGACAAGCTCTAACTGCACACTCCTGCCACTAGGATGCAGGGGAACTTTCTCCAAAAAAGATGGCCTGGATTAGTGCTCAAGTTATACAAACAAAGCTAGATTCAGTAGGCCTGAATCTAGTCTATGCTACAGCAGACAAGGTGCAACAATATTAGAAAAACAGTATAAATAAGCAGGCACAATAAGCTTTTAACCAGGAATTCCCAGCTCAGAAGGGCAGAATCTAGCCTCTCCTCCCACAAGAGTGCAGACCACAAACCTTAATGTAAAATAACTGGCCTGATGCCCAAGTGCTTAAACCAGAACTAATCAGGGTTGCCACCTTTTAACAAGGGCAAAGTGGGACATGGGGGTGTGGTCAACAGGATAGAGGTGTGGCCAACATGACACTGGCCACACCCCCACCACAACATCACCAGAGTTGTTAAAGGAGATGCAGTATTAGTTATGGATGCAACATTGTGACATTACAGCATACTGAAAACTCAAACCATTTAAATGAAGTGAACTATTACTGCACACACACACTAATCAGTTGTAACAATAAATAAACTTTAAAGGAATTAAAAACACACTACTCATTAAACAGACACTTGTTTATTTAAAAAGTAAAATTCATAAACCAACCATTGCTATTCAGAAAGAAAACTTAAAAAAATCTACATACCACATACAAGCCAAGTATAAAATTAAGACTTTTTATTGTCAATTAAAGCTAAAGCAAAGAACAAACAAAACTACATACCCTAGTACTACATATGCACCCTAGCAAATTAATGCTAAACAAAGAAAAACACAAAATTACGAACTGCACCCTAGTACTTTATACTGCACACTAGTACAATAAATCACTTTTTTTTAAAAGTTTATTTTGAATTTGATTTTATGGCTTGAAGAAGGGCCCGATTTGAAACAATATTTGAGTAAAAGTCACAACATTTCATCCGGTAATTTACACTCATCATTAGTTCAGCTTTTAACAAGTCTACACTACCTCGGTTTCGCACATCTGTCCATTTACCTTTCACCAATGAAAAAACTCTTTCTGCAAATGCGTTTGAGGGCGGTATAGATAAAACCCTAGCAATTACCGGATAGAGTGTAGTCAGTTCAGGCCCTTCTTTGAAAAGCTTCAGCCACTTCTCTCCTGGGGTCAAGCTTGTGTTACATAACTGTTCGAGAGAGGGCCTAATTGCCAAGTAGTCCCTAAAAAGATAATCTTCATCTACATCCTGCAGACTCAGGACAGTGGTCACATTAAGCAAGTCACTGAAGGCAAAGGGCTCATTTAGAGATAATTTAGATAGTGTAAACAAGTAGTTGCTTTCATAATCAAACCACTGCTCCAGGTATTTCACTGCTGTCTCCAAAAACACAATGAAGTCTCTTTTCAGTTTGTTAGCAGAAGTGCTGTCTAATGTGCTCATAAGTGCCCTAAGTTTCCCTCCAAAGAAAGCACCTTCAGCTCTTGCCTGCAGTTTTTGCTTCAGAGAGACCATTACACAAAAAGTTTCCATGGCAGTAAGTGCTGATTTTTCTAATGTACTTATATGTTCATTAAAATCAACAAGAACAGCACAGAGAAAGTGCAAATAGTACTGGTGCAGCGTAGGCAATTCATTCTCACCATGTTCATTAGCTGAAAAGTACTGCCATATCTGCCGGGGGGTCTCCTCTTCTCCCTGAGAGAGGAAATAGGACTGGAGTACTGGGAGATTTTTCACTACTCTTTCAATGGCTGGGAGTAGTGACAGCCACCTTGTTGGCACATGTCTTAACAGACTCTCAAATTCCATGCCACAAAACTCAAAGAAGTCTTTCAAGTCTCTGGTCCTTTTGGTAGAACCGGAAAAGTGGCTGAAAAGTCTCATTACAAATGCTTCCACATCGTATGGTAGTTGTGCTGCAGCTTTTTTGGCTGCATTGTGAATGATATGGGCAACACAGTTAGCCTTCTGGAGTGACGGCCACTTTTGTTTTAATCTGGTATACACACCAGATTTCTTCCCATAGTTCACACTGGCATTATCAGCCCCATAAGCTGAAATATGGTTCCAGGGCAAGGAGTGCTTTTCCATAATGTTGGAAATTTGCTGTGAAATAGCCTGTGCCGATTCATCAGGGTCTTCATAGAAGTCCAAAAGGCCATTCACCACCCCTTCTTTAGAAAAATACCTCACAACAAGGGGAAATAATTTTATGTTCCCCTTGTTGGAAGCATCTGATGAAATTGCAAATGAAGTACCTGGTTTTTGAAGGTCATGCAGGAGGCATTCCAATGAGTGTGGTCCCAAAACATTTTCGACTATGGCTTCAGCCTTGGTTCTGCCACAAGATAGTTTCTTTGCAGTGTGAGTCACTGTACAACTGGCTGGCCAACTTTACTGCACAGTCCAAGCTGTTATACGAAATATTGTGCTTAACAGCATGGAAAACCTCAGAGGCTTCTGCTGCAATGATCCTAAGTTCTGGTCCTTCAAGGTTTGCGTTCCTTGCCCACTTTGTCATCAGGTGAGTGGATTTAGCTTGAAGAATGGCAGTCTTATGTTGTTCAGTTGCCTCATGTCGTGCAACATCATTTCTTCCACCATGGGTGACTAGAAATTCTCTCTTGCAGTACCTGCAGAATGCTTTGACATCAGTGCATCTCTCGATCCAGTCAAATTCTGTTTTCCAAACGTCCTGCCACTTGCACATTCTCTTGCTGCTGGTTGACTGTGATGAAACTGCTGCTCTCTTCATGCTTGAATCTGTACTTACCTGATATGCAACATATTTACCAACACTGTTAGTAGGGTTCAGTAACATACTGCTGCACAGCACAAATGAACTGGCTTAATTGGCACACAAAAAACTGGCTCAAAAAACATTGGCATGCGAAAGAACTGGCTCGAAAAACATTGGCATGTGAAAGAACTGGCTTGAAAAAGCATTGGCACACAAAAAACTGGCTCGAAAAACATTGGCATGCGAAAGAACTGGCGCGAAAAACATTGGCATGTGAAAGAACTGGCTTGAAAAACATTGGCATGCGAAAGAACTGGCTTGAAAAACATTGGCATGTGAAAGAACTGGCTTGAAAAAACATTGGCACACAAAAAACTGGCTCGAAAAACATTGGCATGCGAAAGAACTGGCTCAAAAAACATTGGCATGTGAAAGAACTGGCTTGAAAAACATTGGCACGCGAAAGAACTGGCCCGAAAAACATTGGCAAGCGAAAGAACTGGCTTGAAAAAACATTGGCACACAAAAGAACTGGCTCGAAAAACATTGGCATGTGAAAGAACTGGCTTGAAAAAACAGTGGCACATGAAAGAGCTGGCTCAAAAAACATTGGCACACGAAAGAACTGGCTCGAAAAACATTAGCATACGAAAGAACTGGCTTGAAAAACATTGGCATGTGAAAGAACTTGCTTGAAAAAACATTGGCACTCAAAAGAACTGGCTCGAAAAACATTGGCATGCGAAAGAACTGGCTCGAAAAACATTGTCATGTGAAAGAACTGGCTGGAAACACATTGGCATGTGAAAGAACTGGCTTGAAAAAACATTGGCACACAAAAGAACTGACTTGAAAAACAATGGCATGCAAAATAACCAAGGAATGGAGCAAAGAAGAGTTTACAAACAGTTTGAAAAAGGTCAAATAGTAAATGAGGTAATGTAGGGGGCATTTTGGCCATTGAAAACTAACATTAATACAGCTTGTAGAAAATGAAATGCATTATTTTTACCACTGAACATGCCCACCTCACCCCACCCCTCAAGACAAAAAAAGTTAACCACATTCACTGAACCAAAAAACAGTAAAATGAATGAGAATGCACAGTGGATACCATAGACATAATTTAGCTTTTGACCACAGCAGTTAAGAAATGTATGGCACTAATTTACACAGCGCAATGATCTATTAAAGAACAGGCCCAACAGCAGCACTGGTCGTAATCGGATTATAATGAAAACAGTAAATAAGTATGTTGAAGACATCACTAAAACACAAAATACAAACTTTGCTACTTATAAACGCAAACTACCCTGTAACAATGACATGGTTTAGCACAATCTCAAATACATTGCATTAACTTCTGAGCATCCATCCACAAAAAAAAAATAAACGGGAAAAAAGTCCATAAACATTTTAACTTTTAAAAATACTTCTTGCAAGAGAAGTAACATAAACTACAATGTATAGCAGACTCCATGGGCTCCTTTTACCTCAAAACATAGCAATTAATCCAGCACAGCAATGCAATAAACAGGCCCAAGTAAAAGCAACACATCCATATTCACATTACAAGCAAAGCAGTACATTTTAACCTTATTAAAAATGCATAATAAATTAAATGCACACATTTACAAGTATAAATGAAAACAATCTTGAAACAGCTTCGGCAAATTGGCAACATGTACCTACTAGAATAATAAATGAATTACATTAATTGTTAACATTCCCCCTCAAAAGGTAGATTTGTACCACATAGACATGGACTTGCAGGAACAGGAAAAATTACCTAAACAGTATATCGTAACTTCCTGAAAACAGCATTAAAGTGCACACATTTCCATATAAAAAAGTGCAAACTATGCTCGAACATTTCCTATCTGCAAACAGACAATACCCAGAAAAAGCTACGACAATGGAAATGCGTCAAATTAAATTTATATTTCACTGCCCCCCAACAGAAACAAACTTCTATACACAGTTCAGCCTTTTAAAAGTAATGCTTCCAAATCATACCCCCAAGAATAATAACAATTACATATACATTCAGGTTTTATATATTTAACAACTACTACTCAAAAATATCAAAATAACCACTGCACAGATTTAAATACTGCGTACTGCACCCACCATCTACCTCTAAACATTAAAAAAATTAAACCACAATATATTCCCATTTTAAACTAGTACTCAAAAGTCTCAAAATAACCACTGCACTGATTTAAATACTGCATACTACATCCCCATCTACCTCTAAACATTAAAAACTTAAATAAAGCACACTATTCCCATTTTAAATAACTAAAGCCACAAAATGCAATTATCTACTTACCACTATCACAGTTATTGCTGGGCTAGCTTGCTTCCTTCCTGCTGAAATGGCTAGTTGGTTGTTCAAGCAGTGGCTGGGCTGGCTGGCTCCCTTGCTGGCTTCTTTCCTGGCTGGCTGGGCTGGCTGGCAGGCAGGCTCCCTTGCTGGCTTCTTTCCTGGCTGGCTGGGCTGGCAGGCAGGCTCCCTTGCTGCTTCTTTCCTGGCTGGCTGGCTGGGCTGGCTGGCAGGCAGGCTCCCTTGCTGGCTTCTTTCTTTCCTTCCTGGCTGGCTGGCTTCAATCCTGGCTGGCTGGCTTGCTTCAATCCTGGCTGGCTGGGCTGGCTGGAGATAGAAATTAAATCAGATCTTTCGCAGCTGCTATAGAGCTTAGTGCTCTACAGCTGCGACCTTTATGGGGCTCTTCTGAACAAGTTCCCGCCCCCTCCAATCCCTGCAGCCAATTACTGTGCTGCATTATCACCCGGACCTAGCAGGGAATCCCTCTAACTGCAGGTCCGGGTGGTGACGTAGCCGCATTGCCGTGGAAAAAACGGAAGTATTTTCGGCTTTTCCACGGCAATTGATTTGAAATGCGATCGCAAAGCGAAAAGGGGAAAAACGGGACTTTTAAAGTCCCATGCTTGGTGACTGCGGGAAGCGGGATGAGAGGCCTCAACCCGTGAGTGTCCCGCTGACAACGTGACGGATGGCAACCATAGAACTAATACACTTTTAGAATAACAAACACTGAGCCTTCAATCAGCAATTCCCAACTTAGAAGGATGTAAGCTACCTGTCCTGCCACAACAATGCAGCCCACAAACCTTCTTAACGTAAAACAACTGGTCTGAAGCCCAAGTGCTTAAACCAAAAGGCTTAAAATAACAGTTACAATTTAATCAGGCTACTGCCAAGCAGTAATAAATGCAGCAGAGTAAATACAATCGGAGTACTTTTAAGAAGAAGCAAAAGCAAAATAAGGTAATAAAGTAGGAAGAAACACAATTACAGTAAAAGCAGATGAATAAAATGCAATTTTTTATATAACAATAGAAAACAAGCAAACTGATTTATAAACAAATTACCCAGTTAACAAGTAAAAAAGGTCAAAAACTGAGCCCTGTTCCAGCAGTCTTCAATCAGACAAGTTATAACTGCACAGTCCTGCCTCTAGGGTGCAGGGGAACATTCTCCAAAAAAGATGGCCTGGATTAGTGCTCAAGTTATACAAACAAAGCTAGAGTCAGCAGGCCTGAATCCAGTCTATACTACAGCAAACAAGGTGCACCAGTTTCAGAAAGAAACAGTTCAAATAAGCAGGCACAGTAAGCCTTTAACTAGAAATTCCCAGCTCAGAAGGGCAGAATCAAGCCTCTCCTCCCACAAAAGTGCAGACCACAAACCTTCTTAATGTAAAATAACTGGCCTGAAGCCCATGTGCTTAAACCAGAACTAATACACTTTTAGAATAACAGAATCTGAGCCTTCAGTCAGCAATTCCTAACTTAGAAGGATGTAAGCTACCTGTCCTGTCACAACAGTGCAGACCACAAACCTTCTTAGTGTAAAACAACTGGTCTGAGGCTCAAGTGCTTAAAGCAAAAGACTTAGAATAACAGTTACAATTTAATCAGGCTACTACCAAGCAGAATAAACACAACTGAGTACTTTTTAGAAGAGTCAAAAGCAAAATAAGGTAATAAAGTAGGAAGAAACACAAATACAGTAAAAACAGATAAAGTGCATTTTTTTATATATAACAATAGAAAACGAGCAAATTGATGTAAACAAATTACCCAATTAACCAGTAAAAAACCTCAGAACTGTGCCCTGTTCCAATAGTCTTCAATCAGACAAGTTCAGGGCCTAAGTGGGTATGCCTACTCAAATGTTCTCTCTGTATTAGGCAGGATGAGCTAATGAGACCAGACTAGGATAGAGCTGGAATGGAGCTGAACAGATGGGACTAGTAGGAGTGTCTGAAATCAAAATATGATCTCACTGTACTCGGTTGAGTGAGCAAATGAGATGGGCCCAGGAGGAGTGTTCAAACACAAATTTACAGGAGGGGCGGCCAATTCCAAAGCCACCAAGATTAATACCACAACAAGAACAGGAAGGGTGGGTGGGGAATCTAACTGCAGACAGAGAGCTCACAATATTCAGTGAAACTAATAAATAAGCAGATAAATGCAGTACTATTTGTAACACAATATTCAATGAAACAATAAAACATAAAAAATAAAATGCAGTACTATCTTATAACACTGCAAGTTTGCACTTATTTCAGCTTATAACAAAGTTGATATAGGTTATATAACGGGTAACCAAACAGCTCAAATATGCATCTATTCAGCAGAAATACTTTCAGAGATAAGTGACCAAGACTTAAAGGCACAGAGAAACCCTCTAGGTTAAGACTTGACCACTGAATATCAATGAAGTGAGAAGAATAACCCCCACTAACTGCAGACAGAGAGCTGACAATATTCAGTGAAACTAATAAATAAGCAGATAAATGCAGTACTATTTGTAACACAATATTCAATGAAACAATAAAACATAAAAATAAAATGCAGTACTATATTATAACAATGCAAGTTTGTACTTATCTCAGCTTATAATAAAGTTGATGTAGGTATATAACAGGTAACCAAACAGCTCAAGTATGCAGCTATTCAGCAGAAATACTTTCAGAGATAAGTGACCAACAATTAGGAAGATAAGACTAAGTGTTTTTCTGTGATGTCAGAACTTTACTACTGTATTGTTTTAAGTATTTATTTGTGATCTCTGAACTCTTAACTAGCACTAAGTAGTAAGAAGTATTGTCTCATGTTTTTATTATTTATTATTAAATATTTTTAAACTCTTTCAACTGTGGCTGTTTTGTGTAGAGATAATGTAAGCTCTAGAGTACATTGCATGTATATAGTGATCCTGTACCAAGTCACTCTAATAAGTCTCGACTGTTAGGTCACACTTACCATTTGGCTAATAATATTGCACAGTAATAATTGGACACCCTTTTATGGGCCTTTGAGTAGCTGATAAATATTAGTGGGTGGTGGCAGCTGATACTACTCTTTAGACTGGGCAGAAAAGGAGCACAGCTGGAAAACCTGTGCCAGCCTTCCCCAGGGGTGTCTGTGTGGTTGTACAAACTCTTTGTGTGTGTGTGTGTGTGTGTGTGTGTGTGTGTGTGTGTGTGTGTGTGTGTGTGTGTGTGTGTGTGTGTGTGTGTGTCAGCTACTTGGGCAGGGACACAAAGCACTGGTTGGACAGAGAGGGTGCTGGAGATTTTAGCTTGCCCACTAGGCTGAGATCTGGACCCTATAGCTGTGCCAGTGGGGAGTCTGATTGTGGACCTGGAGAGACTAGCCCCAGACAGATTGTGTTCTCTGTGTACTCTTAAGGGAAATTGTAGTTTACTGTGTGTGTATTTATTATCCTTTCCTCTATATGGACGCCCCTCACTGGTGTTAGTGGTGAGAATTGAGGTTCCTTGATTGCTGGGCCAGTGCACGGGAGTCACACCATTCATATAAAGACAAACTTGTCTCTGGTGTGCACCATGCAGAAAGACTGCACTGTTTGTACTGTTATTTGAAGATTTACACACACAATTTCAACCTGACAGTAAATCCTTGCTGTTTCAAAAAAAAATCAAACAGGTTTCTCCACCCTCAAAACTTCAAAATCTCCAACTGAAGACAAGGCATGAACTCAAAATAACTGTCATGCCATACTTTCTGTGAACAGTATCCAATCAAGACATACTGCAAAACTTAAGAAAAAGACATTTGCGGTGAATCACAAACTTTCTGCCACTGAATGTCTTATACAAAAGTTCTGAAATAAGCCATTTTATACATCTAATATTAAAGCACGCGTCAATCACTTCACATCTTATGGATCCCCTTCTGAAGCTCAAAAACCCATATAATCAAAACTCATTTTCATGAGATGTAAAAAATCCCGAAACCTTGAATACCCAAATGGCAAATTTTTCTCAAGGTAAGTAAACACGTGCCCAACATGTCCTTTTTTCCACTGTACTGCTATCCCAGAGTTGATATATATAGTTGGGGGAGTAGGGGGTGCAGCCCCCCACCTAAGTAAGTTTTATTTACTACGGTGTGTATTTTGTTTAAGTTTGGGCAAGTGTTAACTTACCCTGAGAAAAATTCACTGTTTGGGTATTCAGGGTGTTGTGATTTTCATCTCATGAAAATAAGTTTCAATTACATGGGATTTTGAGGTTTAGAATTAGATCTGTACATATATATCTAAAACCAAACACTGCAATAAGAACCATGGGAATAGACAGTAAATTAGCACTTTCATCTTTTTCATAAACCAAACTTCTTCAGAAATGAGTGTTATAATTCAAAACCAGTTTTAAAAATGTGCTTAAAAGTTCACATGATTTAAAACATCAAATAAAAAATACTAATGACTACTCCTAACCCAACTGCCTTTCTCTTCAAAAGACATCTTACATTAACCATTTCAATTCAACCTGAATTCTGATTAGCTCCGAGTTTCAACTGACGAGAAATCTTTTCATTTCCAAAACAGTAGCCAAATAAACACCTTTGTTCTCATTTTCCAAATTGTCCAACATAAAAAAGGAAAATATTTCAAATCCTTTACATGCTGCTGAATGTTTAAACAAAGCATGTGTGAGTTGTTTGGACTTCATGCCATATACATGAGTGTCTATGTATTTGTGCACATATTTAGATAGATAAGACAGCTAAACAGATATACATGGAAGTGCTTATAATAAGTGAAACTCTCAAATGTCAGTGTGTTTTGTCGATACACTTTGGTCAACAAAACAGATGGTTGACAGGTTTGCAACATCGATAATCTCTAGTGTTGGAGAATATGCTGCTTCACCAGGGACTATGCAATTTTAGAGAATATATATATAATTAGCAGCAGGTGTGGGAGTGCAAGTTGTGTCTCAGAGCATGCAAGTTAAGGTGTTGATTTTTTTCTTTTTATACACAGAGATTGATATCGACAAATACAGATATATAGATTGATGGTCTCTCTGTCAATTTTTGAGTGTAGTTAACGATGTAAAAACAATTGCATGTCACATAATAAACACCATCAGTAGAATAACAATCACAATGTCTGCAAGCTCCAAGTGTTTTGCCAGAGTTATAATCCATACATCTCCAGTGTACCTCATTATGAGGAATGTTCAACATTTTAAGTCTTGAAGTCCATGTTCCTTACAGTTGCACACTAAAAGGGTCTGTCAGACATTCAATGACAAGATTTTGTAAACAGATATCCATATTAAATAACACTAAATCATTAATTCATCACAAAGTAAGAAGTAACACATTTTAACCATCCTATGAGATTCCTAGTCAAGGTTGTTAGCAAGACTTTAGCAAGAGTTCCACATGTTGCCCATAAGTTCCACATTTTTGAGCTGGAAGGTTGACAGCAATGTTATCTGCCTACAAATATAATTAGCACTCACTAGAGTAGAGAATTTGCTCCTACGTTGAGAGGAGGTACCAGATTGAGGAACAATGTTAGAATAGCTATATCTACGCACATACCCATATATGTGTGTGTGTGTGTGTGTGTGTGTGTGTGTGTGTGTGTGTGTGTGTGTGTGTGTATATATATATATATATATATATATGTGTGTGTGTGTGTGTGTGTGTGTATATGTATATGTATGTATATATATATGTATATGTATGTATATATATATATATATATATATATATATATATATATATCTCGCACACATACATGCACACGCTGCCACACACACACATACATACACACATACAAAAACCCATATGTCTAGACACATGATCCAACCCAAATGGCCATAACATTTCCTCAAAAAGAAGGCTAAGTGCCTGAGCTGCTTTGCTCATGTAGAGCACCTTCAAAGGTCTAGGCCTGTTTTTCGCCTCATACAGACTGCTCAGCACTGACCTCTGCCTAGCACACAACCTCAAATTATTGTTTCCAAAGTAATATCTGTCATGATTTCAAAACCAGCAACATGAGGAGCACCTGCAAAAATAACTTAGCCTTCATTGAAACATGAATAAAACCTGCTGCCATGCTTGATACCTACCCCTAAGAAGGCCTGTTATCTGGAATATTAACAGTTGTCTCACCCTCTTCAAATGTAACTTTGATGAATGGGTAACAGCAAATACACTGCTGGTCTTGCACCAGAATCCCTAGGTTCTGTCAGAAACCAGTTAGCTATCCATTGTACAATATAAGGAGAGGTCTATCAATAATGCTTGCATTGGGAATAGTGTTAAAGGCTTAGCCAGGTCTAGATAAGTTGCATGCACTGCATATCCACTATCCACTGCTTCAGTTACTTTTTCATAGAAATTAATGAGGTTAAAGAGGCAATACCTTCCTTTAATAAAGCCAAATTATTGATGGTCCAAGGTTGAGAGATTTCCAGTGTCCAGAATAATAGTGTGAGATATGCAGATGGCGCAGTGGTGCAGCGGTAACATTGTTGCCTCAGAGCAAGAGGTTCTCCGGTTCGATTTTTGGCTGGACTGCCTTCTGTGTGGAGTCTGTATGTCCTCCCTGCATTTGTGTGGGTTTTTTCTGGGTACTCCGGTTTCCTCCCATATTACAAAGACATGCATCTGGAGCATTTCTCCCTGGCCTCTGCTGAAAATTGGCTTTGTTCTAAGTCGAACTTTCCCAGTAAACAAATGTTAAATAAGATATTATGTTCCATAGCGTTACATATGAGACTAGTGAGACTAATGGATCTATAGTTACCAGGGAGCGTGTTGGGGCCACCCTTGTGTAATGGCATTACAATAGCGATTTTCTAAGTTTCAGGAATGTAACCATTGGAGAGGCTTAGATTAAAGAGTTTAAGTAGGGGTTCAGAAATGGTATATCAGAGCCAAATATGGCCTAAGAACAGATCCTTTGATATTCTGTAGGCTAAGCAGAGGTTCATTTCTCAAAGTCAGTAAGACAAATAAAAGAGTGAGATTGCTTTAAGGCATTCAGTTTAGCTCAAGGTGGATATGTTCTTGATTGTCATAGTAAGGAAATGCTACTCAATGCCAGAAGTCCAAACCTCAAAATGCATGCACTCGAGGCACTCCTCAGTATGGAGAAAATTGATATATGTGCAGTGACAGAAACCTGGTTTAAGGATCCAGAGAACACCCCAGCACTATCAGGCTACAACTCATACCATACATTTCGGCCACAGAATACAAACCGAAATACAAAAGGCGGGGGCGTATCCATATTCATCAAGGATACCCACACCTCCAGGTTAGTGGCACAGCACGATGCATCAGAGATCATCCACGTGCAACTAACAATGGGCAAAACTGCAATTCAAACTGTAGCTTGCTACAGATTACCCACCATGTCCCAGGACCCCCATTCCGCATTTCTGGAAACACTGGAAAACATAAAGGTCCTACCAAACACCCTAATATTAGATGATTTTAATTACCCAAACATTAACTGGAAGAACTACTTAAGTACTAAATCCCTTGCCCAACTATTCCTAGAATTTATAAACTCAAACGCCATGGTTCAACTGGTCAACACTCCCACCAGAGGTGACAACATATTGGACCTGGTCATCACCAACATGGGTGACCAGTGTTCCACACCAGAGGTTAACCCCTCACTGGTTAGATCTGACCATAAACAAATCACTTTGGATGTCCATATTCTGCCCCCACCCCCGGACAAGAAAGCCACCATGAAAAACTTTTCAAAAGCAAACTTCACGTTACCTAAGACTGAGGTGGAAGGTTTCAAAGCCCCCATGCTGATGGAGAACACTGTCCAAGCTGCAAAATCCTTTACTAATGCATTCTATGGACAATTTCAAGAATGCATGGATCGTACCATCCCAAGCAAAACCAAGATTCACTCCTCCAAGAAAAGGAAACCAGTCTGGTGGACTCCTGCCATAAACAAGTTATACAATAGAACTAGGAAACTAGTACAGAAAAGAGTAAAATCCCACGAAGGGAAGACATCCCTGATCAGTATCAGCAAGAAACTATGATCCCTCATAAAATCATCCAAGGCGAGCTTTGAAAGAAAAATTGCCAAGGAATCCAAAGATAACCATAAGGCATTATTTAGCAATGTCAAGAATCTAAGTGGCAATGCTCAGATCTGCTTGGAGTTAGTGCAGAATGGCACAAAATACACTGAACTGACCGATATCACCAACATCCTGGCAGACAGGTTCAGTGCAAACTTCACCCCCCTCTCACCCCAAAAATGGCCCATAACCATACCTGAAGAATGTAGAGTCCCTGAAATCACAGACACTCAGGTTAAAACAGCCCTCATTAGCTCAAAGACTAACTAACCCCTCACCTAAACACACTGTTCAAACTCAGCCTCTCCACAGGCTACATACCCATGGAGTGGTGCACATCAACGGTTATTCCACTCCACAAAGGTGGAGCCACAACAGACTCTGGGAACTATCGCCCTATAAGCCTGACTAGCTTGGTCTGCAAGGCTATGGAGTGCATCATCATGGAACTCATTAACAGAGACATTGGGAACCTCCAAACACTGGACCCTACCCAGTTTGGCTTTGTTAAGGGCAGATCATGCCTCCTAAACCTGGTGGACTTCTTTGAGACAGTTACCAAGGGTATAGACGAGGGAAAGGTGGTACACACAGTCTACCTAGGCCTTGCTAAGGCCTTTGACACCATTCCCCATTCTGGTATTATGGATAAGCTCACCAGCTTGAACATAAACCCCTACGTCACAAGATGGGTTGCCAACTGACTCACAGACAGAACCCACATGGTGAGAGTTGCAGGAGCTAGGTCCGACTCTAAACTGGTTACAAGTGGCATTCTCCAGGGCTCAGTCGTAGGACCCCTCCTGTTCAGCATATACTTCTCAGAGGTACAGGCAAGCACAGGAGGACTATGGCTGACCAAGTTTGCAGACAACTGCAAACTAGGGGATATCATTGACTCTCCGGCTGACACAGACATCCTCCAAAAGGGCAAAAGGGTCTCACTGAGGCAAATACCTGGTGTCAAAATCATGGCCTCAAGCTAAAGCCGAAAAGTGCATAGTCATCCCCTTGGGAAAAAACAAAGTACCCACAAACTGTCACAAAGGTGGTAGTCCCCTAAATATGGAAGACTTAATAAGGGATCTGGGGACCCAAGTAGATAGTAATCTCACCTTTGATAATCACATTGCCAAAGTGGTTAGAAAATCCTTCTATGTGGCCCACCTAATCACAAATGGGTTCACATCCAGATCAAAAGAGGTCATTGTGCCCCTCTACTCATCACTCATCAGACCCATCAGAGTACAACACCCCATTTGGGAT
This sequence comes from Protopterus annectens, assembly GCF_019279795.1. Lineage (NCBI taxonomy): Eukaryota > Metazoa > Chordata > Ceratodontiformes > Protopteridae > Protopterus > Protopterus annectens. The sequence continues at coordinate 188,310,857 of NC_056747.1, read as the reverse complement.
GTACCTTACAAGACACCTGCAACAGCTGGAAAGACCACAGAAGTACCTCACTAAGAGGATCAATGGCCTCAAACAGATGCCCTATGCAGCTCGACTGAAAAAACTCCAGTTGTACTTGGTTGCATACCACCTACTCAGAGGTGATCTCCGCCTGACATACAAAGCCATGTCCAGCCCAGAATTGATGGACATGCTCCACCTAAAAAAAAAAAATGTATCCCCTCGAGCCACACACACTAGGGATCTAAACCTCACCATAACAATAAATAGGACATGCTGGAGGGATAGATTCTTGTCCGTGACTTCCCATGCTTTGGAACAAGATCCCAATCTACATTAGGCAGAGTTCCTCGCTAACACTGAACTGATCGAAGGAAGGACACTGAGGAAACTCGGAGCTATAATACATAACATTAAGTAACCTTTTTTTTGTTTATTTTGTTCTTTATTTCTTTATTTATAGCACTTTGTGTACTGTGTATTTTTCTAGCTAGTTTCACTGTGTGTGAGGTATTAACTGGAAATTGTCCACTTTTATTAAGCATCTGTTGGGTTGTTTGTTTCTGATAACTTGTTGCAGTTAAACTCTTTTTTCTAGAGGCTCCTTTAGCTGTTTAAACTTTCATTTAAAGGCTCACTGCTGCTTTTCAGCTGTGAGAAACATTTCTGCAGTTTGTTTCCCACCCTCCCTCCGTGTTGGTATAGTGTTTTTATAGTTGGTGGCTTTGCAGTTGCCCGCCCCATAGTGTAAATTTGATCTGGGACCCTCCTCCCAGTCTATTGTCATTACCTCATTCTACCTAGTACATGGAGAACATTTGAGAAGGCCAATCAGCTTAGTTTCTGCTACTCCTTTCTCTCTTTCCTTTCTCTCTTTCCACTTAAAAAAAAATGTATCTGCTTTTACTGTATTTGTGTTTCTTTCTACCTTATTTTGCTTTTGCGTAATCTTAAGAATACTCAGTTGTATTTATTACTGCTTGGTGTAACTCATTCTAAGCCTTTTAGTTTAAGCACTTGGGCTTCAGACCAGTTGTTTTACATTAAGAAGGTTTGTGGTCTGCATTGTAGTGGCAGAACAGGTAGCTTACATCCTTCTAAGTTGGGAACTGCTGATTGAGGGCTCCGTGTCTGTTATTCTAAAAGTGTATTAATTCTGTTTTAAGCACTTGGGCTTCAGGCCAGTTATTTTACAATAAGAAGGTTTGTGATCTGCACTCTTGTGGGAGGAGAGGCTGGACTCTGCCCTTCTGAGCTGGAAATTTCTGGTTAAAGGCTTATAGTGCCTGCATATTTGAACTGCTTCTTACTGAAATTGGTACACCCTGTTTGCTGTAGCATACACTAGATCCAGGCCTGCTGAATCTAGCTTTGTTTGTATAACTTGAGCACTAATCCAGGCATTCTTTAAAGTAGTCGATTGTATTTATTACTGCTTGGTAGTAACTTGATTAAAGTGTAGCTATCATTCTAAGTCTTTTGGATTAAGCACTTGGGCTTCAGACCAGTTGTTTTACATTAGGAAGGTTTGTGGCCTGCACTGTAGTGGCAGGACAGGTAGCTTACATCCTTCTAAGTTGGAAACTGCTGATTGAGGGCTCAGTGTCTGTTATTCTAAAAGGGTATTAGTTCTGGTTTAAGCACTTGGGCCTCAGGCCAGTTATTTTACAATAAGAAGGTTTGTGGTCTGCACTCTTGTGGGAGGAGAGGCTGGACTCTGCCCTTCTGAGCTGGGAATTTCTGGTTAAAGGCTTATAGTGCCTGCATATTTGAACTGTTTCTTACTGAAATTGGTACACCTTGTTTGCTGTAGTATAGACTAGATCCAGGCCTGCTGAATCTAGCTTTGTTTGTATGCTTGTTGTTTGTTTGCTTGTTATTTCCTTGAAACACTAATTCCACCTAAAACGCAGCTTTTCAGCGCTTGTGTGGATCCCTAGTGATATTTGCATTGCTTACTGTACTTATTTCCTTGTTTCACTTGAAAGAAAGTTACTGTTTGTCATTTTTGCATTTAAGTTACCTGGCACTTGCTCACTAAAGCAATTATATAAGTCAGCACTAAAAAATTAAAAGCACTACACCCTCACAAACTCCCCTTGAGTACCTTGTTCCCCATTGGCCCTTTTTTCAATTATAAAGGAATTCCCAATACTATTCTAGCATGTCCAAACGTCAGCTGTCAATCTCCTCTCTGGTCCAGCTGGTGAATCTGGGAATCTTGAGGCAATGTTACAACTGCCTCATGTACACAGACAACCCTCTCCTCCTCCCAACAAATTCCAGCACATGTGAGAGATGCAACCATATAGCCAAATTCGAGGCTAAGCTCTCTCAACTCAGTACTGGCGTAACCAGTCAGAAGGAGAAGGAAACCACACTCACTACAATTCCAGTTTCAGACAGACCTACCACGACAGCAAACCAAACACATAAACACACAAAAACATACTCGGAGGCTCTAAATAAAAATCTGCCTAAGCAGCAGAGACCTCCAAAGCAGACACCCAAGCAACCGCTAACCCAAAACAAAACACGTGTAACACATAGCTCACAAAGCCAGTGTGCCAAACAGTCACAGCCCTTAAGGCTAAAAAACACACCTGATAGACTTGTAATAGGTGACTCTATCGTCAGGCACACTGATGTCCCGCTCACCAGGCTGAACAAGGAGAAGGTCACGGTGAGCTGCCTGTCGGGCGCTAGGATCCGCCACATAACACAAGCACTCAGGTCACTCCAAGGCAAGTACAAATATGACTCAGTCATTGCCCATGCTGGTGTGAATGACCTGAGATGTACCTCCCTGGACTACATGAAAAGAGACATAGAGGAGCTCTCTGAGCCCAGGCCGGTATGACCCTGACCTTGAGTAGCATCTTACTCTCACCAAGAATGATGCCACAATATGAAGACAAGATGATAAATTTCAACAATTGGCTTAAGTATTGGTGTCATTCAAAGGGGATCCAATGCCTGTCAGCCTGGGATGACATGCTCGACAAGCCACGATGGTTCGCTAGGGATGGCTTGCACCTGTCACCCCTGGGCTTTCGGATATTGGCAAAGGCTCTTGCTACCCCCATAGTGCCTTTTTTAGGCAAGGCTCAAAAGACAAACCCACCTCCATAGGTATCACAAGGGATAAGAAACTAAGAGTAATGCTACTCAATGCCAGAAGTCTAAACCTCAAGATGCACTCGAAACTCTCCTTAGCATGGAGAACATTGATATCTGTGCAGTAACAGAAACCTGGTTCAAGGCTCCCAAGAGCACCCCAGCATTACCAGGTTATACCTCATACCATGCTTTTCGGCCCCAAAACTTGGACCGAACCACAAAAGGAGAGGGAGTATCAATATTCGTCAAAGATACCCACACCTCCAGGTTGGTGGCACAGCACGAAGCATCAGAGACTATCCATGTGCAACTAACAGTGGGTAAAACTGCCTTCCAGTTTATAGCCTGCTACAGACCACCCTCCCAAACCCAGGAACCCCACTCGGCCTTCCTGAGAACACTGGAAAATATGAAGTTCTCTCCAAACACCATTATATTGGGCGACTTCAACTACCCAAACATAGACTGGGAGCATTACTCTAGCTCCAACACCCTAGCCCAAAGGTTCCTAGAATTTATAAACTCAAATGCTATGGAACAACTTGTTACCACTCCCACAAGAGGGGAAAACATACTGGACCTGATCATCACCAATATGGGGACTCTATGCTCCAGACCAGAAGTGCATCCCTCACTGGTAAGATCAGACCATAAACTAATCTCACTGGATATTCACATCCCGACCCCACCCCCTGCCCAGAAAACCACAGTGAAAAACTTCTCTAAAGCAAATTTCACACTCCTCAAAACCAAGGTGGAATCCTTCAAAGCCCACGGGCCTGTGGAAAATACAGCCCAGACCGCAGAATCCTTTATAAATGCATTCTATGAACACCTTAAGGAATGCATGGATCATGCAATCCCAAATAAAACCAAGACCCAATCCTCCAAAGGCAGACGTCCTGTCTGGTGGACCCCAGCCATAAACAAACTATACAATAGAAGGAGGAAGCTACTACATGATAGAGCAAAATCCCAGAAAGGGAAGGCATCTCTGATCAGTATTAGCAAAAAACTACGGGCACTCATAAAATCGTCTAAGGCCAGCTTCGAGAGAAAAATTGCACAGGACACTAAGGAAAATCACAAGCCTTTCTTTAGTTATGTTAGGAACCTTGGTGGGAATTCCCAGATATGCTCAGAATTAGTCCAAAATGACAAAAAATACACCGAACTCACAGACATTGCCAACATCCTAGCTGACAGGTTCAGCGCAAACTTCTCACCCCCCTCCCCACCAAAAGGGCAAATATCTATCCCAGCAGAGTGCTGCCCCCCTGACATCTCAGATGCTCAGGTAAGAGCCACCCTCGCCAAAGCAAAAAACACAGTATCAATGGGACCAGACGGTGTCCCGGGCTGCGTCCTACATGAACTCCAAGAAGAGCTAAACCCAAACCTAAAACTACTGTTCAATCTCAGCCTTACTACAGGATATGTACCCAAAGAGTGGCATATGCAACAGTGGTCCCTCTCCACAAAGGTGGTGCCTCAACGGATCCTGGAAACTATCGTCCCATAAGCCTGACTAGCTTGGTCTGCGAAGCTATGGAAAAGATCTTCATGGACCTCATAAATAAAGATATTGGGGACCTACAGACACTGGATCCTACCCAATTCGGCTTTGTTAAGGGCAGATCCTGCCTCTTAAACCTGGTTGATTCTTTGAAACAGTCACCAAGGCCATTGATGAGGGGAAGGTGGTCCACACAGCCTATCTGGACCTCGCAAAAGCCTTCAATACAATACCCCACTCGGGCATTATAGATAAGCTCACCAGCTTAAATATAAACCCCTATGTCACTAGATGGGTTGCAAACTGGCTCAAGGACAGAACCCACATGGTTAGAATTGCTGGAGCCATGTCAGACTCCAAACCAGTTACAAGTGGCTTCCCACAAGGCTCAGACCTGGGACCTCTCTTGTTCGGTATATATTTCTCGGAGGTACAGGCCAACACGGAAGGACTGTGGCTGACCAAGTTCGCAGATGACTGCAAACTGGGTGCCATAATAGACTCTCCAGCCGACACAAGCATCCTCCAAAAGGGCCTCATAGAAACAGACAACTGGTGCCAGAGCCATGGCTTCAAGCTAAACGCCAAAAGTGTATAGTCATCCCCTTTGGCAAAACAAAGTGCCCACAAATTACCACATAGGTGGTAATCCATTAAGTACAGAAGACGTAATTAGGGACCTGGGGACCCAAGTTGATAGCAATCTCTCATTTGACAACCACGTGGCCAAAGTGGTTAGAAAAACATTTTATATAGCCCACCTAATCATGAAGGGATTCACATCTAGATCAGGGGAGGTCATCGTGCCTCTTTACTCATCCCTCATCAGGCCCATAATTGAGTACAATGCCCCTTTTGGGATGTACCTTACCAGACACCTGCAGCAACTGGAAAGACCCCAAAAGAACCTTACCAAGAGGATCAAAGGGCTCAAACAGATGCCATATGCTGCCCGGTTAGAGAAAGTCCAGCTCTACTCAGTGGCATACCGCCTGCTCAGAGGCAATCTGTGCCTGATGTATAAAGCCATGTCCAACCCGGAATTAATGGACATGCTGCACCTCAGAAAATCCAAATCCCATCGAGCTACGTGCTCGAGAGACTTGAACCTCAGCACTGAAATAAATAGGACATACTGGAGGGACAGATTCATAACCCAGAGGCTCCCTTCACTCTGGAATAAAATCCCAGTCCAGGTTAGGCAGAGTCCCTCATTGACTCTCTTCAAGAGGAATCTTGATGAGTGGATGGGAGATCATAGGTTTACCCCGGGTATCACTTCTGTGTCAATGTTAGACAGAGGCACAGTATACTAACCTTGAAAAAGGGCATAGCAAAATTCATTTAAAATGGGTGGCGAAAGCCAAACACACTCTGGCTAGGCTTTTAAATGCCCTAATGCAAATAGCCTAGTATGAACCTATGAACACTCTTCAAAAGAAACCTTGACGGATGGGAAACATCCTAGATGGGAAACAGAAAGTTTACCTTGGGGATCACTTCAGTGGCTCTGCTGGACAGAGGGACAGGAAACTAAATCTAAGGGGGCAGCGAAAGCCAACACATTCTGGCTAGACTTATGCCTTCGGTCAGATAGCCTAGTACCCACCTATGAACCATGCTGTATTATAACCTGTGTTAGACTTTCTACACTAAATACTTCACTTTGCAGGTATTCCATAACTTCAGCTTCTATTTTTTTTTAACTTCTGCTTTATTAATCTACTGTTCCACATTTCCTCTTTGTGATCTTATTTTTTTGTATTGTAAAATTGTCCTTATCTGGATGCCTTTGCACCTGTATTTCTCTTTCTCCTTTGCATGAATATTGCACTATATTAGATCGCTCTTTCCCATGTCCATATTTCTTTTTTATACCCTTCAAAAGTCTCTAGATTTTGTTATTTATATTTTCACACTTCCTCAGTCGCTTCTTTTTTCAAATGACCTAAGGTTTCTTGGTCATTAGTTATTCATAAATCTGTTGCATTAATGAACACATATCTTGTATTTGAAGCTTCTGACAGTTTTTCTGTCAAAAACATTGGGTGAGCAATGGTCATAATTAAGGAAATGATTCTTTTATACTGCGACACAGGATTATTGTTTAAATGTAGTAAGCCTTTACCAAGTTTGATACAGTCAGATGACTGTTGCATGGATGTGAATACTCAGAACAATAAAAGTTGTAAAACTGTAATGACTGGCATTACTGATTTGACAGTAATCCTCAGTAATTTACCACAAAATTAAAGGACAGAGCTTAAATATGAGGCAAAATCAATGATGATCTGCAAAATCAGAGAGATAAGAAGCAGACTATTGTAATTCACACTTAAGTTAACAGAACATGTTTTGCATCAAAATGTATTTTGCCATACTCTACAAAACTGGACTAGAAGTATGTAAAGCAATTTATACCCCTCCAAATGACACTAATAGTGAAATTATTATCTCCAAACTCTCCCTCAATCCACACAAAACGATAAATATTATCTGTGCTTATCTTCCCCCCAGGCAACAATTCTCCATTATTAGAAAGCCTACTAAACTGGTTCTCAACCACTCTCCCTCAAGAAACTATATTATTAGGTGACTTTAACATTGATTGGAACGTATACAAACAAATGAATCCATCTACCCATATTAACCTCCATGGATTCCATCAAACCATTAATTCAACAACTAGAACAAATAAAAGCAATAATAAAGAAACCATACTAGACTGGATCCTGACAAATAGCCCTCAACAAAAGTATTCAGCAGGAACCCTCCCAGATGACCTTAGTGACCACTCACTAACATACATTATTAGGCACAAAACACATCTAGCAAAACCTCCCCTTATCCGATTATCTCGCAGCAAAAAACATTTTGACCCCCATCAGTTTCAATATGAACTTAGCCTAGTTAACTGGTTACCTCTACAAACCCTGCCAAATAGACGACGCTGTTAACCACTTTAACCATACCTTTCTCACTATTCTTGATCATCATGCCCCCATGCGTTCTATACGCATGAAATCTAGGACAGCACAATGGCTTACAAGTAACACTAAACTTATACTTAGTAGGAACAAAGCCTGGACTAAATGGCGAACCACTAAAGACTCTTTTGACCACCTTAGTTTCAAACAAAAAAGAAACATGACTAAACTAGCTATCATACAAGATAAAAAGAACTTTTACACCCAGTTACAGAGTTCCTCCCAACACCAACCACAAAAATTCTGGAAATCTATTAACACACTACTATCCCCCGGCAAAGTTGAAACTCCCAACCCACTAGGCTCTCACCCTGACTCTCCCTTACATACTGCAAATGCATTCAATAACTTCTTTACTTCTACAATACTTAATCTAGCCAACCAACAAAGCCCTGACCCTGCTCTACTAGGTAACCCAAACTGCACCCCGCCACCATTTCATCTTAAACCCATACCCACCTCCTATATTCTTTACCTACTTCAAAAACTTAAACCTTCTACCCCCTCAGCCGACAAAATACCAGCAGAATACCTCCAGTTAGGAGCTAAAGCTATTGCCTACCCGATCTCTATACTAATTAACAGAACCATAAAAGAAAGTACTATACCTTCACTCTGGAAAATCTCCCATATCATCCCTCTCTTTAAAGGGGGTGATTCTTTTGAATACTCTAACTACCGCCCTATTGCGCTGCTATCTCCTATAGCAAAAATAATGGAGAAATGCATCCACAAACAGTTACTTAATCACCTCCTATACAATAATCTCCTTGCAAACTGCCAACATGGATTTCGTCCCTACCATAGCACCACCACAGCCTTACTATCCTTTATTGACTCCATTAATAATTAATAAAAACCAAAATAATAATCTTCTTTCATCAGCATTCTTTGTAGACCTGTCAAAAGCTTTTGACATGGTGAATCACCAACTACTCTTACATCGCTTAAAATCTCTTTCTCTTGATAGCATTGCCTTAAACTGGTTTACTTCCTATCTGCAAAATAGGAAACAAGCAGTGTTATGGAACAACAATCTTTCCGAGCTTCTACCCACCTCTCTAGGAGTCCCTCAGGGCTCCATCCTAGGTCCTCTTTTATTTTCCATCTTTATTAATGACCTACATCTTGTCACCCCTCTAACTACTTGTATTCAATACGCTGATGATACCACCATCATTTGTTCTGCCTCCAACCAAACTGACCTACACTACCTTACCCAGAAAACTTTTACTACCATAGAGCAATGGTTCTCTAATCACTGTCTCCTCCTAAACCCTAAGAAAACTAAACTGCTCCTCTTCTTACCTACACACCAATCCCCCTCTATTAACTTCTCTCTTACTTCTAACAATGGCACCCTTATTTCCCCTGACCAAACAACCAAACTCTTAGGCATAACTATTGACAACCTACTTAAATTTGACTTTCATATTAACTCAATCATAAAAACAACTAATAGAAAATTAGGTTCTCTTTACAGAATCAAATCTTTCTTAACTCCAGAAGCTAGAACTACCATAGCTAGAACACATCTTATCTCCACACTACTATATGCTTCCCCTATATATATACTAACCTTTCTAAATATAACATCAATAAGCTTACATCAACCTACAATAACATTGCCAGATTTGCCACTGCCTCCCCATATAAAACACATCACTGCAGAAACCTCCTCTACCTAGGATGGCCAGAGCTACCCCACCTAATTCAATACTATCAGCTCACTATAGCCCAGAAAGCCCTTCACCACCCTGATAATACACCTATGCTCTCCACCCTTATAAAGCCCTACAACAACCTAAAAAACCTTCGCTCATCTAGTAAAATACTGAGTCAAACTTCTCTATCTAAGAACACTGCAGGTGACTCTATATTTTCCAACTCAGTTGGTAAAATATGGAATCAACTTCCTCCCGACCTAACAACCCAAACCTCCATCACACTGTTTAAAACTAAACTAAAACACTATCTAACCAACCACTGGCTATGCTCCTGCAACAACCCTAGCTGATCTTTCAACTCCTCACATCTCCTGCATACGTTTTACTTTCTCCCAGCTCAAAGCTTTCAGTGTTCTCAATTCTACTAGAAATGCTCTCTCTAATCTTGTAACTATACCTTTCTCTATATTCTACTGCTAACTTTTAAACATCTTATTGTATCCTGTCTCATTCTACCCATTCCAGTACTCGAGTAAAAGCTTTATCTCCTATTACCTTTCTGTACTTTCCTCATATTGTCATTTAAATGCCTTAAGTATTTTGTGCTTGAAATTCCTTTGTGTACATACTCTTCATGCTTTATTTTTTGTATTGTGTACATACTTTTCATGCTTGAAATGCCTTATGTATTGTGTATATACTTTTTGTTATCATGTATTAGATAGCGGAGCTTTTCTCCTCGGGCCTCCACTGAAAATGGACATGTATCCAGTTGGACTAGCCCGGTTAACAAATGTAAAATAAAATAAAATAAATAAAATAAATTTTCTGAACATCCAAATAAAAATATTAAACTAATAACTGGCATTAGTAACAAACTGTAAACCCAAATGATTTTTAGGTTTATCAGAAAATGAAAATACGTGAAGGTCTGGTAGTTAATGCGAAAGAATGATTAAGGCTCTAAACTCTTAGCGAGCTGCTGCCTGTAGTCAAAGCAGAGGGTTTGACTACTTTCTACCTCCATTTTTCCAGACTGACTGAGTAATTTGCTTAACCAAATATTGCACCTGGATGACTCCTTTACCTGGTTTAAAATATAGAAAAAAAAAACAGGGCATATATGTGACTAAATACTCGTGCAGTTTTAGAATAAAAGCAGTGCCAGATAATGGTCAAATTGGACCACAGGCAGAGTAATGGAGCAGACCCCTCCTCCACAGCCATAATGACATCCCATTACCTGGCTGTCTCTTCACAGACACCATAACACACTGTTGAAATCTGTTAGCATGCATACTAATTCCTGTTGTACTTTTTACAATGTTCAGACATTTAGATTTAATTTAAAACTTTTATTACAAATTTTACAGCAAAAATACTTTCAGCCATTTAAATAACAAAACACCCTCTCAGTTAAAACAGAGAGAATGAGAAATAGTAAATTGTTCTTCCTTTGACACAGTTAGTGAAAATGCATCTGACAGAACATTAAGCTACAAAGACACGTGCAGGAATTCAGTCAAATGGGGTCCTATTATGTAAGCAAATGCTTAAAGTTGAGAACACTATTTAATCAAACGTGTTTACCCGAAATGGTGAAATTCCAAAAGCATGGAACAGCAATTTTTTTTTCCCCAGGGAAAAAAATCACTGTGCTGTTTCCGGGACTTTGCCATTTCCTCCACTCTCGTGTGATCTCGGAGTTGGTATATTTAAGTAGGGGGTGTGTGGGGGAAAAGCCCCCTACTTTTTGTGTTTGGATTATTTTTAGGGATCAGCATTGTGAATTTTCAGTGTTTTTGTCGATTATACAGTGTTCAAGTGTTCGCTGATATAATATAGACCCAGTCATATGGCATATCTTGACAATGAGACTGGAACCCCTAAAGCTATCCCCATTATGACTGTTTTTCCCTGTTGGAGGCAAAAGGCACCCTACGAGGGTGGCTGTAAACAGCTTTGTATACACTGAGTATGTAATGGCCAGCAATTTTCTTTTATTTATTATTTACTTGTTTAACATTTGTTTACTGGGAAAGTCCGACTTGGAATGAGCCAGCTTTCAGCAGAGCTCTGGGGAGAAATGCTCCAGATACATATCTTTGCAATGTGGGAAGAAACTGGAGTACCGAGAGGAAACCCACAAGAATGCAGGAGGGGCATACAGACTCCGCACAGAAGGCACCCCAGCAGAGAATCAAATGGGTTAACCTCTTGCTATGAGGTGACAATGCTAACTACTGAGCCATGTTGTCATCATAGGATATGGGTAGCCAACTCCTGGCCTATTACTATGCATTCCCCTTAGCAAATGATCTCAGATTTGAGTCAGTAGTCTCTAGTTACGTGTTCCTATGACTTAGAAATGGAATCAGGTGACTAGGAGACTGCTGTGAATTGTATGGCTATGGATATTCAGAGACAGTTTTCTCTTTGAAGTATCTTTTTTTAATTATGATAGGAAGCCAAATAAAACTATGGACAGTGGTAATAGCAGTGGTTGCGTGGGTTTCCTCCGGGTGCTCCGGTTTCCACCCACATCCCAAAGACATGCTGCAGGTGGATTGGACACTCTAAATTGGACCTAGGTGTGAGTGTGTGCCTTCTGTGGAAGGTTGGGCACCAGGCTGGCAACTCAACACTGTAAAACTCTACTGCCAATCATGAGCAGACAGGTGATCCGCTATGGCGACCCCTAACCGGGACAAAGCCGAAAGAAGATCACAGAAGAGCATACATTATTTTTAAATTTTACCACAATCAATATGGGGAATCCTATACACCTCTCAACTTGTATGCTCAAGAATTATGGACTTTGCCAAAAATAATAGAAGATATCTGGAGCAATTTTAACTACTACTCTAACTCACTTAAAAGGTTTATCAGAAAAACAGGCTTTGCATCAGTGTGCATTTCCAAAAAAAAGTTATAAAACTCTGTCTGCAAGTATTGACTTGTCTGTAATCCTCAGTGATTTACCAGGAAATAAGGGATATGGGAGGAAAATATGAGCCAAAGTTCAAGACAGCATGCAAAATCCAGGTCAAATGAGAGGTATGGCTCCTTGCATATTTCTTAACTTCATTGCTCAATAATTGTAGACATAGCCAAAAATAACAGGGACAAAATATGGTATACTTTTAATACTACTCTATTTCAATTAAAAAGATAATAGAACAAGCTTTGCATCAACATTTATTTTCTGAGCAATAAGAAACATGAAATGCTAATGCCTGGCATTATTGCAGTACCTGTAAATCTCTGTGATTTAGCAGAAAACTGGGTACAGGGAAAAATGTGAATTAAAACTCACAAGAGCATCTCAAAACTGGGTACAGTTGAGCAGTATAGTTTCTTGCATACCTCTGGACTTTGCTCAAGATTTCTTGAGATAGCAAAAAAATAATGGGGGAGGGGCAAAATCAAGGATTTTAATATTACTGTTACTTAAAAATAATTACAGTTAATGTAACAGATTTTGCATAATCATGCAGTTTCTGAACAATAAGCGGTAGAAAAATAACATATTGCGCTACTGACTTTTCTGAATTCCTCAGGAATTTCAGAAAATCAAAAATTGTATAAGGGACAGGACAAAAATATGAGAACAAATCTGGGATGTACTGCAAAATCAGGAACATCTGGGAAATGTGCTTCTGCATAACTACTGAGTTATGCAGAAATGCATGCACAAAGGTGCCTACCCACAGAGGCACACAGAGATGCACACATTTGTGTGCAGTCATACACACTCATGCACTTGCATGCATGTAATGCTGTGCACTCATATGTACACACTTATGTGAATTACATTAAGAATGGTGGCAAAACGTACAAAGTTGAAGCTGCCCTTTGCTACAGTAAAATACATTTGCTGTTTGTAAATATTTTTGGTTTGATTTTAAATAAAGTTAAAAATGCTAGGAACGTAGCTTGATCAGCACAGTGTTCTTAGTTTCTGTCATAAGAACAGTACTAAACTATATCTGCACTGGGTAGAGTTGATCTGTATTCCGTTATTAGAAGAAACAGTTTGTTTCTGTGCATCCTAGGTACTTATAATCAGCTTAATACAGTTTTGCATGCTTGTAACAAAAAAAATCGTTACTGCAATTGCGATATCGCATTACCAGCAGTGGACTGTAACGAAGTGAGAGCACAGTGACAAACATCTTAGTTTTTAGGAGGAATGAAAATAAGAAATAAGTTTGGAAGTCCGATGTGCAAGTCTTACTGAAAATTATGAATACAAAGCTAAAGCTTTGCGCTTACAGGAAACTAAAAAAGAAAGTAATCTCTAAATATGCAGCGTAGGTGGGAATGTTCATGACACAAGGAAAGGGGGAGTTATTTTGGCCGGTTTTCATTCAGTCATGAGTTTTTAATACTGGGATTGACCCTTTAAGTTTGAAATGTCAGTCTTAAACGATAGGAACACAAATCCAAACAGCAGTTGACACTGGGAGTTAAAACAAGGCTGGAATTGAAGAGGCACAGGATATTTAAAAGATAAATGACACTGTGGGTGGGAATGTGAGTGGTGCTAATTGGGCGTTGCTTTGGTTATCTGTAAACTGGACCAGAATTTTAAACACTGGGATTGTCCCTTTAAGGGACCAGGCTGGAGTGGAAGTTCTGATGGATCTTAAATTTTTGGCCCCTCTAAGGAATTGTTTTAGCAGGGGATGAGAAGAGGGGTGGTTCAGTGTTATAATGTGCTGAAATGGCAGAGACATGAATCTTAATAGATGAAAAAGAGGCCCTTGTGGAGCATTTGTTAGATAATCTAGAATATGAGGTAAGTTGGGCACCATTGTGCCCATCCTGAGCCTGGCTCCAGCAACAGTATATTTTCCACTTTTCTGCATAGGATTTTCTAGTACTAGGCTTCCTTGCCTCAAGGACATCCAGCACCCATTTACTGAGGGTTGCTAGAGGTGAGCTCAGAGGATTATAGCCAGGCTGCAAGGTTCAGGGTTTGAAACTGAGGGTGTAGAATCTGGCCCGCCTACTGGGACAGCAGGGAAGGGGTCTGAGACAGGTGCCATGGTTGTTGCACAGTCAGACTGCAAAAAAGGGGGTACCAATGCTGGCATGGCCAGTCTAGTGCAATCAGTATTGCCCTCGACTTGTCCTGTTTGATCTTTAGAACCTTCGAGAGGAGAGGCGGGGGGAGCATAAACCGAGGCTTTCCCCAGGTAAAAGACAGGGCATCCACTTTCCAAACTTGACTGTGGGGTGTTCTTGTGCAGAATTTGTTCAATTGGTAGTTCTGAGGGGAGGCAAACAGGTCTACCTCTGGAGTCCATTTGTCCAAAAGGTTGAATATTTTGGGTTCTAGTTTCCATTCATGTGGGCCCATGACATTTCTGCTCAACTGTGTTGTCAGTCTTTACCAATAGTTGTCCTGGAAGAATATGGTCTTTGAAGACTGTCAGAGCATTCTGTACAGCTAACATTTTTTTTATTGCTATGCCGGTGCATCTGTCTTGGGTTCCATTTGCCCTGAATGCACTGTCCTGCCATGTGAGCCCCCCCCCCATGCATAGTCTGGCATGTCTGTTAGGGTTTTGGCGGCAGGGGGGTAGAGTGAAAGGTAGCAGGCCTCTACCCACCAGAGGAACTTTTTTATACAAGGAATGATGTGTCCAGGTCCTGAGAATGTTGACCCACATAGGCTTTTTAGATATCATTGGAGTTTCCTCATATGCAGTCTTGCATATGGAATTAGAATGCAAGAGGCCATGAACCAAAGAGCTTGCAGTATTGCCCTTGCAGATATCTGAGGTTTTGTGGCCAACAGTTTGAAGTAGGTTGTTAAATAACTTTTTCTCCAGAGTGAGGAATGCCATCTGGGAAGTTGTGTTCAAGCTTGCTCCCCAGGAATACAATCTGTTGGCAGGGTACTAGGTGAGATTTCTTTTCATTGATAGTGTACCCAAGTGAGGTTAGATGTTTTACGAATGCCAAGTGTTGTAATAGCAAGTCCTGGCTTTCTGCCTGACTCAGTCGTTTGAAGTATGGGTACATTTGAATATTTCTCTGCCTGCAAAATGCAATGGCTGGAGCTAGACACTTTGTGAACACCCTGGGTGCAGTAGATAAGCCAAAGGGAAGTGCAGAGAACTGAAAGTGCATGGAGCCTACCCTGAACCATTGGTATTGTTGGCAGGATCCTCTTATTGGGAAGTGCAGGTAAGCTTCCTTTAAGTCTAGGGTTGCCAGGCAGGCCATCCTTGGCTGGCATAGGAAGAAGCTGTTGAGTTAGCATTTTGAATTTAATCACCAGAAAGGTGTTGAGAATAGAGAGGTCCAGGATAGGACACCATGAGTTGTCTTTTCTGGGTACCAGAAAAAGTCTTGAATAAAAACTTTGTCCCCTTTGTTCTGCTGGGACAGGTTGAATAACCCTGATACTGAGAAGAGAGAGAACCTTCTGTTGGGGCCTCCGCCCATTGATTTGGGGGTAGGTCTGACCAACTGTTTGGAGTTGGTAGCGTGTGGAAGTGGAATTTATCAAAAGGGGTAGAGTTTTCAATAGCAGTTGCCTTAATACCTTTTGGCCCTTTGGGGAAAAAGTCTCTGGATCCACAGTAGGATTAAAAGGAACTAGAGAGTCAGGTACTCGGTAGTACCCGTTAGGTTTTCTGGGAGCTGGAGATAAAGTGTTTGGGGTAAGGCTAGATTCCAAGAAATCTAAATAGCCAGAAAAGGAGGGATGGCTAAAGGCTTCTGTTGAGGCAGGAGTAGGAATTCCCCAAGTCTCTTTGGACTCAATATTGCTGGCTTTCCCAGCAGAAATGCTCCCTAAGGGTTTTTTCGGAAGATTGGTAGTCAGATGGCTTAACAAATCCATTTGAGTACAGAGATAAAGAGCGAAAGTACTTGGCTACAAAAACAGCCCAACAGTTCAGGCATTGAACAAGGCACAAAACAGACAATGAGGGACATTGTGGTCTGGGACTAAACAGGTGACGCAGTAAGAATGAAAATGAGGTATTTCTTTCCACAGGCAAGACAATTAACTTTTTCTGACATCAGTTAGAGCAAGAAAAAAATGATCCCCAACAGGGTACTTCTTTGAAGCCTTGGGTCTAAAAATCAAAAATGAAAATTCCATGAGTTGGCCGACTGGCACTTGCAAACTGCTTCAGGCACCACACGGCAAGAAAGACTGATGTAATGGCATTGGCTGCATGTTTTATACCCCTGACAGCATCAGACGCAGAAACCCAAAGTCTCTGGTATTCAGGCTGACTGAGGGCTACCTGCAGGCAGATAACCCAAATGTGATGACTGAAACACTAAGAACATCCATGGTAATATCCATCAACAGAACCGAAGCTGGAACCAGGATAAGCATGGGCATTGAGGACTCCCAACACCTACAGAGAGGCTGAAGGAGGAATGTCAGAGTCTGTGGAGAAAATTCCTCGGCTCTGGGTGGGAGGGAGAATTAAGAGGGAGTAGGAATTCCTGACTGCCAGGAGCTAATGTGCGAGTCACTATGTCAAGCTCTAAAAGTCTCCTGGTGGAGCAGGTTGACATCTCTGATGGAGGATCAGGCTGTTCAAGAAAAGGGCTCATTTGTTGCCAAAGAAATGGATCTACTTGCCTGGGAATATCAGGTCTAAGCCAAGGTTGCCCTTCGGCACCATAGTCAAAGGACCAGAAGGTGGCATTTGGGGAGGGTAGAGACCTGTATTGGGGAGACTTTGCTGTGGTACTGTAAAAGTGGTCGGTACCACAAATGTTGAAGACAAGTAGTTCTGTAGCTGAGGATGGCACCATTGATGGAGTTTTAGACTTTGGTGCAGAAGTCAGTTTTGGTTGCTTTGATTTTGGTTCCATATGGAACTTGGCAGTTTTAGAATCACTAGTACAAGGAAAGGACAGTACAGACCAACTCCTCTTAGGTTCCTTTTTAGGAGGGGCTGTGACCTTCACCTCAGAAAGCCTCTTGAGAAAGGGATTAACAGACCTTTTATAATTCTTAAATTCAGCCAAAGTACATGCACTAAAGCCCTTACATAGTTTGCATGGGGGTTGAATATTCAAATGTAGAACACCAAGGCAATAAACGCAGAACAAATGTCAGTTGGAATTAGGCACTTTCCTGACATCACATCCTTTGAAACCTGATGTCCCTTTATCAGGGATTACAATGCAATATACCAAGCCACAAAGAGCAATAAGGAAAGCCTTGTCAAAATAGGTGGCAAGAAAGGAAGACAATTACCAACGATGGTAGAGTACCACACAGGTAAAGGAGAGGAATACCAGCGAATGTATTAACCACTGCCACAGATAAGGGAGGGGCCTATCCAACCAATGGTCTGAAGAAATACCAAAAATCGGTAAGAAAACAAAGGTCACTCAAGCAGACAGAAAAGACAGTGAAATATCTAAAAGAAAGAAAAGTCCCAAAGGTAGAAGAAATATTAAAAAAAAACAGAAAATCTGAACCACTTAGCTGGAGAGCTGGCCTGACAAGTCTTGAAACTACATGCAAACAAGGTCTGAGGAGATAGAGGGGCACAATGGGTAAGCTTAGCTCGAGTTTTTTGGCTGGTGCAAGCTTGCTATAACTGCAGAGTCTTTTCAGAGGATAGAACAGATACCCCATTCGTCATGAAGATAATCATATCCAGGTTTAGCTCTGGAGGTACCATCCAACTGGTAATGTTTGGTATAGTACGCACAGGAGTCCAGGTAGCAGCTTCAATGTGCCCAAGCCCTTGAAAAAAGCACCAGAAGCTGACAGTTCTAGTAAACTGAAGGTTCTTGCCATGAAAAGTAACAAAAATAGACTGAAATCCAAGTAGAAATAGTTTACTTGGAAACAGACAAATAAAACTGGTCTGATAGGTTTGGCCAAATAAAATGAGCTATCTATGCAGCACCCTCTCACTGGCAAGATTGCAGACAGGGAAAAAATTAGGCAAATTCCTAGACTATGTGACAACTAACCACATAGGGCATGAAAGGATTAGCAAGGACATTCTGTACTCAAAACACAAAAAAGGCGACAAGCCACAAGGGCTTGCAACACACTATCTGGCAGAAGAGCTAACAAAAGAAATGTCTTCCAAAAACAATGTTGCAAGGAACCTGAAACAGACTCAAAAGGAGCCTGAGCATTTTTTCCAGAATTAAATTAAGATCCCAGGGAGGAGGAACAGGCTTCATGGGGGGGGGGTCGTCTAATTTTAAGGATGCCTTTAAGAAATTGCTTAGCTTCAAATTTAGAAGGCAATGGGGGAGTTAAAGGCAGATACACAGAAAGAGCTAAGTGGGCCTTAACAGAATAGGCCCAACCAGCATTGAGCAACTCAAATGAGAACCAACGGAACATCCACAGAAAGTGAGTCCAGGTCACGAGAAAGACACAATAGAAAACCTCTTCCATTTCGAGTAGTATTGCCTAGCCTCCTGCAGCATGTCCTCAGAAAAAGGTGTCAGAGGGATCAAAACCCATCACCCAGTGTCAGCTGAAGAGTGGACAGGTGTAGATGGAGGACATCCCTTTGTCTTGTGTGAAGAGATCCAACCTGGGAGGTAAACTTATGAAGATTGCCCTTGGCTAGATGCAGAAGTAGAGGAGCCAAGTGCTGTTGCAGCCAAAAGGGAGTCACCAAGATTTTGGGAGCATCCTGTTGAATCTAACAGGATCTAGAGTAAGGGGAGGGAATGCATAAAAAAAATCCCCTTCCAAGAAAAGGATAGGGCATAGCCCTTCCATACTAGAGGACTTGGGATTATCTGAAGGCAAATAAATTGCCTGGAAAAGTTGGATACTTGATGGCCAGATCCCATACCAGAAGTGCAAGCTGGCAAAGTAAGATCTTGTTCCACATTTGTTGATATACCACAACTGCACTATTGTTTAAATACCTTGCAAGGCCCCAGATAGGAGAGGATGAAAAGCCTGAAGAGCCAGCATAATAGCTCTCATCTCTGATGATGATGTGCTGATCCTGTTGACTAGGCAACCACACTCATTCAACCCTCAAGGAGCAATCACTCACATCCCATATGAAGTGTCTGAAAGGTCCTAAGGAAGCAGTTGGAAAGGAAGTCCTGGAATCAAAGACAACTGCTGAATCCACCACAGAAGTTGAGACATGGGAGAAGAAAAACTGTAAAGTCTAGAGGATGCATATGCTGAAACCAGACTACAAAAAACACTAACTTCATATGGAGTTTGGCCAGAGGGAACTTTAGAATGGTGGAAGCCATGAACCCTGATCTCTCAAACTCCCTGGCTATAATGGAGGCCAGGGGGGGAAGAAGAGTCTGAAAGTAAAAAAAATAGAATTGAGGCCTTTGGAAGAGGCAGAGATGCCAGCATTGGCACCATTTGAATCCAGCAACCCAAAGACAGGAACTTGAGAAGGAATCTGGGAAGACTTTGAAGTTTAGTTGTGAACCTCCGGCTCTGAAGAGAAATGGTAAAATTATTTACAAAAGGACCCCTGGAGAGAATGCCTGAATCAGATCATTGAGGGAAAGATGTGGCTCCATTGAAGCCTGCAAAAAAGGGATCACAGGAGTGAGATTCTGTGATTAATCCATGGGGCAGTGGAAAGGACAAAGGGCAAAGCACAGAACTGAAAATATCATGAAAAGGCAAAAATCTCCTTAAAGAGGATGGATCAGAATAGGGAGTCAAGTAACTTTGAGATCAAGACACCAGAAAGGCCTGAGGGAGCACAAGAAAAAAAAAAGTCCTAAAAGAACATACAAAAGGAAGGCACCTTCAGAAAGGTGTTAGATGGAGGGTTTAGAAGAGGTCTCCCAAGTACCTTCTTTTCTGGACACTAGAAACATTGAATAAAACCCTTTCCCCTTTGGGACACAGGCACCTCTTATATAGTACCCTGCGACGAGATCTTAAAGGACCTCTGGGGGAAAAAGTTGTTCCCAAGGAGACTAAGGAATGCCCGTAAAAGGATGGGGAATCCAGACCATGAAGCACCTCTGCCAAATGATTAACAGAACCCAAGAATCCTGGGTGATTAGGAACAAAACAGGAATAGGAAGAGAAATTAATGTGGCTGGGAACAGGTCAGACAGCATCTAGTTTATCAGGAAAGGACACCTTTAGAATCCCTGCAGTCTGAGTGGCCTTAGAAGTTGTCCATTTACCACCCTTTTTACTGCCTATGAACAGGTGGCTTAGAAGGGTAGTTTTGCTAAAATTTAGGCACAAGAGAAACAGACTTGTTTAAAGCTCCTGTAAAGCCTTCCCCTTTTCCTGAAGAGACAAACCAGCAGCCACTTCCCAAAAAAAAGAAAAAGAAAACAAAAAAAGATTATATGGAGGAGCATCCATTAATTTAGCTTATAACTGGGCAAAGGTTGAAGCCAAAGCCAAGAATACCTCCTCAGGACTGAACCAAAGGCAGCAGCCCTAGAAGGGGGCACCTGATGCATCATAACATTTGATAAAATGACCAACTACTTGACAGGAAGTCCCTAACAAGAAACAGCAAAAGGTTTACTTTGGAAGATCAGAAAGAAGCCACCAAGCCTGAGAAAGCCATACCTAGAGATACGGTCAGATTATAGCCCTAAAAGCTAGAGCAGCACAAGTATATACACCTACTTACCCAGCCTGTGGTTCTACTGTCCTTATCAGAAGGTAGTAACTTGGATAAAGGAATCAATTGGGATGGCTTAGAGGCTACAGGCACCAGAGCAGTCAGCAGCAGGATATTTAAACAAAAAATATCCACAGGCACCCTATAAAATCTATCAGACTTCTTGGGAGCATGGAGCAGATAATCCAGTACTTTAGAGGCACTGGAAAAACAGTCAAGACAGGAGGAATGACCACAGGTAACTTATGGTACCCCTTATGGATATCTGAAACAAAGGCACAATCCCACTTAAATTACATCATATAGTGTCACCTCAAAGGAAATTTCCTCAGAAGGACTATCTAGAGTACAAGTCTCTTCCTCAGATTTGTAGTCTAATGAAAGAGTCTGGGTTGAATAGTAAGGGATTCTTTGGAATCCAACTCTTCCTCAGAACTGGATTCTCTGGGCTTTTAGGGGAAGACAACAGAGGAACAGAAATCCCTTGGTGGCCTTAACAGTAAATTAAACACCTGGGTAAAGGCCTGCCACATGCTTTGTGGACCCCTAGGAGTATATTAGTTTTCGGTTTCTTTAAGGGGACATCCTAGAAGCCTGAAAAGGCACTGATGCAGTACAGCATTCCACAACTGCAGTAGGAACTTCTTCTCTAAAAAGAAACTGCAGACACTCCACCAGACTCATCTGAAACCATGGATTCCCTGAATGCCAAAATGGACACCTGGAAAGCCTTTGGCATGCTGCCTGCCTGATCCACACCGGCCTCTAACCCAGGCATGGCAGAGGAATCTGACAATACAAGACAATGAAAGGGAAGAAAGCCTACAAACACCTGCCACATTGCAAACGTATGGTCATGAGCAGCTCCCAGGTAAGGGTTATTGTGGCAATCTTATCACACACAGACAGACAGACAGACAGACACACACACACACACACACACACACACACACACACACACACACACACACACACACACACACACACACACACACACACACACACACACACACACACACACACAAAATGGGTACTTATCTGCAAAGATGGCTTCAGCACACAGGAGTAATCACCAGAATACCAAACTGCAAAAATTTAATAAAGGTTGACTCAAACTGGCTGCAAAGTAGTTTGAGAATGGTACACTTGAAAATTAGAAGTTATGTACATACCATAACGTTCCATGTTAGTTGTCTTCTCTCGCCTTCTTTCTTGCTGGATGGGTTCGGAGCCGACCCTCGGCTCCGACTCGGCACTTGCTAAGCTCGAGAACTCATTCTCCCAGCTTGAGGCAACCCTATATCCCATGATGCAAGGCAAGACTACCTCAGATCTCGTTTGGTAGCTAAAGGAAAACCCTGCCAAAAAACACTTCTTTCCCTGGAAGAAGAAAACAGTTGTAGGATAAACTAGGCAATAGCCACTAACAATAATGACTCTTCCTACTGGGACTCTTGGAAAGAGTGATCACAATCTTAGCAAAGAAGGTACAACCTCAAGATCAGTCCAGGCCAAGGGGAAGGAGGGAGGGACGCAAGAAAGAAGGTGAGAGAAGACAACTAACATGGAACGTTATGGTATGTACATAACTTCTAAATGTTAAGTTGTCAAACTCGCCTTCATTCTTGCTGGATGGGACCACGTCCCTAGCACCTCTATCCTGGGTGGCTCAATGGAACAGACTCTTGAGAACTGTGGAACCAAACCTAGCCCTGTCCCTGGAGGCCAAATCCAATTTATAATGAGAGACAAAGGTGTGAGGAGTGGCCCAAGTAGCTGCAGCACAAATGGTGTCAATAGGTAGCCTATCCTGAAAGGCTGTAGATGTGGATAGGCTCCTGGTAGAATGTGCTTTAGGCTTGGAGGATAAATGTTTGCCTCTAAGCTGGTAAACATAAGAGATGATAGCAGACAGCCATCTGGATAAGGTCACTTTAGAGACTGGAAGACCTTTTCTGTTCTCTGCATAGGAAAGGAAATGTTGATCAGATTTTCTGAACTGCTTAGTTCTGTCTAAATAATATCTGAGCTGACGATGGACATCTAAGCAATGAAGTTTTTGTTCAGCTCTGTTTGAATAATTGGGGAAAAATACTGGCAAATCAATATATTGGTTAAGATTCGTCTGGGAAGCAACTTTGGGCAAAAAAGATGGATTGGTTCTTAAAGACACCCTATCCTTGTGAAAAACCAAATAAGGGGGACGGACACAGAGGGCCTGAAGTTCAGAAACCCTTCTAGCTGAAGTAACAGAAATCAAGAAAATTGTTTTCCAGGAAAGAAATTTTAAGGAGCATGTAGCAGCCGGTTCGAAGGGGGGTAGAATCAAGGATGTCAGCATTAGATTCAAATCCCATTGCGGAGGAGGGTCTCTGATTGGAGGCTTTAGGAGAAAAATACCTTTCAGAAAAGCTTTGCAAAGCTTGTGGGACATAATGCTTTGATCAGCTAGACCAACATGAAAATTAGAGATTGCTGCCAATTGGACTTTAACTGTAGAAGAAGAAGATCCCAATTCAAAAATCTCTGCTAAGAAGTCCAAAACTGAATGCAGTGGAGCAGTAAAAGGATCTGTGTGTTTAGACTTTGCCCAGAAAGAAAAACGTTTCCACTTACTAGTATAAATCTTTCTGGTGGAGGACTTTAGAGAAGCTACTATGATGTTCTTAACAGGGTTAGAAATCATAGGAAGCCTGGCTAAGGAAGGAAGTGGAGCAACCAAGCAGTGAGGTTGAGAGAATGAATGGCCCGGTGCGGATGACCCGATTGGTGGGTCAGAAGATCTGGAACTGGGTCCAGATGCCAAGGCTGGGCCATGATATGACAATGCAGGGACAGAAACCAAATTTGTCGAGGCCAATAAGGGGCAATGAGTATCAACTTGGCTCTCAATACGGTAGCTTTCTGAATAAGTTGTGGTATCAGAGGAAATGGAGGAAAGGCATAGAGAAGTCCCAGGGGCCAATCCTGGGTTAGAGAGTCTCTCGGGGAATGGCCTGGTAGAGGAAAAAGGGTGAAGAAGTCCGGGCATTTGCTGTTTTGGGGTGTGGCAAAAAGGTCGCAGGAAGGGAAGCCCCACTTCTGAAAAATCTCGTCCACTACCGATTGTTTGAGAGACCACTCATGTGGCATGAGAATAGCTCTGCTCAGTCTGTCCGCTAAGAGGTTGGACTTCCCGGGGATATGCGTTGCTATCAGAAACCACTGAGAGGAGATTGCCCATTGCCAAAGTCTGAGAGCTTCTCGACACGTGGGTAGGACCTGGTCCCGCCCTGCTTGTTGATATACCAGACTACAGACATGTTGTCCGTCTGAACTGCAATAGTCCCTAAGGGAAGAAAGTCGTTGAGGGCTTGCAACGTTAAAAGCACTGCTCTCATCTCTAGGACATTTATGTGCAGATGGTATTCTATGGGTTGCCAAGTCCCATGGACCATCCTGCCCTGATAGTGCCCCCCCACCCGATCAGAGAGGCATCTGTAGTGACTGTGGCAACCGGAACTGGGGGAAGAAACAGTCTGCCCTGATGGAGTAGAGGAGAAGACATCCACCAGGCCAGATGACCTTTGCACGACTGCGTGACAAATATCTCGTGACTCATGGGGAGTTTCTGGAATGACCATTGAGTGAACAACATCCACTGCAGAAGACGCATGTGAAAGCGAGCCAATGGCAGAAGAAGAATGGCCGCAGCCATAAGACCCAGAACCTTCAGGACAAATTTGGCTCTGACCTTCTTGCTGAGTAGAATGATCTGAACATACTTCTGAATGTCCAGAATTCTGTTTTCTGTGAGTCTGGCTGACATGCTGATAGTGTTTAATTCTGCGCCTATAAAGGTAATAGATTGGCAAGGCAACAGAGAAGATTTTTTTAAGTTTATTGAAATCCCCAATTGCTTGCAGATTTGGAGAGTATAGTCCCTGGCCTGAAGAAGTTGATGCCTGGTGGTGGCGGAGAGGAGCCAGTCGTCTAGATACGGAAACACCTGGAATCCTTGACGTCTCAGATGAGCCGTAACCACTGCCATGCATTTGGTAAACACTCTGGGGGCTGTAGTGAGTCCAAAGGGCAGGACTCTGAACTGAAAATGACTGGGCCCCAGCCGAAAGTGGAGAAACCTTCTGGAGCGCCTGTGAATCTTTATATGATAGTACGCATCCTGAAGATCTATCGAGCACATCCAGTTGTCCTTGCCCAAAAAGGGTAGAATGGACTGAAGCATGACCATCCGGAACCTTGCCTTCTTGACAAACTTGTTTAGTTTGCTGAGGTCTAAAATTGGCCTCCAATCTCCCGTCCTTTTGGGGACCAAAAAGAATCTTGAGTAGATGCCGGATCCTACTTGGTCTGCTGGCACTGTTTGGATGGCTCTTTTTGCCAGGAGTTTTGATACCTCCTGTTTTGCCAATTCCCTTAGACCGTGTGAGATGTCTGGAAGGGAAAGATGAGGAACGGGATACCTCTCGAAAGGGATCTTGTAGCCCTCGGATATGATCGACTGTACCCACTTGTCTTGAGAGAGGGAAAGCCAGGCTATTGGGTACAGTGACAATCTTCCCCCGACTGCCTCCAAGGGTGGGCAGTCGGGCAACACCTCAGGGATGCTGAAAGGGTTTATCAGGAAGAGTCTCCCTGCTACCCTGATTCTGCGGACCCCCTCTGCCTCTAGGGTGGCGTCTATTATTGTTACCCCCTCTGCCTCTGGAGGTAAATTGACCACGAGTGTCCGGCGTGACTCCTTGAGATTTACGGAACCACATTTTCCCTCCCTTCTGACCTTTTGGATAGGGTCTTGAAGGGGTGGAGAAATGGACTCCTACGGCAGAAAGGGTCTTGCCGTCTTGCTCACATCTGGTCAATGTATCCTTCACCTGCGGCCCGAACAAAGCCAAACCGTCAAAGGGAGTATTGGTGAAGGACGCCTTAAAGGGGTCTGCAAAATTACAAAGCCGCATTCAGGCCTGACGCCTAAGTGCCACTCCTGTGCCTGCGGCCCTACTCGCCCCATCGGCTGCATAAGAAATGAGCCGCATGGAGGAGTTAGTCAAAGAATTGAGGATACCTAGCTGTGAGGCCATCTTTTCCTGAGCCCCAGCTGCTGAAGGATCCTTACACACTTCACCTAGTTCGTTGAGAATGTCTCTCTGAAGTCTGGTAAAGTGACAAAGGTAGTTCAGCGAACGCATAGCGAAGGTCGCTGAAGAAAAAATCCGCTTACCGTACCTATCCATGGTCCTAGAATCCTTATTAGGAGGATGGACAGGCACAGAAGGATCAGCAAGTTCCTTCTTGGTGGCAGCCGCCACCACCATAGCATCAACAGGGACGCCTTTGGAAAGAAACTGATGGTCTGCCGGGGCTGTAATGAATTTGGAGGGCCTCCGAGGAACTGGTTCAACAGAATCCGGAGCTGTCCACTCCTTCCGAGCCACTACCTTCATGAGTGGGTCAAAAGGCGGAGAAACCCAGGAGGTGGAGGGTTGAGATCCAAAAGCCTCCAGGTATACCGACTCATCCTCGGAGGGGTTAATGGAGGGCCAGTTCCCCCTCTGCTTAAGGAGTTCTAGGATGTCTGAAAAGGAGACATCCTCAGCGGGGGACCTTGGGGAGCCCTCCGACTCATCTAAGTCGGTATCCGATGTAGTAGACTCAGGGGAGTCTGTGTGCTTCCTCTTACACGTCCTCTTATGCGGGGGTTCTGCTGCAGGATCAGGAGAAACCTCGGAAGAGGAAGTTATTCCCAATGGGGAAACCTGGGGTGATGGATCTCTGGGTCCGGGAGCAAGAGACTGGCAAGAGACATCAACAGGCACCGAAGATGGAGGAGCTAAAGGGATAAACCATTGGCCTAGCCCATGGGGCTAGGACACTCCTCATCACCTCGAAGGCTCCTCTCCCAGGGAGGCCAGAAGAATCCCACTCCGAGGAAACAGGAATCCCCGGCCCCACCGAGAGAGAAGGCTCCGAGGCCGATGGTGCCGAGCTCACCAATGCCGAAGCTCCGAGAGGGAGAGCAGGGTCGGACAAGGGTCCGATGCCACTCGCCCCCTCGGAGCCGACAAGGGAGACCCGACGACCGGATCCCTCCATGGAAGGACCCATGGAGGAGATCGGAGCCGAAGAGGTCGGAGCCGAAAGGGGATGTATCGGCTCTGGCGCCGACACGGTCACTGTTCCGAAAAGCTCCGGCTCCGAACTCTGAAGGAGAGTCAGAGGAGGAATTTCAGGGGGGGGAGCAATAGCCGAGGTCTGTTGAGACGGGCTATGGAGCATTTGGGCTAGTGCCTGTGACTTCAACAGTCTGCTTACCACCCTCTCTAAATCGTAGTCTGACAGCCTGGAAGATCTCGAAGATCGGCTCCGATGACTCCGCTCCGATAAAAGAGGAGATCCTGGAGCCGAACGAATCGACTCCAGGGAAGGAGACCAAGATCTCTTTTTAGACAGAGCCACCGGAGCCGATGACCTCTCGGTTCCAGATGGAGCCGAAGACTTATCGACTCCAATGCGGGGAAGCAATGCCTCGGCACTAGCCGGTGCCGACAATGACACAGGAGATTGTGTGTCGGAGCCGGCCGGAACTGACACCACAATCTCAGAAGTAGAAAGATCGGCTCCAGCCGGAGCCGATCTCGACTCCGAAGGAGTCGGAGCCACCGGGGAAGGCTTAAGTACAGTAGCCTGAACCTTAGGTGGCTTGGAAGGTTTGACCGACCCAGTCTTGGTTGGTGAACCCTCTGGCTTTAGTAATCCACGGAGGATCAATTTATTCCTCCTTTGTAAAAGAGTGGCATATAGCACATGAGTCCTGCAGGTGTAAAGGCCCCAGGCAGTAAACACAAGAAGTGTGACCGTCTGTCAGAGACATCTTCTGACAGCACGAGTCACACTTCTTGAAGCCTGAGACCTTTACCTCTTTAGACATAGTATGTCTAAGAAAAAATACACACACAAACAAACAACAGTCACCCAATTAATCCCAAACACAGACAAACACTAACTGAGGGATTAACTAACAGGGAGGCTTAAGGTCTGACAAAAGGTAACTAAAGGATTTTACCTGTAAATAAGGAATATAGGGTGGGAGACTAGATATATCTATGAAACTAGCCTACAGATGACAAACAGTGACAAAATGGGAGAAAAACCCTGACTCTATCTATAAAATAGAAATTTTACCTGAGCTGGCAAAAAAGAGACCTCTTCGCGAAGCGGCAAACGAGATCTGGGGTAGTCTTGCCTTGCATCATGGGATATAGGGTTGCCTCGAGCTGGCAGAATGAGTTCTCGAGCTTAGCAAGTGCCGAGTTGGAGCCGAGGGTCGGCTCCGAACCCATCCAGCAAGAATGAAGGCGAGTTTGACAACTTAACATCATCACCTTTATGCCTCATGCTACGCAAGGTGTGTAGGCGACGTTCAGTGTACCTTAAAGCAACTGTCAAGTTTGGTAAATTGGCTAGATTGTGGGTGGATGTAAGGACATCAAATGAAATGAGGTGGGAGAAAAAAATGCCACAGCAAACTGCAGGATTTCAGTCCGCTTTAACCACAAACTTGCTTGGATAAAGGTTGACTGTATGCTGCTGGTACTGCAGAATGCAACTACTGAAGCCAAGCATCTTGTGGAGATCCTAGGTTTAGCAGCTCCTGCAATCTGTATCTTACATTTTCCAAGATGCATTTAAACTTTTGGGTTGCCAATTATGTATGCACATAAATTATGTGCTTTGATTTTTGATTGGTCCTGCCTCTTTTATAAGCATCCTTGCTTATCAGTGAACTGCTATTTTGTTTTTTCCCTCCTCACTGAAGAAGGTTTTTCCGAAACTAGTATGAAGATTGAGCTGTAACTTTAGTGCTTATTTTGCACTAGTCTATTTACAATAAATATTCAGACTTGGAACTTTTTGTGCTGGCTTTGGCGTTTTTTTCTTACATTTTCCACACCATTAATAACTGAATGGGAGATGTACATACCGTGGATGCAAAGCAACAAAGGAAGATTTGGGGGGAGTACAAATGAAGGATTTGTAAAGCAAACTTCTTTAAAAATTGGAATAAACTTTAGTCTTGTCAAGCATACAATAGATCTACATGTACCCAACCTTTCAGGACCCAAGAAAATACAGATGCCCTATGTACTCCTTCCGTGTCAAATGCTTACCTGTAATCTTGTTTTAGACAGCAGACTCTTATCACGCTACCAAAACAAAACGGTCCCACTTGGGGTGTTTGGGAAGTGCTTAGTTTAGGGCAGGAAAACAGAGGTCCAGGTCATATATGTTCCTCTGGTGAGAGGTCCAACTCAGACATGCTCATCTGGTGTGGGTCAGAACACTGCTAGATTACCCAAAGGATCTTGTAATGGAATTTACAAAAGCCTGCCAGCACACACATCATCTTGGCTCCAGCAATACACTGCATCTTTCATATTACTGACCAGCAGCAAATGGCTTTGGCTCCAATAGGCCCATTATAGTCCTGTGTAGCACTTTGCTTCGGTACTTTATCTTAAGGGAAAGACCTTCATTCTACAATCCTCTGGCAGTAAAGCAGGATAACTTTTACTTGGTATCAGATTCAAGATGGTTAAGTGACCCACCTCTAGGACTAGAGGTACCTAAATACTTCACGGTAAGATTTAAGTAAAGATTTCCAGATATGGTTGTATAACTTTAAGGTTATGAAACCCTGATCCATTAGAGTCCCAGGATGAGGTCAAGAAAGCAAGTAGGATTGAGGATCTGCACTTCCCAGCTGAAAGCCAGCATCTGTAAAAGCATGCTTCGTTCTGAAGCTCAGTTTTAAGTCACCTCAGAGGTTTCTCCCTGTTGACTGATACAGGATCCAGTTTGAGAAATTGAAACTGAAAAAATGAACACCCTCATCTTTGAACAGAATTGGGGAAGGGACACTAGAGTCTCAAACGTAACAGTTACAGTAGTTTCAGCCCAACAGAAAGTACCTAAAACAGATGTGGTGTCACCCCCAAACCAGTTCCAATGACAGGCTGCAGGACTTGCCCATGTCAGACCCAAGAAAGCACCTGTATTAGGTCAGCATCCACTAGTTTTAGACTGCCTCCCCAACTGCCTGCAAATTGGAGGGACATTCTTGGAGGCTTTGGGTCACTGCCACAGCAGCAGGAGGAACAAACTAGTTCACAGCTATTAATCTGAACAGATTTGCCAGAACGGATATTCCTTGGGGTAACCAACATACACAATGCAGAGTAAAACTGAACCTTATAGGCAGGACAGTCTTTGAAAATCTTTCTGTTGAAGGCTATAATTTCCATTACTGACGTTAACAATGTAAAACTCTTGCACATGATCTGCGACAAGTTCTTATGATGGCACTGGCCTACACACACCTCTATCATTGCCATCCAAGTGGGAAGGAGCCAGCAAGGCAGAAAGCAAAGCTCTTAAACTCATGCCAAACATAGGACTCCAGCAGTCAAATTCCACAAGTGACAGACTTCAGTGAATAGCAACCACACTGAATGCCTGTGTACCAAGTTTGTGAAGGCAAAGCATCACATCAACCATAAGAAAAGGTGCTCTCCTCTAAAGGTCCAGTTGGATATCAGACTGATCACGACAAATTCCCAGGTTGGGTGAAACTGACCCTCAAAAGTCAGAGAGTCCTTTACTGGAGTAGTGACGAATATACTGTAATGTACATATGTTCTGGCATCGCAAGTCCAGAATCAAAATCCAAGGGATTTCTTCGTGGGGGGGGATGCTGAATGCAGCCATTTGGTGAGGAGCATACCAAAGCCAAAAACAGTGTGTGGATAGGGTTAGAAGATGGGAACAGATTACTGCTCTTAAAACTTACAAAAGCAGTGCCAGCATGCATTTTCTGAAGGATACAATATCTGAAACTCAAATGTCTGAGTACTGAAGCTGCAAAATGACACTGGCTTTGCCAGAAAACTACAAATTGCAAGAGAGCAGGCCCAAAAAAATGTGAAATCTGAACAGTTGATGGGTATGGTCAGGAGATATCCAGTAATGCTGTGCAAGTGTTAGTTTCACAGTGTACAAGCTTTAGTTGCTACTCTATTACAAAACTTCACATCTGTGATCAAAAATTTATACAATTTCTGTAACTACACGCTCAAATCATTTTATGAAACCGCTGTTTTTACATAGGTAACTACAAAACTTAATTTTGCTGAATTGCAACTCTGGAAGACCGAATACACAACAACACTCAAATTTATTAAAACAGCACTAAAATTCTAATGTCTGCCATTTTCAAATATAAAAAGTGTGGTTTATAAATAAGTCTCTGAATGCTTATTCTAAACTCAAAGTACTGTACAAAACAAAACTTTCCTTGCTAACTCGGAAGGGCAAGTATTTTCTCTGAGAAAAAAACAGCCCAACACAGCACCAAGCACAGTCTGCCATTTCCAGACATACAACCCACAGAAAGGAGAAAACTTGATTTTAGATAACAGAAGACTTGCTATATGAATATATTAGATTCTGTACCCCACAAATATCTACTTGCATTGCAAAATGGTTGCACACCATATTCGGATCCTTTTCCCCACAGTCAAATTTTGTTAGACATGGGAAAAATTGTACTTCAAACAGAAAGTGGCATAGCTTTACATAATACCCATACATATGTACATAATTTACACTCAAGCTCAAACACCGCTGGCTGGATAAACATCCTAGTGCTCAATGCATTTTAAATAGATTAAAAAAATCAGAAGTTAGAACAAATGTACACTGGCTCAAAAGGGAACATTACAAAATGTAATGTACAATACTTAATATACATTTAAACCTAAAGGTTCTGTGACCCTGAGCTTTAGCATTTCAAGACTTCACTCTTGGGGGAGGGTGCTGTTTAGGTTTTCCGATACCACAGGGAACACTATCACCATGCCAAACCACAAATGATTTGCCGAAACATGAAAGCCAAGAATTAGTCCAGAAGATGCCAGGCTGCATTAAACTTTCCTTGGAATGCCACGTGGTCAAGTTTCTTCAAAATGGTTTTGCAGTTGACATCTGTGTAGTAGAGTAAATGCATTAAGTCCAGTTCTAGTTTAATACAATGGATGTACATTTCCTGTACTGGCAACATGCATTTAATATCTTGTGCACCCAGTCTGGGTCAGGAGAAGACTGACAACACGTGCACTCTACCAGCTTAAAGGTAGCCACAGCAGTTTACAAGAGTCATTACTCATCCTCCTCTTCATCCAAGTCCCTCATTCTCTTCTCTCCACGTGGTGAGGCTATAAAAGAAGTAAAGACTGTTAGCATATGTCCACAAAGATGCAAGACTATATTCAAGGCCATTTTACTCAGTCATGGGTTTCCACCCCCATCAAGAGCACAGAGCAAACATCTAACCCTGCAAAAGCTTACAGACGTGTCCTTTTACTTCTTCTTCTTTTGGCTTTTCCCGGTTAGGGGTCACCACAGTGGATCACCTTGTTCACCTGTAATTGGCTAAGCTTAAAATGGCTTACAAGGGCAGTTAGCTTAGTACTAATCTATGAACCTATGAACCTATGATTGGCAGTGGAGTTTTTACAGTGTCGAGTTGCCAGCCCGGCGCCCAACCTTCCACAGAAGGCACACACACACTCACACCTAGGGCCAATTTAGAGTGTCCAATCCACCTGCAGCATGTCTTTGGGATCTAAGTGGAAATTACTTGTTCAGTTATCCTCAGCATGCCCTGTTCAAAACTGTACCAAATTTAAATCTCTTCTCTGCTTGGTTAGTACCTGGTGGTACCAACAGCAACACTTGAAAAACACAGCAGATGACAGACCTTCAAGTTTCCACTGTGACGTCACAGAACTAAGAAAATCTTTTACAAGAGACAGTTCAAAGTAGAGAGACACCCAAGCTAAATACCCCCTTCAACTTTCCTTGTAACAGCCTTTAAATTACAATGCATTTTCCAGCCAAACCACAGTAAATCTCAAAAAAAGTTTAAATACACCAGTAAATGTAAATTTTAGCCATGTCAAACTACTTCTCAAGTAAAGGCACCAGTAAGGGTGCAGTTTAAAGTTATAAATTGGGTAGTCTAAAATGCGTTCCAGAATGTTCATTTCAGGAACGTATAATCTTTCTAGACGCAAAAGGATTAAACACTGATGCAAACTAAAGCAAGGCAACACATGATTTGCAGTAGGAAGCTTAATGTACAGTTTCTGTAAACTGAGATTCAATCAATATGGTTTCAGGCTTAAATGCTATGCAAATTAAGTCTTCAGAATCAGTGTAAATGCTACTACAGTGCATGCAATTCAAAATGCAAAGTTGTCACTGTACTGCAGAAAACAGATGAGCCTGACAAGTTCAGCCAGTGTTGTGACATGCAAACATGAGTACAGAACAGAGCAGAGTTAACACCTCAAGTTAATGAAATGCATTCTAGTTTCAGAAGCCAGTGCAAATATTACACTGACAGAAAAGTGGGATCGGATTCAGTTTGACGAGGTATACACCAGTGTAAGTGACAGACTTCAGGGCTAAATGAAGGCATGCAGACCAAAGCTCAAGTCAATATTACTGGTTCTATATAAATGGATTTTCAGAGTGTGGTAAATGGTCATTAGAGAAATGACAAACTTTCACAATTTACTGGACTATATGGAACAATCTGATTAACAGAGACATCAATTTCATGTATGGAATGATCCGATTAACAGACATATATTTCAGTTACAACCAGACTACCTCTACTGGAAGACAAGAGTGCAGTTATGCAGTCAGGATTTGAAGGGTCAAAAGTTGCAGCAGTGATTAGCTGCAAGTGTTAACAGCACTGTACTACATATAGACATGTCCAAGTTAATTGCTTTACATTTCAGTAATAGGACTGTCTGAGAAAAATGCTACAAAACGCATAGTACATATATACTTTTAAGAATGTAGACAGTTTACAGCACAAATTTTGTACAAAGGACAGATTCAAGTATTAAAATTCTAGTTCAGATGCCACAATCTAAGTGCAAGCAGGGAATTTACATTTTCACAAGCCGCACCAGTGAAGCAAAGTGACTGGAAATTTCAATTCACTTTTACGGCCAATAAGCATTTCAGGCTGTTAGATTTAAAAATTGGCGCAAGTCTTTACCATTGATATGCCAGAAGTGACAAGTTAATTTCATACAATAAAACACTTAAAGTTCCAGACTTGGCAAATGTAATATTTGCCAAAAGTCAAAAGTATTGACAATGCTGACTTACAAATATTAAAATGTTTAAAGCTGACATATTGACAATACAAAGTGTGGAGTCTATGAGAAAAGTGCAGCATAAATTGTCAGTGAAGCCACATCTTCACAGCTCATGTCAAGCGAGAATGAAATGTAATTTACTGAGAGTAAACTTCATACTTGGATAAAGTTAGAGAATCCATTTCAATACTATGTGAACTGTTCAAAACTCAATTAGAAACTCCAATTCACTAGAGCAGAGCCAAGAACTTGTGTAATTCAGTTTACAGGCCAGTTTAGCTAGCCAAATTAAAAAAGTGCTGTATGCCATTAAGCAGTATGGCAAAGAACTTAATTCATAAATAGCAAGATCTGCTACTGAGCTGGAGGATAAAAGAAAAACTACAGTTGTGTACCTACCATAAATGTAGATGTTCGAGTATATTCACTGTTGCAGTCATTACACTTGGGTTATCCTGCTGGCAAGCTACCCGCAGTCGACCAGAATTCCAAAGTCTTAGTCTGGCGTCAGTTGCTGTCGCCTCTTCCCTGACGTCAGTGCGCCAGGGGTATAAAATATGCAGCCGACGCCATTTTCTTCAGTTTTTCTTGCCCCAGATGTCAGGTGCCCCCAGAAGGGTAGGCTAAAAACTTATGCCAATAAAAATGCATGCACTAAAATAAACATTACCTTCATCTACAAGCAAATACACCACATAGGTTGTATAGAATAGAGAAGAACAGATAAGTCCCAGCAATGAAAGGTGGATGGTGGGTGGGTAACCTGGACTGCAACAGTGAATACACTCTAACATCTATATTTATGGTAGGTAGACAACTATACTATGTTCGTGTTTCACTGTTGCAGTCATTACACTTGGGTTGAATCCCAAAGCTGAGGTTGGGTGTCTGGGTCTAAATAAAATTAGGAGTGGCTATGAGGCCCTGCAGAACTGCAGTGGCAAAGCCTGCTCTGGATTTAGAGTGAAGGGGAAAGTGGTAGTGCTTTGTAAAAGTGTGCATTGAAGTCCAAGTTGCAGCCTCTAAAACGTCTTTGGTTGGTACTCCTCTGAGGAAGGCTGCTGAAGTGGCTGTTGCTCTGGTTGAATGTGGCCTAATGCCCTTAGGCACTGATTTGCCATGCTGTGAATAGCAGAAATGAATGCAGTGGCCTATTCATTTTGAAATAGTCTGCTTTGAGATAGCCTTTCCTTGTGATCCTGCAGCATATGCCACTAAGAGTTGCTCTGTCTTTCTGAAAGCTTTACGTTCTGTCCAAGTAGAAGCGTAGCTGTCTGTGCATGTCCAAAGAATGCAGAAATATCTCCCCCTTATTCTGTGGGTTTGGATAAAAGGTAGGCAAATGAATGGTTTGGTTAACTGCCACACTGGACACTACCTTAGGCATAAATGTTGGATTTGTCCTCAGAGAAACCCTGTCTGGATGGAAAATTATAAAAGGTTCCACAGCCATTAGTGCCTGTAACTGAGACTCTTCTTGCAGAGGTTATTATGGAAAATTATAAAAGGTTCCACAGCCATTAGTGCCTGTAACTGAGACTCTTCTTGCTGAGGTTATTGCTAGGAGCAGAGCTGTTTTCCATAAGAATTTTATCTCAGCTGCATTGGCTGGCTCAAAAGGAGGCAGCGAGTTTTTCCAAGACATAACTGAGGTCCCATGCAGGTATTTGCGCTCTCCTTGGAGGTCAAAATCTGAGGAATATTTGGTACAAGTGTGTCAATTCCTTGTGCCTGGTTCCAAGCACAGAATCTCTTCCATTTTTCTGCATAAGATTTTCTGGTGCTGGGCCTCCTGGCCTCCAAAATAGCATCCATAGCTGCTTTAGAGAGAGGTGTGTTCTGAATGGTTACATTATTCGCCATGCTGTCAGATTTAGGGTTCTGAGTTGGCTGTACAAGATCTGATTGTTCTGTTGGGTCAGTAAGTGAGTAATTTGAGGCAATGTCCAGGCTGGGCCCTGAGACAAGCTCTTTAGGATTGGTACCAGTGCTGGTGGGGCCAGTCTGGGGCAATCAGCATCATTTTTGGCTTCTCTTGTCTGAGCTTTAGGAGTACCTTGGGGAGGCGAGGCAGTGGAGGAAAGGCATATACTGTAAGGGTTTTCCAGCTGAATGATAGAGCATCCACTTTCCATGCTTGCTTGTGATAAGTCCTTGTGCAGAATCTCTGTAGTTGGCAGTTGTGAGGGGAGGCAACTAGATGGCTGGGCATCCCCATTTCCTTATCATGCTGAAGATTTGTGGATCCAGTTTCCACTCGTGAGGATCCATGAGGTTTCTGCTTAGTTCGTCTGTCAGAGTATTTATCTTTCCTGGCAGGAATTGTGCTTGCAGGTGTACTTGATAAGTTAATGCTGTGTTCCACAAAGTCATGGCTTTTCTGCAGAGGGGGTAGGAATGTGTGCCTCCCTGTTTGTTTATGTACCACATGACTGTAGTATTGTCAGTCTTTATCAGCAGTTGTCCTGGATGAAGTAGATCCTTTAAGGCTGTCAGGGCATTCTGAACAGCTAGCATCTCTTTTTGATTGATATGAAGATGCATTTGGCTTGCGGGCCATGTGCCCTGAATACATTTTTCTGCCATGTGGGTTCCCCAGGCATAATCTGGTGCATCTGTTAATGTCTGCCTGGCTGTGGTTAAAGTGAATGGCTGTCCCTTGTTGTGGTGACAGGCCTGTGCCCATCATCGAAACTCCTGTTGCGGGCAGGGAATGAGGGTAAAAAGAAGTTATGTACTCACCATAACATTCCATCTGAGTAGGTAACTTCACTTGTCAGCAACCTGTGGGTTATCGGATCCAATCTGGGTCTAAGCCAGCAGCTTTCCTTAGCAAAAGATCTGAGCTCCAAGCTCCTCCCCTTACCCATAACACCCTGCTACCTCCCTCTATTCCTCAGATCGAGTTTGCCATATTACCACATAATACTACAATAACAGAGAAAAACCACCTAAACATCCTAACCTGATGTCATCTGGGAAGTGAAGCACAATAATCCTTCAAGGACGAACTACAGGTCAGGGGGACGGAGGGAGGGTTTGTTGCTGACAAATGAAGTTACCTACTCAGATGGAATGTCATGGTGAGTACATAAATTCTTTATCTGAAGTAGTTAACTTCATTTGATCAGCAACCTGTGGGACAGAGTCCCCAGCTACCAACAACTTGGGAGGTCCTCATGGAAGGATATTCCGGAGCACTGCAGAACCAAAAGATGCCCTTCCTCTGGATATCAGATCCAATTTATAATGTGTAATGAAAGTATGAGAGGAAGCCCAAGTAGCTGCTGAACTTTTAGTTATGTACTCACCATAACTTTAGATGTTTGGGATCCATCTCGCCTACATTCTGTACTGATGGGCTCGGAGCCGATCCCTCGGCTCTGACTCAGCACGCTATGCTATAGAGTGAAGCCTCTTATTGGCTGAGCTATTCTCTATCCCAGGATGCACCACCACTAATCCCCCAGATCTTGTTTGTCCGCATTCATGCACACATACATAACTTGTTTATATAATATTGCCAGATGTTTCAAGATGACACAATAGAATTCGGACCATCCGATCTCTTCTGATCTCCAAGGAAGGAGGAAGGAGGGTGGGTTATTGGGAATGTAGGCGAGATGGATCCCAAACATCTAAAGTTATGGTGAGTACATAACTAAAAGATGTTATGTGATCCTATCTCGCCTACATTCTGTACTGATGGGACAGCGTCCCTAGCACCTAAATCCTGGGTGGCTCACTGGAAAACACTCCTGAGCACTGTGGAACCAAATGAAGCTCGCCCCCGAGATGCCACATCCAATTTGTAGTGGGAAATGAAAGTGTGCGGGGAAGACCACGTAGCCGCAGCACAAATGTCACTAATGGCAAGCTTAGAATGGAATGCAATTGAAGTAGCCATAGCTCTTGTAGAGTGAGCTTTGACAGAGGTCGTAAGCTCCTTATTAGAAGAGGAATAAATTTGAGTAATACAGTCCCTGATCCATTTGGCAATAGTGACCTTTGTGATGGCTTTGCCCAATTTATTATCCGCAAAGGACACAAACAATTGATCTGTTTTCCTTGTTTGTTTGGTCCTATCTAAATAAAAACGCAATTGCCTGTGGACGTCTAATGTGTGGAATATGTATTCCGCTTTGTTTGAGTATTTTGGAAAGAAAACTGGAAGTTCTAATGACTGTTGTAGACAAAAACTGGAACAAACTTTAGGGACAAAGGATGGATTTGGCCTGAGAGATACTCTATCTTTGTGAAAAACCAGGTACGGAGGTTTTACAGACAAAGCTTGAAGCTCTGAAACCCTTCTGGCAGAAGTAATCACGACCAGAAAGGCAGTTTTCCATGATAGAAATTTCATATCACATGTTGCTGCCGGTTCGAAGGGGGAGGAAGTCAAGGCACGTAACACCACATCGAGATGCCATGGGGGAGCAGGATGAGAAATCGGAGGTCGTAAAAGCGCAGCCCCTTTCATGAAGGTCTTACACAATCTGTTGCTCATTAAAGGTGGATTTGTAGACTCATGAAAATTGGAAATAGCTGCCAGTTGAACCTTGATGGTAGAGATAGAAGAACCTTGATTGAATAGGGAAGTAAGGAATTTCAGGACTTCTGATACAGGAATAGTGATGGGATCCAGACCCCGGAGTTGAGCCCAAATAGCAAATCTCTTCCATTTGCTAGAATATAATCTCTTAGTGGCAGGTTTGTGGGCCGAAGATAAGATATGTATGACTTCCGGGTCTAAGGTATGATTCCTGACTATAGTCGGAAGAGGAGGAGCCAAGCTGTTAACTTCAAGGTGTGGAGGGACTGGTGGAGTAGTCCCGATTGATGGACTAATAGGTCTGGGATCTGATCCAGGAACCATGGACCTTCCAGTGCATATTTCCACAGATAGGGGAACCATACCTGATGAGGCCAGTAAGGAGCAACTAAGATCATTTTGCTCCCTAAGTGAGATGCCTTTTGGATCACTCTGGGAAGGAGGGGAACTGGTGGAAAAGCGTATAGCAAGCCCGTGGGCCATGGATGGGCTAGTGCGTCCATAGGGTTCTCTCCAGGGGCTGGAATGAGGGAGAAGAAGTTTTTGCACTTCGCATTCAGCGGGGTTGCGAAGAGGTCGCAACAAGAAATTCCCCATTTGCTGAAAATCAGAGTTGCAACCGTATTTGTTCAGAGACCACTCGTGAGGAGAGAGGATAGCTCTGCTCAGTCTGTCGGCTATCACGTTGGACTTGCCAGGGATATGAGTCACCACTAGAAATCATTTGGTCAACACCGCCCATTCCCAAACCCTCATGGCCTCTCTGCAAAGGGGGTAGGATCTGGTCCCTCCCTGCTTGTTCAGGTACCAGACTACTGACATGTTGTCGGAGTGAACGGCAATTACGCCCTGAGGGAGGTAATTGTGAAGGGCTTGTAGGGACAGAAGCACCGCCCTCATTTCTAAAATGTTGATATGAAGGAGGCTCTCTTCCGAATGCCATTTGCCTTGGACTGACCTGCCCAGGGAATGCCCCCCCCACCCCATCTGGGAGGCGTCCGAAGTCAAAGTCGCCACCGGAGGAGGTGGAACAAAGGGTCGTCCCTGATCTAGATTGGAGGGCACTAGCCACCAGCGAAGGTCCCGTTTGCAGGTTTCCGTGATCCATATGAGGTGACTGAGAGGGAGATCCTGAAAAGACCACTGTGTTGAAATAAGCCACTGGAGAATTCTCATGTGCAGCCTTGCTAGGGTAATTAGAAGCACCGTGGTGGACATAGATCCCAATAGCTGCAGGACCATTCTGGCTGGGGCTTTGGATCTGAGAAGTAAAGCTCGAACTTGAGCCTGTATGGTTTTATCCTTTCTGTAGGGAGATAGACCCGCATTTGATTTGAGTCTATTTCTGCTCCGATGAATCTTATTCATTGAGATGGCAGCAACACAGATTTTGGCCAATTGAAGGTGATTCCAAGGGAAGTGCCCAGTGATATTGTGGCTTGTAGATTCTGCAGTAGTAGATGCTTGGAGGTGGCAGTTAGGAGCCAGTCGTCTAGATACTGAAACACCTGGAATCCTAGACTTCTCAGGTGAGCAGTCACAACCGCCAAACATTTGGTGAACACCCTGGGGGCTGTGGTGAGACCAAAGGGCAGCGCGCGGAACTGAAAATGACTGTCTCCTAGGCTGAAGCGCAGATGTCTCCTAGACTCCTGATGTACCATGATGTGGTAATAAGCGTCCTTGAGATCTATGGAGCACATCCAAACACATTTCTCCAGCAGTGGGAGAATGGATTGTAGGGTGACCATTCGGAACTTGTTCTTTTTGACTGAACGATTTAGAATGCTGAGATCCAAAATGGGCCTCAAGTCCCCGGTCTTTTTTGGCACCAAAAAGAATCTTGAGTAAGTCCCTAATCCGATCTGGTCTGTGGGGACCGGTTGGATGACTCCTTTTTGAAGCAGCTTTGAGACTTCTAAGGCTGCAATTTCCCGTTGACTGGGTGGCGGGTCCGGGATTTTCTTGGACTGAGGTGGAGAGTGAGAAAAAGGAATGGCGTAACCTCCAGCGATAATTCGAAGCACCCATCGGTCCTGAGTGATACCTTCCCAGGCTTTTAGGTGCCTCGAAAAACGACCCCCGACTGGCTCCGGAGCTGCACAGTCGGGCAATCCCTCAAGGATTGTGAAAGGCTGAAGAGCCACGAAAGGACTCGCGGTCTCCAGTGTTGCGGGGGCCTCTGCCGCCTCTGGGACTGCGTCTTCCAGAAGAATTTCCCCCTCCTCTGCCTCTAGAAGGGGGATCGTCCTGCTGTGAGGGATAAGACTTCTGAGATCTACGGAACCACATTTTCCCTCCTCTTTTAGCCTTGGGGTAAGGCCGAAAGGGAGTGGAAAATCGTGCCCCTACGGCAGTCAAAGTCTTAACTTCTTGCTCGCAGCGGGTCAATGTGTCCTTTATCTTGGGTCCAAACAAAGAGGACCCATCAAAGGGAGCATCAGCAAAGGAAGACTTGAAGGCTTCCGCAAAATGACACAGGCGGAGCCAGGCTTGCCTCCGTAGAGCAATTCCTGTACCCGCTGCTCTACTCGCCCCTTCGGCCGCATAAGAAATGAGCCTCATGGACGAGTTTGATATGGATGACAGTGTAGCCAGCTGAGAGCCAACCGTCTGGGCCAGCTGCTCAGGTAGGTTACCCAAGAGGGTATCTGAAAGCTCCTTGATCAGATCCCTCTGAAACCTGGTAAAGTGCGTTAGGTAGCTCAGGGATCTTAGGGTAAAGGCCGCTGAACTGAGGGTGCGCTTGCCGTACCGATCCATGCTCCTAGACTCCTTATTAGGAGGATGGACGCACGTTGAAGCCTCTGCTACATCTTGTTGGGTAGCAGATGCCACCACCAAGGCATCTACAGCCACACCTTTCGTCAAAAACTCCTTTTCAGGGGGTGCTGACAGGAACTTGTTTGGGCGAGCAGGCACCGGTTCCACAGAGTCTGGGTGTTCCCACACCCTACGACAGATCAAATCTATGAGCTCGTCGAAGGGCGGAGACACCCAGGAGGCGGAGGGCTGAGCCCCGAAGGCCTTAAGGAACACCGACTCGTCAGCAGAAGGGGGTTTGGAATGCCAGCCGCCTCGTTGTTTTAGGGCTTCCAGGATGTCTGCAAAGGAGACATCATCTGAGGACGACTTAGGGGACCACTCTGCATCATCAAGATCAGTGTCTGACGTGAGAGACTCATCGGGGGAGTCAACGTGCTTCCTCTTGCACGATCTCTTCCTTGGGGGTTCCTCAGAAGAAGCTTCAGAGGGACCTCCTGGAGGGGGGGAACCCCCAGTGGGGGTGACCTCAGGCCCCGGGGCTCCGCTGTCTAAGGACAGGGGAACTGCCAAAGACCCAGTCTCCATATGCAGGGAAGGTGCTGGAGATACCGTGGAGGTAGCCAAAGAAGATTTGGCTAACGCACTCCTCATGGCCCTGAAGGCTGGACCACCAGAATCCTGAGAAGGTCCAACCCCCATGGCCACAATGGTAGATGGTACCCCTGCAGCCGACGCACCGAGAGGAAGGCTTGGGACCGAAAACATCAGTCCCGAAGCATCCCCCCCGGGGCCGACAGAGGAGGTCCGTGTACCGAACTTCGACTCGAGAGCCGGGGTTGGAGTAAGGGTCGGGGTCGACCCGAAAACCTCCCTCAGCTCCACCAGTACCGGCTCCAACGGTGCCGAGGCTGTTGGAGGAGGAATCATAACTACAGGGTGGACCATCGGCTCCGAAGCCGAATGGGTTGGAGCTGAAACTAACTTTTGGAACACAGGAGACTGGAAAAGTCTAATGAGCACCCTGTCGATGTCCAAATCAGAGATCTTGGAGGATCTAGATGAAACCAATCGGGTCCGAACCGACTTCTCCATCGGCTCCAAAGGACTGGGGGACCGGCTCCGAATGGACTCAACCAATATCGGTTCCGAGGGAGATTCCAAAACAATTTCCCTCGGTGCCGAGGAGGGCTTCGGCGCCGAAGGGGAAGAGTCTGAGCCGGTAACCTTCATCGGCTCCAAGATCAGTGGAGCCGATGAAGATGACCCGCCTCTCGATGCCCCAGTCCTCGGCTCCGAAACCAGAGGAGTCGATACTGGAGGCATCGAGGCAGACCGTTCTGCCCTCGGCTCCGAAGTCCGTGGAGCCGATGGGGAAGCCTGCCTAGGTTTCTTGGCAGTCGGTTCCGACGAGCTGGTCGGAGCCGATGCTTTCTTCTTCTTAGTAGGAGAGGATGAGGAAGATAAGGCCTCATCGAAGGAGGGTTTAATCAGCCCTTTTAGTATTAATTTATTTTTCCTCTCTTGGAGGACTCTAGATGAAAAAGCGTGACACACGCTACAGGACTCCTGTAGGTGCTTGGCGCCTAAACAATATACGCATGAGGAGTGGTCGTCGGTTATAGACATCTTATAACCACACCTCGTGCACTTTTTGAACCCTGAGGGCCTATGTTCCTTTGACATAATGCTTTAGCAAAAAACACTAACACAAAACACCAAAAATACTATGTTGTATAACACTACTAAAAGGAACTTAAAACTCTTACTTGCTTTTTTTTTTTTTTTTTTTAAACTAGACACACAGTACAATGACCGAAAAAGAACACTAAACAGGAGGGCCAAGCCCCTCTAACTTTAACAGGTATGACCTCCTTTAACCAAGAGAAAACTCGTTGAAGAATATGGGAAGGCCCCTCTAACTTAAACGGGAAACCTTCCCTTAACCAACACACAATTTTCCACAAAAAAAATATATCAAACACACTCGTCAACAACAATAGCTGTTAAAACAGCTTTTTGGGTAAGAATCAAGAATTTCCTGACAGGAAACTTTAAGAAAAAAAGGTACTTAGCTCAGCCAAGTTTGAGACCACGTCTTAGCTTGTAAGCGGCAAACGAGATCTGGGGGATTAGTGGTGGTGCATCCTGGGATAGAGAATAGCTCAGCCAATAAGAGGCTTCGCTCTATAGCATAGCATGCCGAGTCAGAGCCGAGGGATCGGCTCCGAGCCCATCAGTACAGAATGTAGGCGAGATAGGATCACATAACATCAAATGTCATCCAAAGGTACCCTCGACCAGAAGGCAGCAGAAGTGGCCACAGAATGGGTAGAATGTGCCCGAACCCGAACGGGCTCAGGTTGACCAGAACTTTTGTATGTGAGAAGAATGCACTGGGAAATCCACCTAGCTAAGGTAACCTTTGTCACTGGTTTACCCAAATAGGACTTAGCAAATGAGACAAAAAGTTGTTCTAATTTTCAAAAAACAGCCGTTCTGTGTAAGTAAAATCGCAACTGTCTATGTACATCCAGACAATGAAGTCTATACTCTCCTTTGTTGTGATAATTGGGAAAGAAGACAGGCAAATTGATGGACTGGTCGATGTTGGCTTCAGAAGCCACTTTAGGCAGAAAAGAGGGATTAGTCCTGAGGGGAAACTGTCTTTATGAAAAAAGATGTATGGAGGTTTACTACAAAGAGCCTGAAGCTCTGATATCCTTCTAGCTGAGGTAATAGCAATCAAGAAGGCAGTTTTCCAAGATGCATACTTTAAGTCGACCTAATCTGCAGGCTCAAAAGGGGGACCGGTCAGAGCCTGGAGAACTAGGGTTAAATCCCATGGAGGAACTTCATCCTTAACAGGGGGTCTTAAAAGGAAGGTGCCTTTCAAGAAGGTCTTGCAGATTCTAGAGGAAGCTAGGGGCCCAAATTTGTTTCCAATGTGGAAGTGGGAAATAGCTGCCAATTGGACTTTAACTGTTGAAAAACTAGCCCCTTGATGAAAAATGTGGGAGAGAAAGTCGAAGACTGCTGAAATAGGAGCTGTAAGGGGTCCAAATTCCTATGCTCCGCC
Organism: Protopterus annectens; assembly: GCF_019279795.1. Classification (NCBI taxonomy): domain Eukaryota; kingdom Metazoa; phylum Chordata; order Ceratodontiformes; family Protopteridae; genus Protopterus; species Protopterus annectens. The sequence goes on along the minus strand of NC_056747.1, from coordinate 188,266,332 downwards.
CTGATAGAAAAATGCTTCCATTTACTCTTGTAGATTTTCCTGGTAGAAGGCTTATGAGCAGCCACCAGGATAGCCTTAACAGAGGATGAGATACTGGACGTCCTAGCCATTAATGGAACTGGATCAACCAAGCCGAGAGCTTGAGGTTGTCCAGGTCAGGGGTTTTCAATCCCAAGGGATGAGAAATCAGATCTGGAATTGGATCCAAGATCCAGGGAGGATGCACTAGATGAGACTGTAGGCATGGGAACCAGGTTTGACGAGGCCAGATTGGGGCTATGAGGATAACTCTGCTCCCCAACCAACGAGCCTTCTGCAAGAATTTTGTCTTTAGTGGAAGAGGAGGATAAGCATAAAGAAGACTGGATGGCCAAGCATGAACCAGAGCATCTCTGGGGGTTTCCCCTAGTGGGGGAATTAGAGCAAAGAACTCGCTGCACTTTGGGTTCAAAGGTAACACGAACAGATTGCAGCAAGGTTGACTCCATCCGAGGAAGCTCTGTTTTGCTACTAAGGGGTTCAGAGACCACTCGTAAGGTGAGAGGATAGTTCAACTCAGCTTGTCCGCTAGAAAGTTTGACCGACCTGGTATGTGCGTTGCTATGAGAAAGTGGTTTGTGGATATCACCCATTCCCACACTCTCATGGCCTCTTGGCAAAGTGGGTAAGATCTGTTTCCCCCCTGCTTGTTGATGTACCAGACCACTGACATGTTGTCTGTTTGTATCGCAATAGTTCCTGGAGGAAGAAGGGCATGGAGAGCCTGCAACGCTAGAAGCACCGCCCTCATCTCCAGAACACTGATATGCAACAAGGTATCTGTGTGAGTACACATGCCTTGGACAGTTCTGCCCATGCAATGCCCCCCCCCACCCGAGGTGAGACACATCCGTGGTCACTGTGACTTGGGGTGGGGACATGGAGAAGGGGCGCCCTTCCCAGAGGTCCCTGGAATGGCACCACCAGAGTACAGATTCCTTGCAAACCCTGCTGAGGGGGATGGGGGAAGACAAAGGATGTTGTAGGATGGACCACTGGACCTGAAGGGTCCATTGAAGAATTCTCATATTCAGATGTGCGAGCAGTGACAGATTGATGGCCGCTGCCGTGGACCCCAGAGCCCTCAGGACTAATTCTGCAGGAGGGGCCGAGGACTGTAGAAGAGCCAAAACGTGGAGGTTTAGGTTGTGGAGTCTGTCCGTCATCAGAAAGACTTTGGACTGAATTGTGTCTATCCTGGCCCCTATGAAATCCAAGATCTGAGTGGGCTGAAGGAAGGGAGGATTTCTTGTGGATGATCGTGATCCCTAGATGGTGGGCGAGACGTAGGAAATAGTCCCTGGCTGAACATAGTAGATACCTGGTGGGGGCGGCTAGGAGCCAGTCATCCAAGTAAGGAAAGACCTGTATTCCCTGACGCCTCAGGTGGGCCGCTACAACTGCCATGACCTTGATGAACACCCTGGGGGCTGTGGTGAGACTGAAGGGTAGGACCCTGAACTGATAATGGCTGGCTACCAGCCAAAAGTGGAGAAACCTCCTGGATCGCCTGTCCATTAGGACATGGTAGTATGCACCCTTGAGGTCTATGGAGCACATCCAGTCATTCTCCTGTATCAGTGGTAGAATGGATTGAATGGTGACTATCCGGAACTTTTCTTTGGAGACTGACAGGTTCAGTGAGGACAGGTCGAGAATTGGTCGCAAGTCCCCTGTCTTTTTTGGCATCAAAAAAAACCTGGAGTAAAAGCCTGGTCCGGATTGACCTGGGGGGGGGGACGTGCTGGATGGCTCTTTTTCTTAGTAGCTCCTTTATTTCGAAGGCTGCTACCTCCTTCTGATTGGGTGGGACATTGGGGAGGTGCCCTGACAGGGGACAACTTAGGAATGGGATTAAGTAACCTCTGGATATGATTCAGAGCACCCAGTGATCTATCGTAATGGACTCCCAATGTGCTAGATGCTCCAAGAAGCGACCCCCAACTGCCTCCAGAGAGGAGCAGTCGGGTAACCCCTCACGGATGCTGGGCGGGTTGATCGGAAAACGGTTCCCTCAACCCGAAATTCTTCGGCCCCCCTCTGCCTCTGGGCCAGCATCCACCCTGCCCTCCTCTGCCTCTGAAGGATGAGGGGTCCAGAGCGAAACGGGATTGTTGAGATTTCCAGAACCACATCTTCTTCTGTCCTCTTTGGTTCCTGGAGAAGGACCTCTGAGGAGCCGAGAAGTGGTTCCTGATGGCAGACATCTTCCCATCTTTCTCACTCTGGAGCAGCGTATTGCGGATGGTTTTGCTGAAAAGTGTAGAACCGTCAAAGGGGGCATTCACGAAGGATGCCTTGAAGGGTTCCGCAAAGTCACAGAGACAGGCCGGTCGCCGTAAGATAATGCCTGCTCTGCTGGCTCTAGCCACTCCCTCGGTGGCATGGGAGAGAAGCCGCATAGAGGTGTTTGTGATCGACTTAAGAGTGGCCATTCGAGCCGAGAAGGTCCGTTTGTCCTCAGCCAACATGGACTCTGTGGGTGACCCAATGTACACTTTGATTAGGTCCTGCTGGAGCCGAATTACATGTGCCATATAGTTCAGCGACCTTACTGAGAAGGTCGCTGAAGCGAACATCCGCTTTCCGAGGCAGTCCATCGTCTGAGACTCCTTGCCTGGAGGATGTACCAAGGAACTCTCCTGTGCCAGTTCCCTCTTGCTGGCAGCCGCCGCCACCACCATGGCATCTACAGGGGCACCCTTGCTCCAAACTGTCCTGTCAGTGGGGGGGCTGAGGCTCCTGTCCGGTCTCTTGGGTATTGGCTCCACAGTGTCCGGCTCCTTCCATGCCCTGGTAGTTATAAGGTCCACCAGGGGATCAGTGGGAGAGGACACCCAAGAGGTAGATGGGCTTGCTAACGCCTACAGAAATACAGACTCATCCGAGGAAGGCTTTTGGGCTGACCACCCCCCTCTAATAAGAAGCATTTCCATAATGTCTCCGAAGGAAGCGTCGTCGGGGGGGTGACCTGGGGGAACCTTCCCCTTCCTCCAAGTCCGTGTCTTTTGTGAGGGACTCTGGTGAGTCCATGTGCCTCCTTTTACACTTTCGTTTTTGAGGGACCTCCTCGGGGGGGGGCTGTCCGAGGAGGGCTCACCAACAATGTCCTGTTCCTCTACAGGAACCATCTGGGATGTAGGTGCAGGCTGTCCCTGGGGCCGGATGATGAAAGACAGGCCCGTCTGAGAGGGAATGGTGGGTGGATCCATAGCAAGAGCCTGGGGGCCTCGAATCCCTTGAAACGACCCTCTCCATGATGTCGAATGCAGAGGGTGAGCTGCTCTCCCTAGGATCAGAGAGCAGCCACCTCGGATCTGACGTGTGGATTGGTGCCGGAGATGACCCGATCGGATCTGAAAGAACAGTGCACTCTGACCTCAACGGTGCCGAAGGCAACCTGACCCCTCCAGATCCGACTCTCAGCTCACGGCCCCGAGAGCTCGGATCTGAACAGGGACCCGACAAACTCGAAGGCGCAGTCGGTGCCAAAGTAGCAAACACTGTCAGCGCCAACATAACCCCAGCTCCTAAGCTACCCAGACCCGACAGCTCTGAATCCCGATAGTGGGTCTGAGAAGGAGTAATGGGGGCAAAAAATGGGGTTGAGCTCCACCCCGGAGGGGGGAGGCAAGAGCACTCCCATCTGCAGCTGGGCCTGAAGAAATCAACGCATCATCCGGTCCATGTCCACATCAGACCTGGATGAGGCTGGTGAGGCTAGCCGGGAAGGCCACCTAGACGACCTCGAAGGTGACGGGTCTCCTCCTCCAGCTTCAGGGAGAAATGTGGAGAACGAAGCCAGGAGGGGGAAGACCCTGAGACCTTAAGGGGGGAGGCAAGCTGCTTAGACGGCGGGGCTGAGGGGACTGAATCAGCCCGCCGCTTGTGGCTACGATGCCTGTCCCTATCCTACTCCTTGTCCTTCCTGTCCTTTTTTCGAGAGTCCCTTTCCTCCTGAGCCGAAGCGGGAGTTTGAGTCCCACGGAGGGGGAGGAGGACGAAGCTGAATAAGGGGGCAAAAGGCTCGCGAGGATGAGCTTGGTCCTCCTAACCTCAAAGCTCTGGGGTTGAAGGCCACATAGATAGTGCAGCCCGAAGAAAGGTGATCAACGCCCATGCAAATAACGCACCACGTGTGGCCATCCACTGGGGACAGCTTATGGCCACACTCGGAGCATTTGGAAAAGACCTTCAGACATTTTACCAAAAAAAGGAAAGAACAGGCACACACCTTCACACACACACACAGAAGGGGGGAGGGGAGAAAAATATCTAAGTTAAGTTAACACGAAGACTACCAAAAGGGGGTCTAAAGGAGGAAAAAGTACCACACACACAAAGAGCAAGAGATATTTAAGAAAAAAAAAGTTAGAATACCTTTAATTCACAAAACCCACGCTAGGAGCTCATTTTCAGATGCTTCAAGAAGCCGCGGCAAATAAGATCTGGGGAACAGAGGGAGGTAGCAGGGTGTTATGGGTGAGGGGGAGGAGCTTGGAGCTCGGATATTTTGCTAAGGAAAGCTGCCGGCTCAGATCCAGATCGGATCTGATAACCCACAGGTTGCTGATCAAATGAAGTAGATTTAATGTTTCCAGGCTGTGGCAATGTTGAGTCCAAAGACATTTTAGATACCATTGCAGTTTCCCCATATGCAGTATTGCATATGGAATTAGCAGAATGCAGGATGACATGAATCCCAAAGCCTGCAGAATTTTTCTTGCAGATAACTGGGTCTTTGTTGCCAGCATTTTGAAGTAAGAAGTTAGTTGCCTTTGTCTGGCGTGAGATAAGGCATCTGGGCAATTGTATTTAAGCTTGCACCCAGGAATATTATCTCTTGAGAGGGTACTAGCTTTGATTTCTTTGTTTACTGTGTACCCTAGGCAAATTAGTAATCTTTTTACAAATGCCAGATGCTTTAGCAGAATGTCCTTGTTCTCTGCTTGAATAAGGCAGTCGTTCAAGTAAGGATAAATCTGAATTCCTCTTTGTCTGCAAAAAGCAATTACTGGTGTCAGGCATTTTGTGAAGACCCTGGGCGCAGTAGATAAGCCAAAGGGCAGTGCAGAGAATTGGTAGTGCATTGAGCCAACTATGAATCTGAGGTATCTTCTGCAGGATTGTCAGATTGGGACATGCAGGTATGCCTCTTTTAGGTCCAAAGTTGCAAGCCAAACCTCCTTGCCCAGCATGGGCAGAAGCTGATGCAGAGTCAACATTTTGAATTTTGGAATGTCCAGAAATGTGTTTAGAATAGACAGGTCCAGTATTTGTCTCCAGGCTTTGTCCTTTCTGGGTACCAAGAAAAATCTTGAGTAAAAACCTTGTCCCTGCTCTTGCTGTGGTACTCTCTGAATGGCCCTCATGTCCACGAGGGATGAAACTTGCTTTTGTGCCTCTGCTCATTGATTGTGTGGCAAGTCTGGCATACCTTTTGCCCTTGGCAGGGTGTGAAAGTGGAACCTGTAGCCCTGAGACACTATATTCAAGACCCATTTGTCCTGGGTGATCATGTGCCAATTTTGTGAAAAAAGTGCTAGTTATCCCCCTAAGGGGGCTGCCAAAAGACAAGTGCTTGGTACTGGCAGAGGAAAGTCATTAGGACAGTTTCCTGTATGCCTCTGATTGGTCTTCTCCACTTTTGGAAGTAGAAGCACCGCATTGTTTAGGCCTGTATGAGCCTTAGGGCTGGCATCTGCCTCTTTGTGGCCTATCTGAAACTGGAAAGGACCAATTCTTTGTAAGCCAGTTCCTGCTAAATCTGGGTGGCTGTACCTGTAAGAAATCCTTAACTGTCTACACAGATTTTGCTTTGTCCTACATTTTCTTCAACACCTCTTCTGCTTTAATACCAAACAAAGTATCATGCTGTAATGGAGCATCCAATAATCTTGCTTTAACATGATCAGGCAGATTCTGTTCCTTAAACCGAGCATGCCTCCTAATGACCGAACCCTAACAGCGGCCCTGCAAGAGGCCTCCAGAGAGTCAAAACCACATTGCAAAGTATGCCCTCCCACTTGTTCAGCTGCATGCAATAGAGCCTGCATTTCCTTGTTTTCTGCACACTCAGAATTTGTCAACATTTTCTCTTTTAGCAGTGACATTAAGTATTGCTGATATTTAAGCATATGAAACTAACAATTTAAAGCCCTTACAGCCAAGGTAGCAGAAGTGTAAACCTTCCCCCCCCCCCCCATCTGTCCAGTGCCCTTGAATCCCTATCAGAGGGGATAGGGTTTTTGCAGTGGAAGCCTTGACCCCTCTGGGACCCTGAGATATAGTTTCTGGGTCAGCAGCAGGGTTTTTATAAAGAAATTTATGTGAATCTAGAACCCTGTAGTATCTGTCTGGCTTAACAGGTATTGGGGGTAAACAGTCAGGAGACAGGCCGGACTCTGAAAATACATCATCTACAATGTCTAAAACAGGGGGAATAGCAAGAGGCCTGTGCTGAGGTAGTAAAAGAAAGTCTCTGAGCCTTTTCTTAGATTTTGAATAATCTTGGCTCTCCCAGTGAAAGTGCTTCCTCATGGTAAGCAGGGCTTCCCCAAAAGAATAATCCTCAGGAGGAAAGGCTGAAGGGATAGATTCTTCAGCATCAAAATCCTCATAGGGAGGAAGAGAGTATTCCTGTTCAGAAGAGGAGTCAGAGGAAATGGAAACCTGATCTGAAGATTCATCTTGTGTCTCTTGCCTAGGCCTCTTATCAGGAGGAGGATGGGAACCCTTGATCAAAGTAATTAGGTCTTTGGCCATTTTCAGCATCTGTTTTTTAGGCATGGAGGCCTGTCCATGGGATTGCTGCACTTGTTTCTGTGTCTTTAGTGGTGCTTTAGTCTTTGCCTTTGAAGTTGAAGTCTGTTTTACATATAACTGTGTAGGCCTGAAAACACCCTCAGAAGCAGATGCCTGCTCAGCGGCTCCGGACCCATCTGAGGGAATATTTTCCAAGTGTCCAATACTTTGAGTTTCCTGCAGCCTAGTCAGCTCCACGTGGGAGTCAGAAGCAGCCTGCGGCTCTGAGGTAGCGGGCGTCAGGGGCTGCAAAAGTGCCTCACTGAGAACCAGCGAACCAGCGACTGGCTTAGAAGCCTCATCAGTTTTGGACCTCAGATGCCTGTCCTTTTCCTTGCATTTCTTGTTAATTGCCGTAGTCGGATGGCTATCCGACGACATAGTGTAATTAAATCTTCGGCCAAAGTAATGAAAAGCAAAATCGTACCGACGCTTAATAGTGCGTTGGTTAAATCTAGCACAAAACCTGCAATTAGCAACGTTGTGATCAGGACCTAGGCAAGGAATACAATAAGAATGGAAGTCTTTATGAGGTATTTGCTTCCCACAAGAAATACAATTATTAACTTTTCTGACATCGGTCTGGAGCAAGAAAAAAGTTTCCCAACGGTGTACTTAGCTTTAAATGAAAATTTCGGATCTGAATGTCAAACAGGAAAACCTCAGGAGTCGGCCGACCGGCACTTGCGAACTGCTTTTGCTTTGGGCACCGCGCGTCAAGACTGAATAAAATGGCGTCGGCTGCATCTTTTATACCCTTGGAGCATTGACACCAGGGAAGAGGCGACAGCAACCGACACCGGTCCAAGACTTTGGAATTCAGGCCAACTGCGGGTAGCCTGTCAGCAGGATAACCCAAGTGTAATGACTGCAACAGTGAAACATGATGAACATCTGCAGACATGTTGCAACAAATAGTTGGGATACCTACATACCAAACAATTTAAAACAAGGTCAGTAAAAAACAAAAACAGTTACGGATTTTTTTTAAAGATATAGAAACAAAACAGTGAATTAGTTTGAACAGGTTTAGATTACCAAATTAGTTGGGTCTGACAAGGAAAAATGCCACTGAAGTTTTGATTCAATAATAAAGTCTAGTTTACCACAGTAGACTCACTATGGTCGCATACAAGAATGCAAGTATTAACATTGGTTATAGCACATCACATTGGTTACTTAAGACATTAACTTAGTTTTGATTTTTGGATTTTCAGTTTGGTATTCCAGAATGCATTTTTTTTTCAATACAGCCAGGGAGCATTACATCTGCTATCCAGACTTTTCAGAGATAGGTGGGGGGAACTGGAATGCCCAATTGTAACATCCAGGAAAAGATGACCTGGGGAAGCTCTTACCATATCCCAGCAACTTGGCACACTAGAGAACAAAGATTCTGAATTGCCTATTTAGCAAGTTGTGTTGGCCCATACATCTTATGCTCAGACTACAACCATTTTAGTACTTTTTTTCCAAATGTATGCCAAGTGTGTTACCCAAATAAAAATTCTTTAGAACTAGAGCATGTATACAATCAGATGCAGGTGCACTAAAGTACAATAAAATACAGATGTGGAAGTATTCATGCAAGTCAAGCTTGTTTTCAGACAAATGTACAACGGTACCAGATTGCAGTTAATGCAACACTTGCACTGCATAAACATGCATCACTTTACTGAACATTGAAATTTGAGTATGATTTAAATGTGATGACACATTTTAAATCATACCAAAAAGCAAATAGCCAGCAACAAGGAGCTGTGGAATAAGATTTATTGAATAGTAACTTCAAAAACAGACCGGTTTCAGCTTGGATTTTCACCTAGCCTTCATCAGTGTAATGTTGTAAAAGACAACTGAAGCCAAATATACCTTATAATTAATTGAAAACAAAAAGTGATTGGACAGCTCATAAATATTAATGCAACGATTTATAAATATTCATTATTATTCATAGATGTTCAAACAGCGTTACTTACATTTTTTATGTGAGTTTATGCTAAACAACTATTGGCAATCAGTTTACTAAAGTGTTTTCAGCTTGTGTGCTCTACAGGGAGTGACATTATTTGATAAACAGAATTATTCACATTTTTATGTGAATTCATACTAAACAACCATTTTTACATCAACGGAAGGTTTGTTGTAGCTGATGCCAAAGATATGCATGACTATCGGGCCTGTGGTGTCTTTCCAAATTGAACAGGGGATATATTTGCAAGGATTATTTTGGATTTTCCTGAAGAATTACTATTTTTGATGTGTTCTGACTGGGGTACCTTTTTGATATTCTGGCAAGAATTACTACACAATTTGGACATTGTTGGGGACACTCTTGTTCTTGTGGGTCCAGGATTTCTAGTACTAGGACAGTGCGCTTTATGGAACAGTATATTTTTGAACATTCTGAGATTTATTCTTTAGCAACTGGACTTCATTTGGATTTTTGTAGTCATCCTTTAAGAACTAGTTTTTTGTTTATTTTGAACAGTACAGTGATTTTTTTATATATTGTACAAAGCTGTTTATCTGCATTTGTATTTAATACATTGCTCATATGATAAACGTTTTACCAACATTGTTTATGGTTTGGACACTTTGGAAATAATTTTGTACTTGCAATATTTTTTTAAGTATTGATCAGCATTGCAGTTAAGAACTTTTTTAGTTCCAGTTGACTATCTTTATGTGGTTATTCACTGTTTTACCCTTACTCATTTTCTATTGTTTATTAGCAGTATAGGGATGAGTGGCCGTTTTTTCATACTCCAGTTTGTATGTTTACCACTTGTGCTATCACTTAAGAAGAACTTTTTTTTGATGGTTCTAACTTCATTTTGTTTGGGTTCATCAGTTTATATATTCATATTTATTGGCCTTATATATTGTACAACAATTAGCTTTACCATGATTTGTGTTTTATGACATATCTATAGATTTTGACCTCCTTGTCTTTATTCAGCTTCCTCAGGTTATATTGGGCTTTTCACCTTTTTCCTCCTTGGGGATATACTAATGTTATACACATGGGTTTATAAAAACGATTTGTCTAACTATACTTACGCCGGTTTTAAGATGCCTACTATTAGATCATGCTGATATCTTTTTATTAATACTTTAATAGTGGTGTTATTTCTATTATACCTCTAATTTTGAATTCTTGAACATACCAGGATTTGTGCTTTTGAATTATCTTAGTGTTTCACAACTGCCATTATTGTCCTAGACGTGGTCCCTATTACTCTCTAATATTATTTACTTTTTACTGCAGGCCATTATTGTCCAGTTCTTGTCCTTTCATATATTCTGTGGTATACTAGGGCATGGTGCTGTGATTATTATTGTTTATGATATATTTACATTCTCTATGGATCTAAACAGGATTCTTATGGATCTTTCCTCAGATAGGGATGACCTTGTGGCTTTTGGTATTGGTGAACAACCAAAAGATATGGAACATAACACTAGTGATAATTCAGAACAAATCTGTGAGAAATTATTTCTTGATTTGAATAAAAAGATGAAAGCACTGAGATCAAATGTATGGCATCTTAAATTGTTAAAGGCTTATTTAATCAAGGGTATAACTCCAAGGGGCCTAAGGGTGAAAATCCAACCTCTGGTAGCAGTACCTGATGATATGTTGACTAATGAGTGGACATCTATACAGCAAGAATGTTCCAATAGATTTGTGGAAGCATTGTCTAGCTATTATATCAGGATTACTGACCAGGACACACTTAAGGTTAGCAAACTCATAGAGGATTGTAATCAATACTGGGATGAAACTTTTTTTTCCGAGTCTTTTGTCAAAACTAAGTTCTGATTTGCTCAGTTTTGAAACACAATTGAAGGAAAGAAAGCTGAAAAAATTTTCTAGAGATCAAACAGATTATGAACCACTCAAATATACTAAACATGTCAGGTTTGAACCCAAATCCCAAACGTAAACGTCCTAGATCTATTTTAAAAAGACATGGTAATCTTAGTGATACCACCGATGCTGACACTTCATCTGGTACAGATATTGACTCACAGCAGGCCACGGACTCCCCAACTCCTAAGCGTAACAATTTTGGGACCCCTTTAGGCCATACGAGAGGGGAGGTAGGAAACAAAAAAAAAAGTCACAAGTTTACACAACCTCATGGAATTACTGACCAACAAGTAGACAATTTTGCATATAACAATGTATGTAATATTTCCCATACTGTTTTAACTGAACAACAGATTGCTTTGTTAAATAAAGGGATGTCTTTTATACCTGGCTTTTTTGTGTCAGAAGATACTTTTGCACAAGACACAATAGCTTTTTGTAGATTAATAAACTTAAGATTGTATTTTCAGGACAACAATGAACAGTGTCAAGCTTCTGATAATTTCAGATATAATCCTTCCAGTTTTACTCCACCCATACATCCTTCTGTGAGCTTATTTCAACATGGGGTCCTCAAAGATCTACATTTTTCAGCAAATACCACCCCACCTAGTCTTAATAATATCTCTGAGTTGGAATCATTATGTCTAGCAGAATTAGTGAACAATAAGAAATTGGTTATTACTAATGCTGACAAAGGAGGGGCAGTTATTGTTTTGAACTGGATTGATTATGATATTGAAGCACATAGACAACTTGATGATGCCAGGTATTATACTAAGATGCCTATAGATCCAACACCCATGTTTAAACATCAAATTGATACTTTTCTTAGTTCAGCACTGGAAAATGGAATTATAACATCTGATACTCTAAGACATTTGACTATTAAGGACCCCATCAGGCAATATATATATATTTTGCCCAAAATTCACAAGGATCTTTTACATCCACAGACCAATTGTGGCTGGGACTGGTTCCTTAACTGAACCTCTATCTGAACTTCTGACGAAATACTTAAAACCTTTATTATCCTGGGTTAGATCCAGAATACAGGATACTACACAATTTCTGGGTATTATCAATGAAATGCAGATTGAGAATGATTGGTGGCTATGCACCCTAGATGAGACCTTGTTATATACGAATATTCCACATTGAGCAGGTTTGGATGCTATTGAGTACTGCCTTCTTAAATCCAACCTATATAAACCTGGTTTTAACACTTTTTGGACAATCTTGACAGAACATGTGCTTACAAAAAATGTTTTTTTATGATAAGCAATGTTATCTTCAAATTCAGGGAACAGCTATGGGGGCAGCCTTTGCCCCCATTTATGCCAATTTATATATGGCATACATTGAGGATCACATCATTTATGATGCCACACACAATCTTTATTTACCAGAGATTGATATCTGGCATAGATATTTGGATGATTGCTGGATGGTGTGGAGGGCAGATATTGAATATTTACATGTGTTTGTTCAATATCTAAATGACAACAAATGGGGATTACATTTTACCATCACTTATAATCATCAGATTACTTCTTTTGGACATTCTGATAACCAGGAATTCTGATAATACACTAAACACTGAAATATATCGAAAATGTCCTAATTATAACACTTTGCTCCATGCATCCAGCTTTCATCCAAAACATATAGCCAGAAATATCCTTAAATCACAGTTTATTAGGGTAAGACGGAATTGTTCTGACGATGACACCTTTCGACTATACAGCCAGGATTTGACTGACAGGTTTAGGAATAGGGGTTACAACTCAGGATATGTCTCTACTGCCAGGAATTATGCATCACATTTACCCAGGGATGAACTTCTCAAATATAAATGTAAACAAGTAACTAAATCTAACATTTTACGTCTTACGACTACCTATGGCAGAAACACTAATAAGTTTATTGATATTATCAAAAATAATTGGAATATTCTTTCAGTGGATCCTATTTTGTCTTCCATCATAGCTCCAACTTGCTCCTTTTCTTTTAGGAAGGGCAAGAATTTGGGAGCTTATTTTAATCATTATAAACACCATTCTGACTCCATGCATTTACAGTTAGCACAGACTACTATTACTGGTGATGTTGGTTGGCTGCATGCCTTGTGGCCATTGTAACAATTGTAAATATGTACTGATAACCAAACAATTTTCCAGTAATAATAGCAGTATTGTATTTGATATTAAGTTTTTTGCCAATTGTAACTCTGATTGGATTGTCTACATGGCCTGCTGTAGTTGTCATGCTTTTTATGTCGGTCAAACTTCCAGACCCTTTAGGTTAAGGGTCTCGGAACATTTGAGTGATATTAAATGTAAAAGAACCAGCAATGCACTTTATAAACAAACACAATACAGCCAACTTTCATTTTTGATCATTGATAAAATTATTGATGATCGTTCCCAGAAATCTGGTTGGCATAATAAATTAAATATTGAGAAAAAATGGATTGTTAAACTGGGCAGTCATTTTTATCCTGGATTAAATGAACATCTATGAATAATAATGAATATTTATAAATTGTTGCATTAATATTTATGAGCTGTCCAATCACTTTTTGTTTTCAATTAATTATAAGGTATATTTGGCTACAGTTGTCTTTTACAACATTACACTGATGAAGGCTAGGTGAAAATCCAAGCCGAAACCAGTCTGTTTTTGAAGTTACTATTCAATAAATCTTATTCCACTGCTCCTTGTTGCTGGCTATTTGCTTTTTGGTACAATTCTTATATGCCGCGCAACTTTCTCCATGCAGGGGAACTGTTTTTGATCATTGATAAAATTACTGATGATCGTTCCCAGAAATCTGGTTGGCATAATAAATTAAATATTGAGAAAAAATGGATTGTTAAACTGGGCAGACTTTTTTATCCTGGATTAAATGAACATCTATGAATAATAATGAATATTTATAAATTGTTGCATTAATATTTATGAGCTGTCCAATCACTTTTTTGTTTTCAATTAATTATAAGGTATATTTGGCTTCAGTTGTCTTTTACAACATTACACTGATGAAGGCTAGGTGAAAATCCAAGCCGAAACCAGTCTGTTTTTGAAGTTACTATTCAATAAATCGTATTCCACGGATCCTTGTTGCTGGCTATTTGCTTTTTGGTACAATTCTTATCTGCCGCGCAACTTTCTCCATGCAGGGGAACTGTTTTTGGTTACATTTTAAATCATACTATGCACATTTCCAACAACATTACCAAAACTGTTGGAACATGCATAAATAGTACCCATATAAAGTTGACTTTGCACAAAATTCCATCATACCTCACATTCAGTCATTAGCATTAAGGATAAAGTGACAACTGTTTGCAACAGGCTTATCAAGATAAGCCAAAGAGCATGTAGTCATTTACTATACTCAAGGCTTGACACGCCAAAATAAACCTGTTCTAGAATTGCATAAAATATTTAAGTTAGACATTAACAGGGCACGCAAAGGTATAAATCGGAAATGCAGCATAGACTAATAAATGTACTTCTATTTGCATTTCAAAATTCTCAGATCTTGTTAAAAAAAAAAAAGTGTCAGTGAAAAGGTAAATGTGCATCTCCAGCTAGATTTGTTAGTGCAAAAGATACAGTACATATTAAAGATAAACAGAGATATTGTGAAACCCCCAAAGAATTCAGCAGTCAAACAAGAGCTCCAAAAGTAGAAAATATAAACTGTTGAATTCACCATGTAACAAATAATCATCCGTTGGAAAACGTTCAGACTCTTTTAAACAGTAAAAGAAGGATAAGCGCTTTCACGTGCGCACCCGCACGCTTCTTCAGATCTAACATTTTAAGTTCAAGATGTCCTTATATATAAAACTTGTAGGTCCATAATTGAATACAATTAAACAATTTATACCAATTACAACAATTAAACGCTATCCAATCACTAAGCTTAAAGTGCAATGCCAAAGTTCAAAGCAGCATAACTTCAAACGCAACAATATTACATAAATATTGCAATCTATGCCTAAACTTGATAAATGTAACTAAATAAATTCTTGTTAATATAACAAATATCATGTATTCCTTCCAATATGAAATATATATATCTGTGTATAAAAATACATATATAAATGTAGAGATATAATAATGAATAAATTACATTATATTAAAATTGTGTATATAAATACACTAGCGTGTTAAAACCATGAATATATTTTCTTAACCTATCATATCAAAAACTCATAAAAAACTTGTATTTGACATGTCAAATAAACCTGGACAGACCATCACTTAATAAATACATCAGGTTAATAATCATTACAATAAATAACATAACTAATGTACATGAACAATATATGTATATAACAGATATATATAGCTTAAATACTTCTCAATTTATAAATATGTATAATTAATAAAAACAACAATTTATGGTCCACAGTTAGATCCTGAATGGAACCATATATCATATAAGACTAGTGAGTAATGACAATGTATATAAAAGTATATTGAGTATATACATCACCTATAAGATCTGGATTCTAAAACTGGTTTCAAAGAAACATACTGATTCAGACCTGTTGGGAGATGTGCCCCTAACTTAAAAATCCATTCTAGTTCAACTTTGGCTAGATGATTCATATTATCACCCCGCCTTGGATTAGGTTCAACTACCTGTAATACCCTAAAACAGAAACTATGATCAGTGTATGTATTGACTTGTCTAGCTAAAGCATTTAATTCATTTTTCTTTCTAATATCGTAAACATGATTATAGATTCTGTCTTTGAACCTTCTCTTCGTTAATCCTATGTAAAATGCTTCACATTGTAAACATGTTGCCAAATATATCAAATTCATCGTGTTGCAGTTGGCATATGTCCTTGGTTCAAATTTGAAACCACCAAGTGGGTGATAAAAAAAAATGTTTCTGTGATATATTGGCACATATTACAGCTACCACAGGGGAAACTCCCTCTATTCAAATGTTTCATCTGGTCAACATATCCTACCCTATTATCATCCTGGTTGAAAATCTGTTTGAGATTATCACAATTCTTAAAAGTAAATTTAGGTTTATCTCCCACTATACATCTGATGGAGTCATCCATAGTTAAAATGTTCCAGTTCTTAGATATAATTTTCTTTAACTCAATAACATCATTAGTATATTTCATTGTATAACTCAACCTATTATCATCACATACTGGATGGTGTGTAAAATAGGAGGCACCACAATACTGTTTGAAGCTATTCCTACTTCCATCATCTTTATCAATGGTGGACTCTGATAACCCTAATGTGACATTCTTAATTTCCCGAACCATGTTGGGATCATAACCCCTGTCTATAAATAATTGTTCTATAGCATCAGCTTCCTTCAACAATGTAACACTCTCTTTACAAATCCTGGTTAGTCTGATGTATTGACTTTTAATAATACCAGGAAAAGTATGTCTGGGATGCATACTATTGAAACTTAAAGTATTTTTCCAACAGGATTTCCTATAAAGAGTCGAAATTATCTTATTGTATTCACTGAACATTAAACTTACATCTAAAAAATCAATCCTGTCTTCAGAATATTCTGCAATGAACCTCAAAAATTCTGTAGTCAGTTCAAGATTATGCAGGAAATCTTGAAACTCTCGACGAGTCCCTTCCCATAAGATAAGGATATTGTCTATGAATCTCCTATATAACTTGATTTTACCAAACAATTTGTTGTTAAATAAGTGATGCTTTTCCCAAAAAAAACACTACTAAGTTTGCATAGGTGTTGGCACACGGGGTGCCCATAGCAACACCCCATAGCTGTAAGTAGTGCTTCTTATTAAGTAAAAAGACATTATTCTGTAATACCAATTCTAAGAGCTGACAAACAATAATTTGTTTGTCAACACTAAAATTGGTCTCACTAACCATCACTTCTCTAATAGCTTGTATACCATAATCATTCAGTATACAAGTGAAAAGATTTTTCACATCAAGAGTCACTAATAGGAAATTTTTTTCATTACTCAAATCAAGTTGTATTTGTTGAATATCATTTAACAACTGATATGTGTCCTTTAATACAGTTGGGATAGGGGCGTGGCTAGGATGCTGAACTGATTGCTGCACTTCATTTCAGCTCTCTTACCTCAATACAATTCCTGACAGGAATTTTACAAAATAATATTTAATTTGAAGAAATTTTTATTACTAACTTATTTCTAATAACTCTGAGCATCTATAAGAAAAATTTTATTGTCAGAACTTGAATAATTCCTGTCAAATTAATTACTGGAAAATCAGCACCAATATCAGCTTTACAGCATGAGTCATCTAAGGAATACAGCACAAGACTCTTCTCTCAAAAAAGACCTGCAGTCTCTCATTACAAATATACAGGAACTTACAATAAAAATCGAAAAGATGGACAATAAAATAGATACTTTTAAAGAAAAGTGCTCACAACAACTGGAACAGCTTCAAGAAATGTTTACACAGCAGAAAGGACAGATATCACTTATTGAACAGTCATTAAGTGACATTGACACTAGAGTTCAAGTAGAAGAACAACAAACTGAATTCTTACTTCAACAGAATACATATTTACTAGAAAAACTTGATGATATGGAAAACCGAACAAGAAGAAATAATATTAGAATATATGGTCTACCAGAAAAATCTGAAGGGGACAATATGATAAACTTTCTTACCACCTGGATACCAGATGTAACAAAAATACCTGAAGCTCTTTCATATGGTATAGAACGGGCACATAGATTACTAGCAGCTTCTGGAAATGCTTCTTCTCCGGGTAAGAACAAGCCGAGATCTATAATTGTGAGACTTTTTTCTACACAAGATAAAGATCTTATATTAAGAAATGCTTGGGCAAATTCTCCCATCAAATACAATGATTCATTAATAAGATTTGACAATGATTATTCTACAAAGGTCGTTTCAAAAAGAAAAGAATTTCTACCAATAATAAAACCTTGAAGAAAAAGCAACTGAAAGTCCATCTTTTATTTCCAGCAAGACTGAAAGTTTTTCTACCAAATGGAATAAAAATCTTTGAAACAGTAGATTCAGCAATAAAATACCTTACCAACAACAACATCCTAACACATGAAGAATCTATGGACTGGACAATAAGTACAATCAAGAGAAATGCTGAAGTAAATAATTGGAAAACTGTTGAGCAAAAGAAAAAAAACTAAAGGACAAATAATCTTACATATGTTATATTCTGTAAAAATCTAAATAATAATACTAACAACAAAAGAAAAGTTCTTACTGTCTTCAAGTTACACCAAAACAGGTACTGTTTTCAATTATACTTTAAATGTCAAAATTAGCATAAATGTAAATACATTTATCTTAAATCACATCAGCATACTAAGCATAATTTAAACATTACTCTATTTTTCATTATTATCCATCTATTATTTACATATTCTTAATCAGAGTAATCAATGCATAATAATGTTCCCAAATAGTTTATTTATTTATTTATTTATTTATTTTCTCTCTCTGTGTTTTGTTGTTTTTATTTTTCTCTTCTTTTTATTAAATCTTCATTAACTTATAATACTTTCATCAGTATATGGTTATATTGCTTAATAGGTATAGTAACGGCTGCTATATAACTTATTATTAGTTACATCCCTGATAGTATTACTTTTATAAGTTAAAAGTGTCCCTGTTTGGATAAACGCTAATGCTGGGCAGAAATGTGTTGCTTTTGAAATGAAGTATTTCAGTTAGGATGTATCATAAGACTACTTTAAATAATCTTAAAAGAAGTTCTGCCTTTGACCCATATGCACATACTGATATAGTCCAGTGAAAAAATATGTTTTAAGTGATATTTTGAGGCTATAAGTCATGTGTGTTGTGGCTCCAGACATCCAGAGTTGAAAGATGCTTGTGACTAGCTTAGATATCCTGTTGTCTTTTCTTTTGTAGAGAAATAAGGCATAGCATGTTTAAAATGCAAAGTTTGACAGTTGTGAACACTACTCCACAAACTAGAGTGCTCACGTGCCACTACATGAGTTTGTCACCAAATAAGAGGAGGGAAAAGAAAAAAGAAAAAACACATACCTTTTCCCCGCTTGGTTCTCGAGACAATTTAACAGCCACAAACATCACTAGAAACTTGAGTTACTTATTGCTTGTTGCATTTACTTGTGTACGCCATCCCCTGACTCTTTCTAATTGACGTCTAGTCAGAAAATAAGCTAGGTTCACATTTAAAGATACAGAAACCTAAATTCCTTCTAAGGAAACAAATAATATAAAAGGTTCATATAAATATACATAGATATTTATTTTTGAAGCACTTTCAGTTTATGGCTACTGATGTCTTCTAGCACCTTGATAGATAAGGACATATATCTGCTTGTCTTTCTATCAGTTTAGATTTCCAGACATTTTAGCTATCCCTTACTATGTTTTATACAGCAGAGTTTAAAAGCAGAAATTAATCATCAGCAAATAAAATCACTGCTGTTTTACAAATTCTCTAAAGAAACTAGTAAATGTCAAGCAACTGACAGGTTTGTTTTGGGGAGGTTGCCATTTCCCACGCTGGTGCTCCTGCAGAATACTACTGATGTCCTGCTGCCAAGGTATGCCCTCGGGTGGGCAGGAGGGATGCAACAAAAAGGTTGGATGTGCATTTGGCAAATCAAACATTTAGATGGCGGTATGGTATACTAGATGGAGAAAGTGGAAGCAATGATTGTATAGGCAACTATAATGAGTAACATAACAACAGTGGATTTGACCGGTGTGTCAATTATACAATGTTTATATCCCATGTGGCTTTGGGCTTTGTCGAAGCATCTGTGTTCTACACACATATTGTGTTGGATCTGATTTGAGTGGAAGGGGGAGAGGCTTAGCCCACACCCTAATTTGTTACTGGGTTGCCATGCATAATGGGCATGCATTGTGGCAGGTACTCAACGGGCTATCCATCCTTAGATGGCTCATGCTGTTCCCGTTTGCACATCTGAATGGTGACTGCGGCTGTGCTCTTCTTGTTAATGTTGCCTGGCTGTGGCTTCACCCTTCTTATAATATTGCCTGGCTTTTTACATTATCAAGAATGACACAATACTAGTGTAAGCGGGTATATCATGTTACTGTTAGTGTGGACAAGGATGCTTGACAATGCAACTATGATTCTTGGACATTTCTGCAGACGGGTGTGTTGTCTGGCAGTTGAGAGCCTGGTTGTTCCTGATCAGCGGGCCTGTATTTTTGTGTTTCAATGTGACTGCATGAAAGGATGCCAGTATTGGTCTGCAAGTTTGGTGGGCAGTAGATTCGTTGGGGATTGATTTGAGGAGACACTTGTATTATGGCTGGGGCACTTGACATTTGATAAATGTATCCTCTCAATGATGCGTTCTGTCTGGTCATTGGCTGTAAAACAACTTTTCTGAGAAATATTGTTGTGGTGCCAGTTAATGATTTGGATTAAATGTTTCTATATACAGTCGTGAAGCAATTGCCAGGATAAAATGGTACTCTTGCAGTGCATGGATCATCGTGGCTGTCCTCCGATGTTGGAGGAAAAACAAGCTTCTTGGACACCTTTTTGACGTGGTAAAGGTGTTACCCCATGGCTTGAATACGTTTTGTCTCTTTGCTGCAAAATGGGTTGGGAATTTTGGCCTGTAATATTTTCGTACATGGTGGTTTGAATCTTGGCAGCTTCCATTGTTTTGATGTGTTCTCCAGTATACTTTTGTTCAGTCATAGGATTGAATTACTGGTGTTGAGTAGGTCAGGATTGTATCTCCAGCACTTGTTGTCAGCAGATAGACACACTGGTTGGGTGTCAGTCTAAGCTGTGGGAGTTGATGTATGATATACATAGATGTTTGCTTTGAGGGTGTGGTCAAGTGCGCTGCAGTTTTACCTCTGTACTGTGTCAGTTTTCATTGTGCAGGGTCCTTCTGAGGGTTGATGGAAGTGTTGGCAACAAGACACTCAATCAGGTAACAACATTATGAGTGGTCTCTTGGATAAGGGAGCTGTCTAAATTGTGATTTTGTTGTTTCCAGCCATGGGAATTGTCATTGAAAAGCTGAAAAATGCAATCAGAGGAACATATTTAATGTCTACTAAAGAAATATTAATATACTTATACATTGTATCGCATTTCAGTTTATGTTAAACATGAAATATGATGTGGTTTCAGAACTATTCATGTTTTTATTCCAATATGACTTTGCAAATATTAATTTAAACACTGGTTTCGGACTTGAGTAGTTTAAAACAATTGCACAACAATGGTACTGTATTATACAGTAATATCAGTAAATAGTTTTCAACAGATGTATGAAATATACAGTTATAGATTTTAACATGATGTTTATTAATACCCTAAATTATTTTGAAATGATACTACCTTAATCTAAATATTTGTACCTTTTTGAAACCTGCTTAGAAGTAAGTATTATTGAATTACAATAAGATGAGTAAAGAATATATGTATATATTTTAGCTGATTAGATTATCTTAATATATTATTCAATTATCTTTATTTAAAACTAAGAGGATAAGAGAAACTGATCCAAATATTATTTGTGAGGGTAGAAAGTTTGTTTGGTTAGATTCACTAACCAAACGAAGAGGTATATTACCTCATAGCAATAGGGAATGGTTTTTAAGGTTAAGAATTATAAGTTTGGAAGTTCTTTGTTTTTTTTTATTCTACCACTTTGGTGTCACTCAGAAACATGCAAAAATCATACAAGAAAAACTTTTTGAATACTGTATCCAAGATGGAACTAAGAATAAACAATATTTACATAAACTCACACATAAAACAAACTCAAAACTAGGAAATGAAATGTTTATTCATAAATGTTAATGGTCTAAATAATAGTAATAAAAGGAGAAGCCTATTCAAGTACATAAACTTACATAAACCACAAATAGTCTTTTTACAAGAGACACACTTATTAGATAGAGATATAAACAACTTAAATATTAATAATTACACAGTACTACTAAACTCTCAATACAAAACAAAAAAAAGAGGAGTAGCTATACTACTTCGCAACTCAACTATAACACCTAAAATAATTACTACTCATCAAGATACATCAGGTATGTTTTGTCTAGTTTCAATAGAGTTAAATAAGAGAACCTATACGTTAGTAAATCTATATTGGATCCCAGGACTAGGATTAAAAACAGTTAAACAGCATTTTGAAGAGATAATTCATTTAACTAAGGGTATCCTGATATTGGCAGGAGACTTCAACTGTATAATGAATGAAAAAGATACAGATTCTAAATCCAAAAGAAGAAAACTTTTAGTTATGTACTCACCATAACTTCAGATGTTTGGGATCCATCTCGCCTACATTCTGACTGATGGGTTCGGAGCCGATCCCTCGGCTCCGACTCGGCACGCTTATGCCAAAGAGCGAAGTCTCTTATTGGCTGAGCTTACTATATCCCAGGATGCACCACTACCAGTCCCCCAGATCTAGTTTGTCCGCATACATGCACACATGCACGCACTGCTTATATAACATCATCAGATGAAACAAGATAAAAACAGTAGAACTCAAAACCGTTCAATCTCTTCTGATCTCCAAGGCAGGGGGAAGGAGGGTGGGTATTAGGAATGTAGGCGAGATGGATCCCAAACATCTGAAGTTATGGTGAGTACATAACTAAAAGATGTTATGTGATCCTATCTCGCCTACATTCTGACTGATGGGACAGCGTCCCTAGCACCTGAATCCTGGGTGGCTCACTGGAAAACACTCCTGAGTACCGTGGAACCAAATGATGCTCGCCCTTTAGATGCCACATCCAATTTATAGTGGGAAATGAAAGTGTGCGGGTTGGACCAAGTAGCCGCAACACAAATCTCAGAAATAGCGAGCTTGGAATGAAATGCAATAGAGGTAGCCATAGCTCTAGTAGAGTGAGCTTTGACAGATGTTGTAAGTTGCTTATTTGAAGAGGAATAAGCCTCAGTTATGCAATCTCTAATCCATTTGGCAATAGTCGCTTTAGTGATGGTTTTACCCAGTTTATTATCTGAAAAGGACACAAACAATTGGTCTGTTTTTCGAATCTGCTGAGTCCTGTCTAGATAGAAGCGCAATTGCCTGTGAACATCCAACTTATGCAAGGTGTATTCCGCTTTGTTTGAAAAGTTTGGAAAGAAAACTGGTAGTTCTAGAGATTGTTGGAGACAGAGATTAGAACAAACTTTTGGAACAAAGGATGGGTTAGGCCTAAGTGATACTCTATCCTTGTGAAAAATCAAGTACGGTGGTTTGATAGATAGGGCTTGAAGTTCTGAAACTCTTCTTGCAGAGGTAATTGCAATTAAGAAGGCAGTTTTCCAAGACAGATATTTCAACTCACATGTAGCAGACGGTTCAAAAGGAGGAGATGTTAAGGCACTAAGTACCAAATCAAGATCCCACGGAGGCGCAGGATGAAAAACTGGGGGTCTTAAAAGCACAGCACCTTTCATGAAAGTTTTACATAAACTGCTACTCATCAACGGTGGGTCTATGGATTCGTGAAATTTGGAGATAGCTGCTAGTTGGACCTTAATAGTAGAGACTGAAGATCCTTGATTAAACAAGGATGTTAAAAATTTCAAGACCTCTGGTATCGGGGCAGTAATAGGGTCTAAGCCTCTGAGTTGAGCCCAGATAGCAAACCTCTTCCACTTACTGTGATACAATTTCTTAGTGGTGGGTTTGTGGGCTGAAGATAAAATGTGAATAACTTCCGGGTCCAAGGTGTGATTTCTGACTAAAGTCGGAAATGGAGGAGCCAAGCTGTTAATTTCAAAGTGTGAAGGGACTGGTGCTGTTGTCCCGACTGATGAATCAGAAGGTCCGGGGTTAGATCCAAAAACCAAGGACCGTCCAGAGCATATTTCTGTAGGTAGGGGAACCATACCTGACGAGGCCAGTACGGAGCAATTAGAATCATTGTGGACCCCAATTGGGAAGCTTTCTGGATGACTTTGGGAAGGAGTGGAACCGGAGGGAAAGCGTAAAGCAGTCCTGTTGGCCAAGGTTGGACTAGAGCATCCGTAGCTGCTTCCCCTTGACGCGGGGTCAAGGAAAAGAACCTTTTGCACTTCGTGTTTTGTGGTGTTGCAAACAGGTCGCAGCACGGAGTCCCCCATCTTTTGAAATTCTGAGCTGCTACAGCTTCATTCAGGGACCACTCGTGAGGAGAAAGAATAGTCCTGCTCAGTCTGTCTGCCAATACATTGGATTTTCCTGGAATGTGGGTCGCTACCAGGAAGCGGTTGGTAGCCACTGCCCATTCCCACACCCTCATGGCCTCTCTGCAAAGGGGGTAAGATCTGGTCCCTCCTTGTTTGTTTAGATACCAGACCACCGACATGTTGTCTGTGTGGATAGTGATAATGCCTTGAGGGAGAAAGTTGTGGAGGGCTTGTAGGGACAGAAGTACAGCCCT
This sequence comes from Protopterus annectens, assembly GCF_019279795.1. Classification (NCBI taxonomy): domain Eukaryota; kingdom Metazoa; phylum Chordata; order Ceratodontiformes; family Protopteridae; genus Protopterus; species Protopterus annectens. The sequence goes on along the minus strand of NC_056747.1, from coordinate 188,242,145 downwards.
CATTTCCAACACATTGATATGGAGAAAAGTTGCGTTTGGAAGCCAAGATCCCTGAACTGACCTGCCCAGACAATGCCCCCCCACCCCGTCTGGGAGGCATCCGTCGTCAATGTGGCTACCGGACGGGGCATAACAAAAGGTCTTCCCTGATTCAGATTGGATGGCAGAAGCCACCAGCGGAGGTCCCGTTTGCACGTTTCTGTAATCAGTATGTGATGATTGAGGGGGAGATCCTGAAAGGACCATTGTGTCGATAACAGCCACTGAAGAATCCTCATGTGCAATCTTGCCAGAGGAACTAGGAGAACCGTGGAAGACATTGAACCTAAAAGTTGCAGGACCAACCTGGCTGGGGCTTTGGATCTTAGAAGCAGGGCTCGGACTTGACCTTGTAATGTTTGTATCCTTTCGGTAGGAAGGAAAATTCGCATCACTTTTGAGTCTATCTCTGCTCCTATGAATCTTATGCACTGAGAAGGCAGCAAGACAGACTTTGACCAGTTGAATGTAATTCCCAGGGAAGCACCCAGGGAGATGGTGGCTTGTAGGTTCTCTAGTAGTAGATGCCTGGTGGTGGCAGTCAGGAGCCAGTCGTCCAGATAGGGAAACACTTGGAATCCGAGACTCCTCAGGTGAGCAGTCACTACTGCCAAACACTTGGTGAACACCCTGGGGGCTGTGGTGAGACCAAAGGGCAGAGCACAAAATTGGAAATGACTGTCTCCCAGGCTGAAGCGCAGATACCTCCTGGACGCCTGATGTATCGGTATGTGATAATAGGCGTCCTTGAGATCTATGGAGCACATCCAAACATCTTTCTCCAACAATGGGAGAATGGATTGTAAAGTGACCATTCGGAATTTGGACTTCGTGACGGACTGGTTTAGTTTGCTGAGATCCAAAATGGGTCTCAGGTCCCCTGTCTTTTTTGGCACTAAAAAGAACCTTGAGTAGTTTCCGGATCTGATCTGGTCTGTGGGGACCGGTTGGATAACTCCTTTTTCTAGCAGCTTTGAAGCTTCTACGGCTGCAATTTCCCTTTGACTGGGTGGTGGGTCCGGGATTTTTTTGGACGGTGGGGGTGAGTGTGTGAAGGGAATGGTGTAACCTCCGGCAATAATCCGAAGCACCCATCTGTCCTGAGTAATAGACTCCCAGGCTTTTAGGTGCTTGGCAAAACGACACCCGACTGGCTCCGGAGCAGCACAGCCGGGCAATCCCTCATGGAGTGTGGGAGGCTGAAGAGCCACGAAAGGACTCGCGGTCTCCATTGTTGCGGGGGCCTCTGCCGCCTCTGGGACGGCGTCTCCCAGAATAATTTCCCCGTCCTCTGCCTCTGGAAGGGAATCTTCCTGCTGTTGGGGAAAGAATTTCTGTGATTTGCGGAACCACATCTTCCCTCCTCTTTAGCCTTGGGATAAGGCCGAAGGGAGTGGAATAACGTGCTCCCACGGCAGATAAAGTCTTTCCCTCTTGCTCACAGCGGGTAAGAGTGTCTTTTACCTTGGGTCCAAACAAAGAGGACCCATCAAAGGGAGCGTCGGCAAAGGAAGACTTGAAGGCCTCCGCGAAATGACACAACGGAGCCAGGCTTGTCTCCGAGAGCCACGCCTGTGCCTGCCGCTCTGCCCGCCCTTGCCGCATATGAAATGAGCCTCATGGACGAGTTAGAAATCGAGGTAAGGATAGCCAACTGAGAGCTAACTGACTGGGCTAGCTGCTCAGGTAGGTTACCTGAGAGGGAGTCTGAGAGCTCCTTGACCAGATCCCTCTGTAGTCTGGTGAAATGTGCCAAATAATTCAGGGACCTCAGAGTAAAGGCCGCTGAAGTCAGGGTGCGCTTCCCGTACCGGTCCATGCTCCTAGACTCCTTATTAGGAGGATGGACGGACGTTGAAGCCTCTGCCACATCCTGCTGGGTAGCAGATGCCACCACCATGGCATCTACAGCCACGCCTTTCGTCAAGAACTCCTTCTCGGGTGGGGCAGACAGAAATTTGTTAGGGCGAGAAGGCACTGGTTCCACAGTATCTGGATGTTCCCACGCCCTCCGACAAACCAAATCCAGGAGCTCGTCGAAGGGCGGAGACACCCAGGAGGCAGAGGGCTGAGCCCTGAAGGCCTTGCGAAACACTGACTCATCAACGGAGGGGGGTTTGGAATTCCAGCCGCCTCGTTGCTTAAGGATTTCTAGAATGTCTGCAAATGAGACATCATCCAAGGACAACTTTGGGGACCCCTCCGCATCATCAAGATCAGTGTCCGATGTAAGAGACTCGTCGGGGGAGTCCACGTGCTTCCTCTTGCACGATCTCTTCCTTGGGGGTTCTTCCGAAGACAACTCCGAAGAACCCTCAGGAGGAGGGGAACCCCCAGTGGGGGTAACCTCAGGCCCCGGGGCTCCGCTGCCTAGAGACAGGGGAACTGCCAAAGACCCAGTCTCCATGCCCAGGGAAGGTGCCGGTAAAGCCGTAGAGATGGCCGAAGAAGACTTGGCCAAGGCACTCCTCATAGCTCTGAAAGCCGGACCCCCAGAATCCTGGGAATGTCCGGTCCCCGGAGCCATGATAGCAGACGGAAGTCCCGCGGCCGAAGCACCGAGAGGGAGGCTCGGTCCCGAAACGTCACCCCCGGGTCCGGCCGAAGAAGTCCGTGTGCTAAACTCGGACCCGAAGGCTGGGGTTGGAGTAAGGGTCGGAGCCGACCCTAGGATCTCCACTGGCTCCATCAGCACCTGCTCTGACGGAGCCGAAGCGGTCGGAGGAGGAATGGCAATGGAGTGGGCTATCGGCTCCGAAGCCAATTGGGTTGGAGCCGAAACAAATTTTTAAAAGACTGGGGACTGGAACAATCTTTGGAGCACCCTGTCTATGTCCGAATCTGACATCCTCGATGACCTGGAGGAGACCGAACGGGTTCGAGTAGGTCTCTCCAACGGCTCCAAGGGACTAGGGGACCGGCTCCGAGGCGACTCGATAACTATCGGCGCCGAAGGAGTGCACAAACCAATTTCCATCGGTGCCGAAGAGGACTTCGGCGCCGAGGAGGAAGTGTCTGAGCAGACAACCTTCATCGGCTCCGAGATCAGTGGAGCCGATGAAGGTGACCCGCCTCTCGATGCCCCAGCCGTCGGCTCCGAACCCAGAGGAGTCGAGACTGGAGGCATCGAGGCAGACCGTTCCGCCCTCGGCTCCGAAGTCCGTGGAGCCGAAGGAGAAGCCTGCCTATGCCTTTTGGCGGTCGGGTCCGACGGACTGGTCGGAGCCGACGCCCTTTTCTTTTTAGCAGGAGAAGGAGAGGACGCTAAAGCTTCTTCAAAAGAGGGTTTTATAAGGCCTTTCAAAATAAGTTTATTTTTCCTCTCTTGGAGGTCCCTCGAGGAAAACGCGTGACACACGCTGCAGGACTCCTGCAAATGTTTGGCGCCCAAACAATATACACAGAGAGAGTGGTCATCTGTGATTGACATTTTAAAACTGCACTTAGTGCACTTCTTAAAGCCCGAAGGCCTAGGAGCCTGAGACATTATAACAACAAGTTCAGTAACTCTATCACAGAAAAAACACACTGTTCTGTTTTTTTTTTTTTTTAAATTGACTGTCACTACAATGATTAGCTTATGGCTGCCAGTTAAGATTGGCAGTCCGACAACTACAGAAAATATAACTAAAGGGGATTCTAGAACCCCTAAGGATTTGACAAGAAATTGACTGACAGGGAAAGGCCCTTACAATCAAGGGGGCCTCTAGTCAGAACAAACACACAATCACACACAAAATCTTTCACAAAAAAAAACAGTCACACACAAAAAGTACGGAATAGCTGTTAAAACAGCTTTTTGTTATAGAAATAGAAAATTCCTGACAGAAAAAGTTAGTGAAAACACTACTTAGCTCAGCCAGCTTGAGACCACGTCTTTGCTAGTTAGCGGCAAACGAGATCTGGGGGACTGGTAGTGGTGCATCCTGGGATATAGTAAGCTCAGCCAATAAGAGACTTCGCTCTTTGGCATAAGCGTGCCGAGTCGGAGCCGAGGGATCGGCTCCGAACCCATCAGTCAGAATGTAGGCGAGATAGGATCACATAACATCAACCCATCTCTAAAGCACTATCAAAATTTATAGATACATTGTATTTAAAAGATATAAATGAATTTGCAGAACCAGACTCACTAATCTTCACATTTTATTCTCATAGATATAAAACTAACTCTAGAATTGATAGAATATATGTTGCCAATGACCTAATAACAAAAATTGACAAAGTCAAAATCATAAATTGTCCTTTATCTGATCATAATGCCATAGTCTTTGAGATAGAGCTTACACCATTTTATTCAAATCCCATTACTAGGATACCTTCCTATATCACAAAATTGAGAGATTTCAAAGAATTTTATGAAGAAACAATCAAAAACTTTCTAGAAATAAATTACACAGAAGATATTTCAGAAATATATGTCTGGGATTCATTAAAAGCAGTTACATATGGGAAGATATTATCCTGGTACATAAATAAAAGGAAGTTATGGAATAAAGATATGCTAGACTTACAAAACAAAGCAGATAAATTGAAACTGGAAATACAAACGGTAATGCTACTCAAGTTCAAGAACTTACACAAATCAATAAGAAGTATACAGAATTGCTACACCATAAGATTATGATTAACTTAGAAAAGATAAAAATAAACTCATATTCTACTAATTCAGCACACCTGAGATACTTAACTAATAGAACAAAAAATAATTAAATCTAAACAAATAAAAGAAATATTTATTCCCAATACTAACAAAAGAGTTACGGAACTAAATGATATTTTAGAAGCATTCAGACTCCAATTTAACATTGATAATTCCATAAATACTCAAGATACACCTACTAAGGATATAAAAAATACTTAGAAAACAATATTCATATTAAATTAACACAAGAACAAATAGACATTATAAACAAACCAATCAATATGACAGAATTAAAATCACAAATTAAAAAGCTCAAGACAAATAAAGCACCTGGCCCAGACAATATGCTACCATAAATGTATAAATTAATACCCAATCAAGCCATATCTTTATTATTAAAAGTATATGATATAGCCAATAAAGATTTGAATATACCACCCTCTTGGAAATATTCATTGATATCCCCAATTATCAAACCAGATAAAGATGAAAAACAGTGTTCCTCAAATAGGCCAATATCATTACTCAATATAGACTACAAGATGTTTATGGCTATATACGCAGATAGGATCAAACACTTTCTTCCTTTCTTAATTCACAAAGATCAAACAGGTTTTATTAAAGGAAGAAATACTTCAGATAATATTAAAAGAATACTAACATTAATAGATTATAGCAAACATAAAGTCCTAAATTTAAATGTAATCTCATTAGATATTAATAAAGCTTTTGATTCGGTTAACTGGAACTTTCTTTCACTAGTTTTAAAAGAATATAACTTTCCTTCTAATTTTAATAATCTTATCCAAATACTATATGAAAAATCTACTGCATATGTTAAACTGGGATCATATAGATCAGGCCCTATAACAATAAAAAAGGGAACTAAACAAGGTTGCCCTTTATCACCATTGTTATTTGCATTACTCATAGAACCCTTTGCAAATCAAATCAGATCAAACAATAACATAAAGGGCATTTGTATTAATAAAATGTTAAACCTTAAAATCCAACTCTTTGCTGATGACATACTATTAACTCTTTCAGATGCAAATGAGTCTTTGAATGCTCTATTTAACTCCATGAATAAATTTCAAAATATTTCAGGCTTAAAATTTAATGAAAACAAAACTAAAATTATGCCCTGTAATTGATTTTCCAAATATATAGTAACAGAAAGTAAATTAGTATATCTGGGAATAAATCTACTCAATGAATTAACAGATTCTCTAATATTTAACTATAATAAAATACTAGACAAAATAGAACAAACAATTGGTTACTGGAATAAATATATCTTTTCAACAGCAGACAGATTATATCTTATTAAAATAAACATATTTCCCAAAATATTATACTTAATACAAAATTTTTCATTGCCACCTCCCAAATATATTATTCAAAGATACAATAAACTAATTTAAAATTTTCTATGGTTTCCAAATAAAGCCCTATAGCCTTAAATAAACATTTGCCAGATTGGGAAGATGGTGGAATTAATTTACGGATATTGATTTATATATTACCTCATCTGTTATTAAAAACATAACACCATGGTTAAATAATTCATACACACCTATATGGAAACAAGCCCATGAGCAGATTTACATAGAAATCAATTATAATCACATACAAGACAACTTAACAGTAATACCATCACCCCTCATATGGATGTTAAAAGATTATTTTTAGGAAAAGAAATAATATTAATAAATTGCCATCAAACTATGTAAGCTCTACACTTTCAGTGTTCAGAACATATATAAACAAAATACCAAATATTAATTCTTGGATTTTTCTTATTTTCCCTATAGCTTTTACACCAAATATTTTAGATACATTCCAAATATCTAAAATAAATATACTTAAAGAAGAAACATTACTCTTTTGTCATCAACTTATAGAGAAAGGGAAAATTCTAACAAAGGAACAGATAATTTATAATTATAATATAAATAAAGACAATTGGCTGTTTTTACAAAATCTAAGGCATTTTCTTATAAATAAAATAGAACAAATGCAACCTTCAGTTAGACATGAAGCTCCAAAACTCATTGAATACCTTATTCTTATAACAAAACAACCTTATCAGGGTACAGGTTATTTGTCTAATATCTATAAAATTGTTAAAAAAACAAAAAACTACCATGAAAAATCATACTGGGATTATTATACTTTAATAAACAACCATCCTCCAGTTGAAGAAGAAAAAAGTAATATTCTAAAATCTTCCAAATTTTCTACATTATCAAAATACTGGCAATTATTCACTTGGAGATATCTACATAGAAGTTTCTATACACCACATAGGTTAGCCAAAATGTATTCTATTGAAGATCAATGTTGGAGATGCCATACCAAGATAAAAGCAGATTGGCAGCATGTTTTTATGAATGTATATGTCTCAATATGTACTGGAAATCCATTCATTATTTTTTTCAGACTGTTTATAATGATAATTTTCAATTAACCAAGTCTTTAATTTTATTCAACTCTCCTATTCCAAACTGTGTACCAAAAAAAGACACTAAAATTCTATGGTCACTATTGGCTATTTCACGTAAAATCATAACTATACACTGGAAAAATGAGGCTTCGCCTACGTTCAAGGAATTTGAGACTTTAACAACAACAGTTGCTCACATGGAAATATTAACAGTGAAGAACAGAACTAAAAGATCTACTTCTTACTATTACTCTTGGATGGAAGTACTGGAAATACTTGAAAATATCAAAGAAGATATATCATCTTTTGTTTCTAACTTTATATAATATAGAATTTCAATGTTATTTGCATAGACACCAATGTAAATAGTTATATAATGGTTTGAAGTTAGTAATGTTTTAGAATTGTAAATATGTTATTTATCTTTATTTCATGTAATGTTTAAGACATCTTATTTGAAATAATAAAAAAAAAATATTTAGTGAAAATACAGTTGGGATAGTATCCACTATAGGTCTTAATAATTTTTCTAAGAAAATGGACACAGTGGAAGTGGCCCATCCTCTACCGGATACTATCGGACGCATTGGAATAGGGAATACATTTTTATGAACTTTGGGTAGACCCTTCACACATGGAACTGAAGGATATTCAATATGGAAAAAATCATATGTTTCTCTGCTTATCTGCCTACACATTAGTAAGTCGTAGAGGGTATCATAAATATTCTTAATTATAACATCTATATCACCAACGTTTAATTCTTTATATGTATTTCCATCTTGAAGTAAGACTTCCATATTGCTCACATAATCATTAGTGTCAAGTAAAACAATTCCCCCTCCCTTGTCAGCTGATTTGATGATTATCTGGTTATTCATGCGTAAAGTTCTAAGAGAAACAACCTCAGTACTACTTAAATTATAAAACCTGTTTTTCTTATTGACTGTGGAATAATATGAATAAAAATCTCTTTTACAGAGCCTAATAAAACATTCAACAGTGGAAGGCATCAATGGTGTAAAATAAGAAGTTATGTACCTACCAAATAAATTCCAAAAAAACCAGAACCATGAAAATACTGGTCGAAGAAGGAAACAGTCCGTGCAGCTCACAGTTAGCAGAAATGAAATGCACAAACTTGAATACTGTGCACTGTGAATACAAAGTAAATGTAATGGTAAAAACCACTCAAAAAACAGCAGGATAGCGTAATAAACTTTACTCGATACACGCTTTCGTCAGAGACTTCTTCAGAATGCATTAAAGATCCACAATCACTGTTTAAATAATCACATCAATGATTGACATCCAATCATTCAATAAATGTGAACATATTCTTAAAAATACATACTAATTAAAAAATTCCATTGCTATATTTTTATCAATGGATAGTTTGTTGTTTTTTAAAAAACATTTGATGTTAATTGAGTCATTTAGACCGGGGGGTTTGTCTGATTTCAATCTTATTTGCCACAGAGTCTCCCTCTGTTCGACAAAATTTTTGAAATCACCCCCCCTCAAGTCTGATTGACAAACTTCTAGTACTGAAAAAAGGAATTTTTTAAAATTGTGACAAACTAGAGAGTGTTTGAATAAAGCATTATTTGTGTCCTTACTTTTAATACTGTATAGATGTTCACGTATTCTAGTTTTTAAACATCTGGTTGTCATTCCTATATAAAATGAGGTGCAACTACTACAAAAACTGATATATATAACACCTTTGGTATTACAGTTAACATGCTGTGGTACCTCAATAGTTCTATCCATGGTGTCAATCACTATATAGGGGCCTTGCAGAATAAACCTGCACATGTTACATCCGAGGCAAGGAAACATACCCTTCATTTGTGTGGTGCTGATTTCTACAGCTTTCCTATGGCCATTGCTCTCTAAAGCTCTCTTGATGTTGTAAGTGTTCCTCAAAACAAAATTGGGCTGTTCCCCAACTATTTGACTAATGTCTAGGTTCCCCTGTAGAATTCTCCAGTTTTTTCTCAAAACTTGTTTAATATGTTCACTGTCTATAGTCATATCCAAAGAACAGACTACTTTTTTACTTGCTACATCATTTAATGTTCCTGAAGTAGAAAAACTATCTTTGTTGTTTAATATAGCCTGATAGTGAGTACTACGTTTTTCCAACACTTCTTTTTTTATGTTTTCCAAAAGCAAGATGTTATATCCCCTATTAATGAACATTTCGGTAATGAAATCCATTTCCTCATAAAAGTCACTGTCTTTTGTAGTCATTCGACTTGCTCTTATGAATTGCCCTTTTGGTATATTCTTTATAATATGGGTTGGATGTCCGCTTTTGAAATGCAAGTAACTGTTGGTGAATGTTTCTTTTCTAAAGATGCCACTATGAAATCTTGATTCTGACAAATCCCACCAAAAGAGAATATCTAAAAAGTTTATTTTCAAACCTGTTTCTCCCTTAGTAAATTTTAAAAATTCAACTGTGTTGTTGATGGCTTTAAGAAATTGAAGAACTGTATCGTTATTTCCTTTGATGATAAATACCAAATCGTCCACAAATCTGTAATATAATAAAATATTAAAGATATTTTTTATGGGTTTAAGAAATTCTTCTTCCCACCATGACATTATGAGATTGGCATACGAAGGAGCAGCTGGTGACCCCATGGCCACCCCTCTTCTTTGTCTGTAATAAGTGTCACCAAAAATAAAATAATTGTGATGTAATAAAATATCCAGAAACCTACAAATAGTAGAAATTTGTCCGGTTTCGTGTTTTTTATTTTTACTTAAAAACTGTCGTATAGCTTCAACCCCTTCCTCATGGGGGATGCATGTGTATAAAGAAACCACATCCAAACTGAAAATAATGTGTTGAGTGGGATCAAATATATTGCTCTCGTTAAATTCCTTAAGTTTTTCTAAAAAATGCCAAGAATCCTTAATGAATGATTCTTGTTGTGAAACCAATGGTCCTAAAGTGGCATCTATAACTAAAGAAATTCCCTCTGTAACTGAATGAGGTGATGAGACGATAGGTCTAAAAGGGGGATCCATTGAATTTTTGTGTATCTTCGGTATTCCGAAGAAAGTCCCTATTCGGGGATTATGGATCACACAAAATTCGTACACTTCCAAATTTATCTCACTAGACATGAGGGCGTCGTATAAAAGTGAATGAATGGTTTTAAATTTCTTATTTATCTCATAAAGTGGAACTACCTCATATTCGTCAGTATTATTTAATATTTCTAACATTTTCTGTTTGTATGACTCTTGTGTCATTATAACTAGGTTCCCACCTTTATCACTTCTCATAAATCTGATAGTGTCATTTTTCTTTCGCAACTCATTAAAGGCCTTTCTGTCTTTAAATGATAGATTGTGATTAACTTTAATGTTCTTATCTAAAGTGTTTTCTAATTCCTGTATACAGATGTCCTCAAACACTTTCATAGTGTGATTTAACTGTGGATTAAAAGTGGAGGGTTTGATAAGACTTTTTTCTGTCATGGAAATGTCGTGCATCAAATAATGTAAATTTAGTTTTCTCACATATTTCTTGACATCCACTATAGTTTTGCTATAGTCAGCTCTCTTTGTTGGCACAAAATTAAGGCCAAGTTTTAAAACATTTATTTCATGCTCATTAAAAACTGTATCAGTTAAATTAATAATTTCAAAGTCATTAGTTCGCAGATTTAAGTTTCGTCCGCTGAAGAACTTGATCCCAGGAATGTACGACTCCTGGTTGACATTGTCCTTTTTTCCAGGGGTGTTTTCTTCCCAAAAAAATTAGATGTTTTCAATGCTTTGGTAACAGAAGCTTTGTTGACACAGCCTGTTTTTCCTTTTGTAGTATTGTCTTCATTAGAGTCATTCAATAAAACGCTATCAACTGGTTCGGCCTCCACAGAATGGAGAGCTTTATCATTAGTAGCCAAATTCAAAGCCGTGTCCGTACTGTTAGTTTTGTTAAGACCGTTTATCGGTCCAATGGCATAACTAGTGTTGCGGCCAAGGCTTTTTGTCTTAGGGCCTTGCATTGCATGATAATTACGCATGTTGCCCCTTTCAGGCAGTTGCCTTTTAAAGTTATTCTCTCTATGCCCTGGTACGAAATGATTAAAAGCAGATTTAGATTCATAAGCTGTAATGTCCCTTAATAACTTCGAATGTTTTCTGTTAATAACCTCCCCTGCATAATTTTCTACGTCGTCACTCATTTTGTCAAATAATTCCGCTTGTTTGTTTTTGTCAAGACATATAGTTTTAAGCTCACTTTCCAAAAAACAAATGTCTTCCTTTAAACACTTTATTTTTTCTAGATTGTTGTCAATCAGTAGTCTCAAAAAGGACTGCCCTGCTTCGTTAAAAAAATTAACTAATACTTGAAACATCGGGTCTCCGATAGAAACACCGTTGGGGCATTTGAAAAATCTCAACCCCTTCGGTGTTATACCGAGCTCTAGACATCGCTCAAAATAACAATTTTCTATAAAAATAGAGCGGTGTCTTTTCAATAAGTTACCCAACAGTTCAATTTTCTGGTTAAACACCTCGTTATTAATAGTGAGTACATACCCCGTTTGTCCACCAAAGGGATTGTCAAGACAGTCCAAAATAGGTCTTAAACCAGGTTCTTTCCGTTGTAATAATCCACGGTCACCTTCTGTATTGCCGCTAACTCTTGTTAGTTGGTTTCCAGAACGAAAGTTGGTCTCGCTGGTATCGACAACTGTATCCAGCTCGTGGAAAGACCCCATTGGACTTGAGGCGTTCGCCGCATTTGCCGCTGGATGTGAATTAGGTTTAGAAGCGTTAGCTTTAAAAAGCTAACGCTTTTTTTTAGCGTTAGCGTTAAAAAAAAAATATTTAGTGAAAATACAGTTGGGATAGTATCCACTATAGGTCTTAATAATTTTTCTAAGAAAATGGACACAGTGGAAGTGGCCCATCCTCTACCGGATACTATCGGACGCATTGGAATAGGGAATACATTTTTATGAACTTTGGGTAGACCCTTCACACATGGAACTGAAGGATATTCAATATGGAAAAAATCATATGTTTCTCTGCTTATCTGCCTACACATTAGTAAGTCGTAGAGGGTATCATAAATATTCTTAATTATAACATCTATATCACCAACGTTTAATTCTTTATATGTATTTCCATCTTGAAGTAAGACTTCCATATTGCTCACATAATCATTAGTGTCAAGTAAAACAATTCCCCCTCCCTTGTCAGCTGATTTGATGATTATCTGGTTATTCATGCGTAAAGTTCTAAGAGAAACAACCTCAGTACTACTTAAATTATAAAACCTGTTTTTCTTATTGACTGTGGAATAATATGAATAAAAATCTCTTTTACAGAGCCTAATAAAACATTCAACAGTGGAAGGCATCAATGGTGTAAAATAAGAAGTTATGTACCTACCATAACATTCCATGTTAGTTGTCTTCTCTCGCCTTCTTTCTTGCTGGATGGGTTTGGAGCCGATCCTCGGCTCCGACTCAGCACTTGCTTAGCTCGAGAGCTAATTTTACCAGCTCGAGGCAACCCTATATCCCATGATGCAAGGCGTGACTACCCAGATCTCGTTTGGTAGCTATAGAAATATGCCCATTACTTTCTTCCAACAGAAGGAGGAAGAAAGTAACCAAATGTGGAAACCCAACACAGGGTTACTACTAAAACTAGTGACCACTCACAACTGGAGTCCATAGGAAGAATAAACTCGTCCCCAAAGAAGACTACAACTTCAAGGTCTGTCCAGGCTAGGGGGAAAGGAGGGAGGGACACAAAAAAGAAGGCGAGAGAAGACAACTAACATGGAACATAACTTCTTAATGTTAAGTTGTCAAACTCGCCTTCATTCATGCTGGATGGGACCGTGTCCCTAGCACCTCTATCCTGGGTGGCTCAATGGAACAGACTCTTGAGAACTGTGGAACCAAACCTAGCTCTGTCCCTGGAGGCCAAGTCCAATTTGTAATGTGAGACAAAGGTATGAGGAGTGGCCCAAGTGGCTGCTTCACAAATGGTGTCAATAGGAAGCCTAGCCTGAAAGGCTGTAGATGTGGCTAGGCCTCTGGTAGAATGTGCCTTTGGTTTAGAGGGCAGATCTTTGCCCCTGAGGAGATAAACATGGGAAATAGTGGAAGACAGCCATCTCGATAAGGTCACCTTGGAGACCTTTTCTGTTTTCTGCATAGGAAAGAAAAAGTTGATCAGATTTTCTGAATTGTTTAGTTCTGTCCAAGTAGTATCTTAGTTGGCGATGAACATCCAAATAATGCAGTTTCAGTTCCGCTCTGTCCGAATAATTTGGGAAAAATACTGGCAGATCAATAGACTGGTTAAGATTAGTCTGGGAAGCAACCTTGGGCAAGAAGGATGGATTAGTTCTTAAAGATACTCTATCCTTGTGGAAAACCAAGTAGGGAGGTCGAACACAGGGAGCATGAAGTTCAGACACTCTCCTAGCTGAAGTAATAGCAACCAGAAAAATTGTCTTCCAAGAGAGAAATTTTAATGAGCATGTAGCGGCCGGTTCAAAGGGGGGAAGAATTAAGGATGTCAGCATTAAATTCAGGTCTCATTGTGGAGGAGGATCTTTAATTGGGGGTTTAAGTAGAAAGATTCCTCTGAGAAAGGCTTTACAAAGCTTGTGAGACATTATGTTCTGGTCCGCTAAGCCAACATGAAAATTTGAGATTGCTGCCAGCTGGACTTTAACTGTCGAAGAAGAAGAACCTGAGTAAAAAATCTCAGCTAGGAAGTCCAAAACTGACTGAACTGAGGCAGTAAAAGGATCTATGTCCCTGGACTTGGCCCAGAAGGAAAAACGCTGCCATTTACTAGCATAAATCCTTCTGGTAGAGGACTTTAGAGAAGCTACTATGATATCCCGTATGGGATTAGAAATCATAGAAAGCCTGGCTAATGAAGGAAGTGGAGGAACCACGCAGTGAAGTTGAGAGAACGAATGGACTGGTGCAGATGACCCGATTGGTGGGTCAAAAGGTCTGGAACTGGGTCTAGATGCCAAGGTTGTACTAAGAGATGGTGATGAAGGAACGGAAACCAAACTTGTCGAGGCCAGTAAGGTGCAATGAGAATCAACTTGGCTCTCAAAACGGTAGCTTTCTGAATCACTTGAGGTATCAACGGGAATGGAGGAAAGGCATAAAGAAGTCCCCGGGGCCAATCCTGGGTTAGAGCATCTCTGGGGGGTTGGCCTGGGAGTGGAAAGAGGGAGAAGAAGTCTGGGCATTTGCTGTTTTGCGGTGTAGCAAAAAGGTCGCAGCAAGGGAAGCCCCACTTCTGAAAAATCTCCTCCACTATTGATTGTTTGAGAGACGACTCGTGAGGCATGAGAATAGCTCTGCTCAACCTGTCCGCAATGAAGTTGGATTTCCCGGGGATATGTGTTGCTATCAGAAACCGATGAGAGGAGATTGCCCATTGCCAAAGTCCGAGAACTTCTCGACACAGTGGATAGGACTTGGTCCCACCCTGTTTGTTGATGTACCATACTACGGACATGTTGTCCGTCTGAACTGCAATAGTTCCTAAAGGAAGAAAGTCGTTGAGGGCTTGCAACATTAAAAGCACTGCTCTCATCTCTAGGACGTTTATGTGCAGATGGTACTCGAAGGGTTGCCAAGTGCCATGGACCTTCCTAGCCTGATAATGCCCCCCCCACACCCGATCAGGGAGGCATCTGATGTGACTGTGGCAACCGGGGCTGGGGGAACAAACAGTCGGCCCTGGTGGATCTGAGGGGAAGACATCCACCAGTTCAGGTGACTCTTGCAAGATTGTGTCATGATGATCTCGTGGCGCATGGGAAGCTGCTGGAAGGACCACTGGGTGAATAACATTCATTGCAGTAGATGCATGTGGAAGTGGGACAAAGGAAGAAGTACGATGGCAGCCGCCATAAGACCTAGTAACTTCAGGACAAAGCTGGCCCTGATCTTTTTGCTGAGTAGGATGATCTGGACATGTTTTTGGATGTCCAGAAGTCTTTGATCTGTGAGTCTTGCTGACATCCCAACAGTGTCTAGTTCTGCACCTATAAAGGTAATAGATTGGCAAGGTAACAAGGAGGACTTTTCGAAGTTTATGGAGATCCCTAACTGGCTGCAAATGTGAAGAGTGTAGTCCCTGGCCTGGAAAAGTTGATGCCTGGTGGTGGCAGTGAGGAGCCAGTCGTCTAGATACGGAAACACCTGGAATCCTTGACGTCTCAGGTGAGCCGTGACCACTGCCATACATTTGGTGAACACTCTGGGGGCTGTAGTGAGACCAAAGGGCAGGGCTCTGAATTGAAAGTGACTGGTCCCCAGCCGGAAGCGGAGAAACCTTCTGAAGCGCCTGTGAATTTTTATGTGATAGTATGCATCCTGAAGGTCTACCGAGCACATCCAGTTGTCCTTGCCCAAAAAGGGTAAAATGGACAGAAGCGTGACCATCCGGAATCTTGCCTTCTTGACAAACTTGTTTAGTCTGCTGAGGTCTAGAATTGGTCTCCAATCTCCCATTTTTTTGGGAACCAAAAAGAATCTTGAATAGATCCCGGATCCTAGTTGGTCTGCTGGAACTGGCTGGATGGATCTTTTTGCTAGAAGTTTTGATACCTCCAGCTTTGAGAACTCCCTCAGACTGGGTGAAACGTCTGGGAGGGATACCTTCTGAGAAATGGGATACCTTTTGAAGGGAATTCTGTAACCCTCGGATATGATCGACTGTACCCAAATGTCTTGAGAGAGGGAAAGCCAGGCTGTTGGGTACAGCGACAATCTTCTCCCGACAGCCTCCAAGGGTGGACAGTCGGGCAACACCTCAGGGATGCTGGAAGGGCTTGTCAGAGAGAGGTTCTCTGCTGCCCTGATTCTGCGGACCCCCTCTGCCCCTAGGGCGGCATCTACTGTTATTACCCCCTCTGCCTCTGGGGGTAAACTGACCACGTGCATCAGGCGTGACTCCCTGAAATTTATGGAACCACATTTTCCCTCCCTTCTGACCTTTAGGATAAGGTCTTGAAGGGGTGGAGAAATGGACTCCTATGGCAGAGAGAGTCTTGCCATCTTGCTCGCATCTGATCAATGTGTCCTTCACCTGAGGTCCAATCAAAGCTGAACCATCGAAGGGAGTATTTCTGAAGCACGCCTTAAAGGGATCTGCGAATTTGCAAAGCCGCATCCAGGACCGACGCCCAAGGGCCACTCCTGTGCCTGCGGCTCTACTCGCCCCATCGGCTGCATATGAAATGAGCCGCATGGAGGAGTTCGTTAAGGAATTTAGGATTCCCAGCTGCGAGGCAATTTTCTCTTGAGCCCCGGTAGCTGACGGATCCTGTACTACCTCACCTAGTTCCTTGAGAATATCTCTCTGAAGCCGGGTAAAGTGACAGAGATAATTCAGCGAGCGCATGGCGAAGGTCACTGAGGAAAAAATCCGCTTACCATACCTATTCATGGTCCTAGACTCCTTGTTAGGAGGATGGACAGGTACAGAAGGATTGGCAAGTTCCTTCTTGGTGGCAGCAGCCGCCACCACCATGGCATGAACAGGGACACCCTTGGTGAGAAACTGCTTGTCTGCCAGGGCCGTGATAAATTTATAAGGCCTCCTGGGGACTGGTTCCACAGAATCCGGGGCCGCCCACGCCTTTTGAGCCACCACTTCCATGAGAGGGTCGAAAGGCAGAGACACCCAGGAGGTGGAGGGTCGAGATCCAAAAGCTTCCAGGTATACTGACTCATCCTCGGAGGGGTTAATGGAAGGCCAGTTCCCTCTGTTTAAAGAGTTCCAGGATGTCTGAAAAGGAGACATCCTCAGAGGGGGACCTTGGGGATCCCTCCGACCCATCTAAGTCAGTATCTGATGTCGTAGACTCAGGGGAGTCTGTGTGCTTCCTCTTGCACATCCTCTTACGAGGGGGTTCCCCCGAAGGATCTGGAGAAACCTCAGAAGAGGAAGTTCTTCCCAGTGGGGAAACCTGGGGTTATGGATCTCTGGGTCCGGGAGCAAGAGAGTGGGAAGAGATATCAGCAGGCACCGAAGAGGGGGGAGCTAATGGAACCGACTGTTGACTCAGCTGAGGGGCTAGAACACTCCTCATCATCTCAAAGGCTCCCCTCGCAGGGAGGACAGAGAGCTCCCGCTCCGAAGAAACAGAAACTCCCGGCCCTGCCGAAAGAGAAGGCTCCGAGGCCGATGTCGGTGCTGAACTCACCAACGCCGAGGCTCCGAGAGGGAGAACGGGGTCGGACAAGGGTCCGATGCCACTCGCCCCCTCGGAGCCGACGAGGGAGACCCGACGACCGGATCCCTCCCAAGGAAGGTCTCATGGAGGAAATTGGAGTCGAAGACGAAGGAGCTGAAAGGGGTGGCATCGGCTCCGCTGCACCAACAGTCGAAGTTCCGAGAAGCTCCGGCTCCGAACTCTGGAGGAGAGTCGAAGGAGGAATTTCAGGGGGATGAGTGATAGCGGTCGTCTGCTGAGACGGGCTACGGAGCATCTGGGCCAGTGCCTGTGATTTCAGCAATCTGTATACCACTCTCTCCAAGTCATGGTCAGAGAGCCTGGAAGACCTAGAAGATCGGCTCCGATGGCTCCGTTCCGAATGCAGAGATCCCGGAGCCAAGAGAATCGACTCCAGGGAAGGAGACCGAGATCTCTTCCTAGTCGGAGCCATCGGAGCCGAAGACCCTTCGGTTCCAGTCGGAGCCGATAACTTATCGGCTCCAGTCTGGGACAAAGAAATGTCGGCTCCAGCCGGAGCAGACATCGACTTCGATGCATGTGTATCGGAGCCGGCCGGCACCGATACCACCACCTCTAAGAGAGAGAGATCGGCTCCAGCCAGAGCCGATCTCGACTCCGAAGGAGTCGGAGCCAGGCTTCAAAGTCAAAGCCGGTGGCTTAGAGGGCTTCCCCGACCCAGACTTGGTCGGGGAGCTCTCAGGCTTCAACAAGCCTCGTAGGATTAATTTATTCCTACGTTCCTGCAGGAGACTCTGGCTGAAAGAGTGACAAATAGCACAGGAGTCCTGCAGGTGTAGAGGTCCCAGGCAGTACACGCAAGAAGTGTGACCATCTGTCAGACATCTTCTGACAGCACGAGTCACACTTCTTGAAGCCTGAGACCTTCGATTCTTTGGACATAACTGTCTCACACAAAAACACACACACACAAAGTCCACCCAAACAGTTAACTGAAGAGAACAAGGGGGAAACTAAGTACCACACTCAAACTCCCTGACAGGAATTAAGGAAAGGGTGGCTTAAGGCCTGAGGGGAAGAAGAAAAAAAAATAAATAACTTAACCTGGAAGGCTAAGGGGAGTATAGGGTTAAGAGATGGGGCTATAGAAAGGCTAACACTAATATTTAGAAAAGTGGAAAAAAGGACGATTTTTAACTGTGAAAAAGGTTAAAAATACAAAAAACAATACCTGAGCTGGTAAAAGAAGACCTCTTCGCAAAGCGGCAAACGAGATCTGGGTAGTAATGCCTTGCATCATGGGATATAGGGTTGCCTCGAGCTGGTAAAATTAGCTCTCGAGCTTAGCAAGTGCCGAGTCGGAGCCGGGGATCGGCTCCGAACCCATCCAGCAAGAATGAAGGCGAGTTTGACAACTTAACATCAGCTTTTGTGATTGATTACATTAGAAAAAAACAGTATTTTCAATTGGTTCATTGCTATTCTTAAAATACAATTTTAACGTAACAAGACATCCAAACAACCTTAAGTCAATAAATGTCTCATTTAGTCTACTAGGTTGTGACGGAATAAAGCTTAGTCCCTTATTTAGTAATGCAATATCAGAGTCAGACAAAACGTAACTAGAATAGTTAATTAAAAAATTCAGTTCCTTGTTGGCCTCTTGTGACTGTACCTTTCTTGTGAGAACTTCCTTTTTTTCGGGCCCCTGCTGTGCGAACGCCTTCTCGCAAAATTTGACTGCTTTATTGGAAATGGAAAAAAACGTGCATCATTCATGTTACTGGTAGTGGTCTTCTGAACAGCCCCTAATCTAGAGTCATGGGTTTGAATTCTAAATGCTTGTTGATTAGGTGGTGGAGTCTCAAAAGAACTGGCGTTCGAAACGCCAGCTGTCGCATTAATAGGCAAATCAAG
The DNA here is from genome assembly GCF_019279795.1 of Protopterus annectens. Lineage (NCBI taxonomy): Eukaryota > Metazoa > Chordata > Ceratodontiformes > Protopteridae > Protopterus > Protopterus annectens. Next base: position 188,222,870 of record NC_056747.1, on the reverse strand, counting down.
AGCATCATCCGTGATCCTAGCCCCATTGGCTCCATCCATGAACGCAAGCTGCGTTTGTATTGGATCATCAGCTGTTGACATCAATGGTTCCGCAATGCTAGTGTTAGTTGCCACACCTACTGAAGGAGCGGAATCCCTCACAGTTCTCGGCCAAACGAAAATATGACCTAATGAGAAATCATTGTGATCTCTCAAAAGTTTCCGTTGTTTTGTGAGTTGTAGTTTGTCACTGAACATATTAATTTGTGTCTGTATATTACTCAGTCTCCTAGCACAGTAGTCAGTCTTGAAACGTTCACAAATATCTTTGTGCACGGACTCAACATGTTTCTGCAATTCAGCCTCAAGTGGAGCAAAATATTCAAGCAATAATTTAATATATTTAAAGCCAAGCTCTATGTTGAGATCCTGCCATTTCTTAAGCAAAGCAGGATGATGTTCACCATATGTTGGCATGCATAAAACCCGCACGCCTCTAGGTATTACTCGGAAGTGCAAGCAAGCTTCCAAGTGTTTTCTTTGCCATGAGTATCGCTGCAGTTTATATAGGTCATTCTCAAACTCTTTAGAAATGTTGTTAAATTCTAATGTGCTGTCATTATTAATTGGTAAAAAAATTAGTGCTCACCGAATCAGATAAATTCAGAGTCAATAAAGGGTTCTCTCGTTGATGGATAAAATGATCCCATATCATACCATTCACCCTCGCCTCTGGATTGTAGTCAAGTTCTACATTCACCGGTTCCATCATGTAGAGTTCACGATACCAAAATACATAGGAATGCAAAAGACAGAGATATCATGAAACCCCCAAAGAATTCAGCAGTCAAACAAGAGCTCCAAAAGTAGAAAATATAAACTGTTGAATTCACCATGTAACAAATAATCATCTGTTGAAAAACGTTCAGACTCTTTTATTAAACAGTAAAAGAAGGATAAGCACTTTCACATGCGCACCCGCACGCTTCTTCAGATCTAACATTTTAAGTTCAAGATGTCCTTATATATAAAACTTGTAGGTCCATAATTGAATACAATTAAACAATTTATACCAATTACAACAATTAAACCAAATCCAATCACTAAGCTTAAAGTGCAACGCCAAAGTTCAATGCAGCATAACTTCAAACGCAACAATATTACATGAATATTGCAATCTATGCCTAAACTTGATAAATGTAACTAAATTCTTGTTAATATAACAAATATCATGTATTCCTTCCAATATGAAATATATATCTGTGTGTGTGTGTATATATATATATATATATATATATATATATATATATATATATATATATATATAATATAAATATATAGGCCTCTGCTCACCAAAGGGATTCTAACCGCAGGCAAGCTATAATAGGAATCATTGTTTCTAGATCCAAAGAATGTTGACACCATAGGCTTTTTAGATACCACTGTAGTTTCCTCATATGCAGTCTTGCATATGGAATTAGTGGAATGCACAAGGCCATGAACCCCAAGGCTTGCAGTATTTGCCTTGCAGATAGCAGGGTTTTTGTGGCCATTAGTCTGAAGTAAGATGTCAAATGAACTTGTTTCTCTGGCATGAGGAAAGCAATCTGGAAATTTTGTTCAAGCTTGCTCCCAGGAATATAATTTATTGACAGGATACCAGCTGTGATTTTTTTTCATTTATGGTGTACCCCAGACAAGTTAACACTTTTGTACAAATGCCAGATGATTCAGAAGTATGTCCTGACTTTCTGCCTGAATTAGACAATCGTCCTGGTACAGGTACATTTGAATATCTATTTGCCTGCAAAATGCAATGACTGGAGCTAGGCACTTTGTGAATACCCTGGGTGCAGTAGGTAAGCCAAAGGGCAGTGTAGAGAACTGATAAAGCAAGCGTAGGTAATTTCTGCAAGATTCCCTGATTGGGATGTGCAGGTAGGCTTCTTTTAAATCCAGTGTTGCCACAACCAGGCATCTTTGCCCATCATGGGAAGCAACTGGGTGAAGAGTTAGCATCTTTAATTTTGGAATCACCAAAAAGGTTTAGGATAGATAAGTCCAGGATAGGACGCCATGAGTTGTCTTTTCTGGGTACCAGGAAAAGTCTTCAGTAGAAACTTTGCCCCTCTTCTGGTACAGTCTGAATAGCCTTTAATCTTGAGAGTACTTGTTTTTGAGCCTCTGCCCACTGATTTGGGAGTAGATCTGGTCAACTGTTTGGGGTTGGTAACATGTAGAAGTAAAATTTGTATCCTTGGGAAACTATGTTTTAAAACCTATTTGTCCTGGGTAATGAGTTCCCAGTTTTTTGCTTGCAGAGCAATAGTTCTCCCAGAGGAGCAGTCAGTTGAGAAATGCTTGGAAGTTTAAAGTTAAGTCATTGAGACAGCTTACCATAGGGTGAGTCTTACTACTCCCTGATTTGGGAGTGGGAGCCCCTCACTGCTTAGTCCTGTGCGTACCCTGGGACTAATATGCTCCTGATACTTCAACATGAAACTGGCAATTTAAGACCCTGATGGCCAAGGTTGCAGAGGTGTATACCCTTCTTACCCCATCTATCCAGGGCCCTGAAATCTCTAGAGGGGGGTAGGATTTTTGGCAGTAGTAGCCTTAATGCCCTTGGGTCTCTGAAATTATCTCAGGATCCGCAGTAGGATTTTTAAAACAGGAACAGAATCTGGAACCCTGTAATATCCATCAGGTTTTCTGGGAGCAGGAGGTAGAGTCAGGGGCCAAGCTAGATTCTGAAAAGGCATAGTCAACAATGTCCAGCACAGGAGGGACAGCTAAAGGCCTGGGTTGGGGCAAGATAAGAAATCTCCAAGTCTCTTTAGAATCAGAGTAATCCTGGCTTTCCCCAGTGAAAATGCTCCCAAATGAAAAATCCTTTGGGGAGAAGCAGAGGTAAGAGTCCTCTATCAGAATCCTCATAGGTAAAGGGTAAATCCTGGTAAGACAGAAATTTCAGAATCCTGGTCAAAAGTATCATAAGCAAATTGAGTCCTAGGTCTCAGAGGGGGAAGGTTGGCTTCCCCTGATTAAAGCAGTAAGGTCTTCAGCCATTCTTTTTTTTTTTTTTTAGGCATAGAAGCCTGACCATGCGGTCTGGACATCTGTTTCCTAGACATGGTTTGAGTTTTAGGTCTAGAAGATGGTGTCTGTTTAATATGCAAGTCAGTAGGCCTGAATACACCCTCAGAAGCTGGTGCTTGCACAGTGGCCCCGGACCCATCCAAGGTAGAAGCATCTCGCAGCATACTGGACTCAGAATGTGTCTCCGTAGAAGCCTGCGAATCTGAAGTAGCGAGTATCAGGGGCTGCAAAAGCACATCATTGAGTACCAGCAAACTGGCGACTAGCTTAGAAGTTTTGTCGGCAGCTTTGGACCTGGGTGGCCTGTCTATCTTTGCATTTTTTTCAGAAAGTCGGTAGTTTGGTGGCTTACCAAAGAAATATATGGATAATTGAACACAGTACCAAAATATTTAGAAGCGAAAATGTACCGACAAATATTGTTTAAATAAGGCACAAAACAGACAGGGGGTGACATCGTGGTCAGGGCCTAGGCAATGAATACAGTTACAAATGAAAGTCTGAGGTATTTGCTTTCCACAAGAAACAATTCTTGACTTACTGACATCTGTTTAGAGCAAGAAAGTTTCCCCAACGGAGTACTTGGCTTTAGTTGAAGACTTCAGTTCTGAAACTCAAAAACGAGAATTTCAGTTGTTGTAAACTGGTTTTGCTTTGGGCACCACGCAGCAAGAAAGATTGATGTAATGGCGCCAGCTGCATGCTTTATACCAGACTACCTAACATCACGGAAGATGAGACAGCAACCAACGCAGGACCCACTACTTTGACAATCAGGCCGAGTGAGGACTACTGCAAGAAGATAACCCAAATGTGATGAGTGCAACAGGGAAACACGAACACCCGGCTGATTTGAGAACCTATGAGGAGAAAGGTAAGCTGGACAGGACGTTGTCAGACATCTCGTCAATGAATTCCAGTGCTCTTGGAGAAGTTTGTGATTTGACCATGTTGATCATGATACCCAAGCAAAGAGCAAGGCCTCGAGTATAACAGACTGGGGATGAGAAGATTCTTGGTCGTGGCGGTTAAGGTGCCAATTGTCTAAATATGGAAACACCTGGAATCCTTGTAGTCAGATAAGCTACTAAGACTGCCATACATTTGAGCGCCGTTGAGAGACCAAAGGGAAGTACCCTGAACTGATTGCGATTGGCTTCCAGGCTGAAGCAGAGAAATCTGTGAGATTTTGTCCATCTTTGTGGTAATATGCATCCTGGATGGAGAACATCCAGTTGTCATTCCCTAGAAAGGGGAGGATGGACTGCACCGCGACCATCTGGGATTTGAAGTTTTATGAATTGGATTAGTAAGCAGAGATCCAGAACTGGTCTCCAGTCCACTGTCTTTTTGGCACTAAAGAACCCAGAGTAAAAGCCAGATCCTCTCTGGTCTGGTGGGTCTGGACGTATGACTTAACAGCTTTTCAATTTCCAAGGCTGCATTCCTCCCTCCAACTAGATGGGACATCAGGGATTCGTTTCACAGGTCTGGGAGTAAGATCAAATAAGATATGATAGCCTCTGGATATTACTCCCTGCACCCATGCAGGGATGAGTTGCCAGGCCTGTAGGTGCAGAGCAGCCAGAGAAGGAAATCTAGCTCCCTGGTAGTGCAGACACCCTCCGCCCTGAAAGGGGCATCTCCCAGATGATTTTCCCACTCTGCCCCGGTGGGGAATTGCTAGTCACGAGTGTCACGTAAAGATCCTTGGGACTTCTTGAACCACAATTTCCCTCCCTTCTGGTTCCTGGAGTAGGATCTCTTGGGGGGGGGGGGGGCATGCCCACAGCAGACAAGGTATTTCCACCATTATAAGTATCTTACTTCGGGACCAAAAAGGGAAGGATTCATCAACAGGCGTGTTGACAAAGGAAGATTTAAAGGCAGCAAGTTAGAGACTGATTCCAGGATAGCTATCTGAGAGGCAACAGTATCACACCTCAGGCCAAAGTGAAATTAGGTCGCTTTGGAGGAGAGTAAATTGTACCAGATAATTCAACGACTGACTGGCAAAGGTCACTGAAACGTAGGCCAGCTTCCCCAGTCTGTCCAGAGCCAGACACTCCCTGTTTGGGGGATGAACAGTGGGACTGAGTTCTCTTGGGGGCTGCTGCCATGACCATGGAATCTATTGTCAGCTGCTGAGACCAAAGGCTGGTTTTCAGGAGTGGACAGAACTTTATCTGGCCTCTAGGGGATAGCTTCTACTATGTCCAGGGCCTTCCAGGCATGCTGCACAAAGTACAGTTTTGTACCTACCATAAATGTAGATGTTAGAGTGCTAATACAGCTGCAGTCCTTACATTTGGGTTTGTCCTGCCATCAGGCGATCCCTCTGTCAGCCGAATTCCAAAGTCCTGGTCTGGCGTCGGTTGTCGTCGCTTCTTCCCTGACGTCAGTGTGCCAGGGGTATAAAGGAACCAGCCGACACCATTTTCATCAGTGTTTCTTGCCCCAGATGTCAGGTGCCCTCCGAAGGAAGTCTAAACCTAAAAGCATGGATAACAATCCAAACAACAGTAATAGTAAGCAAATACACCATAAAGAATACCCCGGTTAGGTTATATGTGATGGTGCTAAACATTATGCTTATCTCAGAGGGGTAGGAGGGAGGGAAACCTTGACTGCAGCTGTATTAGCACTCGAACATCTACATTTATGGTAGGTACAAAACTGTACTATGTTCATCGTGCATACAGCTGCAGTCCTTGCGTATGGGTAGAATACCATAGCTGAACATGGGGTGGTAGGTACTAATAGGATGAAGGAGCAGCTAACATGCCCTACAAAACTGCAGTGGCAAAACCTGCTCTAGACTTGGAGTATAAAGGCAGGTGGTAGTGTTTGGAGAAGGTATGCACAGAGCTCCAGGTGGCAGCTTCTAGAATGTCCTTTGTGGCTACCCCCCTGAGGAAGTCTTTAGAGGTAGCTGTGGCCCTGGTAGAGTGAGACCTGATGCTGGTAGGTACAGATTTTCCATGAAAAGAGTAGCAAAATCGTATGCAATGGGCAATCCATTTAGAGATAGTTTGCTTGGAGATGGCTTTGCCCTGAACCCCTGCTGCATAGGCCACAAAGAGTTGCTCAGTTTTTCTGAAGGCCTTTGTTCTGTCCAAGTAGTAATGCAGCTGCCTGTGAATGTCCAGTGTGCAGGAGTCTCTCACCCTTGTTTTGAGGGTTAGGATAGAAGGTCGGTAAGTGTATAGCTTGATTCAGAGATACCTTGGATACTACCTTGGCATGAAGGACGGATTGGTTCGTAATGACACTCTGTCCTGATGGAAGATGAGGAAAGGCTGTACAGCCATGAGGGCCTGTAATTCAGAAACCCTTCGTGCTGAGGTGATAGCTATTAGGAAGGCCGTCTTCTAGGATAAGTACTGCAATTCCAAATAGGCTGCTGGCTCAAAGGGAGGCAAGGTTAACTTTTCTAGTAGGAAGTTAAGGTCCCACGCAGGCACTGGTGGTTTTCTGGGAGGGTTAATGTTCTTTGTCTCTCTGAGAAACTGCTTTAGTAAGGGATGCGAGAATAAAGGAGGATCAGTGTCATATTCTGCAGAGATTGCTGAAGCATGAATCTTGATTGAAGAGTATGAGGCCACTGTTGAGCATTTCAGCCAGATATTCTAGTATTTGTATAATGTTCAGTATTTTTGGGTCTTGACCTTTTTTCTCATTCCAAACAGAACCGTTTCCATTTGGCGGAGTAGGCCTTTCTAGTAGATGGCCTTCTGGCCTCCAAAATAATCTCCCTGACCTTCTTGGAAAGCAGGGCCTGTTGTGCTTTCATGGGATGTTCCAGGCTGCTAGTTTCAGTGACTTCAGCTGAGTGTGTAGAGTTTTGTAGTTGTGTTGGGTCAACAGAAGAGACCACTGTGGCAAAATCCATGGAGGTGAATGTGTCATGCTTTTCAGGAGTGGATACCAATGTTGCCTTGGCCAGTCCGGAGCTATCAGAATAATTTTTGGTCTGTCTGCTCTGATCTTCAGCAAAACTTTGGTCAGTAAAGGAAGTGGAGGGAAGGCATAAGCTGTCAGTGCCCTCCAGCTGAGAGAGAGAGAATCCACTTTCTATGCTTGTGGATGAAATGTCCTTGTGCAAAATTTTTCCAACCGATGATTCTTGTGGGATGCAAAGAGATCTATATCTGGCCTTCCCCATGCTTGAGTTATTTGTGCGAATATTTTTGGATGTAGTCTCCATTCATGTGGGTCTATGTTTCTGCTTAGATTGTCAGACAGTATATTGTCCTTGCCTGGTACAAACTGGGCTTGTAATTCGATTTTTAGATCCAAAGACATGTGCCAAAGATTCATTGCCAGCCTGCATAGGGGGTATGAATGCGTTCCCCCTGCTTATGTACCACATTACCGTGGTGTTGTCCGTCCTTAATAGCTGGCCTGGATGTAGAAATTCCTTGAAGGCCTTGACTGCATGTATTACTGCCAGCATTTCTTTTGGATTGATATGAAGGTGCTTTTCTCTTTGAGACCATTTCCCTGAATGCACCGATTTGCCATGTGTGCCCCCCAGGCATGGTCTGAGGCGTCTGTTCAGGCTTTGTTGGCTGTTGGTGAAGCACCCACCAAGAGGAGAAAACACTGAGAGAAGAAAGGAGCCACTTTTGAGATTTTAAGTATTTTTCCTCTGTTTATTTGCTAAGTTTTTCTGCATAGTTGCCTAGTTTGAGCATTTTCTGGCTTGTTAAACTTGATTTCTGCATTAGTAGCTGTATTTAGATTACAACCAAAAGCTGTTTACTGAATTTCCTGTTTGCACTTAATTTTAAAATATTTTTTTTCTCAAAACTTGCATATTTTCTGTCTTTGGCCTAGCACTCTTGTGTGGGGTCATTTACTGCACTGTTATAACTTGATATTACTTGTGAACCTCTGCTATCTCTGAAAAAACAAAAACAAAAAAAAAATCTTGCTTTTTTCCCACTTTTCTGAGATTTAAAAAAGTTCAGTTACAGGCTTGCTGTTCTTGAACTGTTTGTAAGTTTCTGTGAGGCCATTTTTGCTTGGGTTGGGCTAAAGGAAAGTCTCTCTGTTGATCAGTGGCAGTGAAAAACATTGAGCAGCTTCCCTGCCCCCCGTGGGAGTGGTTACTGACTTGAAACTTTTAGTTATGTACTCACCATAACTTCAGATGTTTGGGATCCATCTCGCCTACATTCTGACTGATGGGTTCGGAGCCGATCCCTCGGCTCCGACTCGGCACGCTTATGCCAAAGAGCGAAGTCTCTTATTGGCTGAGCTTACTATATCCCAGGATGCACCACTACCAGTCCCCCAGATCTAGTTTGTCCGCATACATGCACACACGCATGCACTGCTTATATAACACTGACAGATGATACAAGATAAAACAGTAGAACTCAAACCGCTCAATCTCTTCTGATCTCCAAGGCGGGGGAAGGAGGGTGGGTATTAGGAATGTAGGCGAGATGGATCCCAAACATCTGAAGTTATGGTGAGTACATAACTAAAAGATGTTATGTGATCCTATCTCGCCTACATTCTGACTGATGGGACAGCGTCCCTAGCACCTATATCCTGGGTGGCTCACTGGAAAACACTCCTGAGTACCGTGGAACCAAATGATGCTCGCCCTTTAGATGCCACATCCAATTTATAGTGGGAAATGAAAGTGTGCGGGTTGGACCAAGTAGCCGCAGCACAAATCTCAGAAATAGCGAGCTTGGAATGAAATGCAATAGAGGTAGCCATAGCTCTAGTAGAGTGGGCTTTGACAGATGTTGTAAGTTGCTTATTTGAAGAGGAATAAGCCTGAGTTATGCAATCTCTGATCCATTTGGCAATAGTAGCTTTAGTGATGGTTTGACCCAGTTTATTATCTGAAAAGGACACAAACAATTGATCTGTTTTCCGAATTTGTTGAGTCCTGTCTAGACAGAAGCGCAATTGCCTATGAACATCCAACGTATGCAAGGTGTATTCCGCTTTGCTTGAAAATTTTGGAAAGAAAACTGGTAGCTCTAGAGATTGTTGGAGACAGAGATTAGAACAAACTTTGGGAACAAAAGATGGATTAGGTCTAAGTGATACTCTATCCTTGTGAAAAATCAAGTACGGTGGTTTGATAGATAGGGCTTGAAGTTCTGAAACTCTTCTTGCAGAGGTAATTGCAATTAAGAAGGCAGTTTTCCAAGACAGATATTTCAACTCACATGTAGCAGCCGGTTCAAAAGGAGTAGATGTTAAGGCACGAAGTACCAAATCAAGATCCCACGGAGGCGCAGGGTGAAAAACTGGGGGTCTTAAAAGCACAGCACCTTTCATGAAAGTTTTACATAATCTGCTGCTCATCAACGGTGGGTCTATGGATTCGTGAAATTTGGAGATAGCTGCTAATTGGACTTTAATAGTAGAGACTGAAGATCCTTGATTAAACAAGGATGTCAAAAATTTCAAGACCTCTGGTATTGGGGCAGTAATAGGGTCTAAGCCTCTGAGTTGAGCCCAGATAGCAAACCTCTTCCACTTACTGTGATACAATTTCTTAGTGGTGGGTTTGTGGGCTGAAGATAAAATGTGAATAACTTCCGGGTCCAAGGTGTGATTTCTGACTAAAGTTGGAAGTGGAGGAGCCAAGCTGTTAATTTCAAAGTGTGAAGGGACTGGTGCTGTTGACCCGACTGATGAACCAGAAGGTCCGAGTTAGATCCAAAAACCAAGGACCGTCCAGAGTATATTTCTGTAGGTAGGGGAACCATACCTGACGAGGCCAGTACGGAGCAATTAGAATCATTGTGGACCCCAATTGGGAAGCTTTCTGGATGACTTTGGGGAGGAGTGGAACCGGAGGGAAAGCATAAAGCAGTCCTGTTGGCCAAGGTTGGACTAGAGCATCCGTAGCTGCCTCTCCTTGACGGGGGGTCAAGGAAAACAACCTTCTGCACTTCGTGTTGTGTGGTGTTGCAAACAGGTCGCAGCACGGAATCCCCCATCTTTTGAAAATCTGAGCTGCTACTGTTTCGTTCAGGGACCACTCGTGAGGAGAGAGAATAGTCCTGCTCAGTCTGTCTGCCAATACATTTGATTTTCCTGGAATGTGGGTCGCTACCAGGAAGCGGTTGGTAGCCACTGCCCATTCCCACACCCTCATGGCCTCTCTGCAAAGGGGGTAAGATCTGGTCCCTCCTTGTTTGTTTAGATACCAGACCACCGACATGTCTGTGTGGATAGCGATAATGCCTTGAAGGAGAAACTTGTGGAGGGCTTGTAGGGACAGAAGTACAGCCCTCATTTCCAACACATTGATATGGAGAAATGTTTCGTTTGGAAGCCAAGAACCCTGAACTGACCTGCCCAGACAATGCCCCCCCCCACCCTGTCTGGGAGGCATCCGTTGTCAAGGTGGCCACCGGAGGGGGTATAACAAAAGGTCTTCCCTGATTCAGATTGGATGTTAGAAGCCACCAGCGGTGGTCCCGTTTGCACGTTTCTGTAATCAGTATGTGATGACTGAGGGGGAGATCCTGAAAAGACCATTGTGTCGATAACAGCCACTGAAGAATCCTCATGTGCAATCTTGCCAGAGGAACTAAGAGAACCGTGGCCGACATTGAACCTAAAAGTTGTAGGACCATCCTGGCTGGGGCTTTGGATCTTAGAAGCAGGGCTCGGACTTGACCTTGTAATGTTTGAATCCTTTCGGTAGGAAGGAAGATTCGCATTAATTTTGAGTCTATCTCTGCTCCTATGAATCTTATGCACTGAGAAGGCAGCAAGACAGACTTTGACCAGTTGAATGTAATTCCCAGGGAAGCACCCAGGGAGATAGTGGCTTGTAGGTTCTCTAGTAGCAGATGCCTGGTGGTGGCAGTCAGGAGCCAGTCGTCCAGATAGGGAAACACTTGGAATCAGAGACTCCTCAGGTGAGCAGTCACTACTGCCAGACACTTGGTGAACACCCTGGGGGCTGTGGTGAGACCAAAGGGCAGTGCACAAAATTGGAAATGACTGTCTCCCAGGCTGAAGCGCAGATACCTCCTGGACGCCTGATGTATCGGTATGTGATAATAGGCGTCCTTGAGATCTATGGAGCACATCCAAACATCTTTCTCCAACAATGGGAGAATGGATTGTAAAGTGACCATTCGGAATTTGGACTTCATGACGGACTGGTTTAGTTTGCTGAGATCCAAAATGGGTCTCAGGTCCCCTGTCTTTTTTGGCACTAAAAAGAACCTTGAGTAGTTTCCGGATCCGATCTGGTCTGTGGGGACCGGTTGGATGACTCCTTTTTCTAGCAGCTTTGAAGCTTCTACGGCTGCAATTTCCCTTTGACTGGGTGGTGGGTCCGGGATTTTTTTGGACGGTGGGGGTGAGTGTGTGAAGGGAATGGTGTAACCTCCGGCAATTATCCGAAGCACCCATCTGTCCTGAGTAATAGACTCCCAGGCTTTTAGGTGCTTGGCAAATCGGCACCCGACTGGCTCTGGAGCAGCACAGCCGGGCAATCCCTCATGAAGTGTGGGAGGCTGAAGAGCCACGAAAGGACTCGCGGTCTCCAGTGTTGCGGGGGCCTCTGCCGCCTCTGGGATGGCGTCTCCCAGACAAATTTCCCCGTCCTCTGCCTCTGGAAGGGGAATCTTCCTGCTGTTGAGGAAAGAATTTCTGTGATTTGCAGAACCACATCTTCCCTCCTCTTTTAGCCTTGGGATAAGGCCGAAAGGGAGTGGAATAACGTGCTCCTACGGCAGATAAAGTCTTTCCCTCTTGCTCACAGCGGGTAAGAGTGTCTTTTACCTTGGGTCCAAACAAAGAGGACCCATCAAAGGGAGCGTCAGCAAAGGAAGACTTGAAGGCCTCCGCAAAATGACACAAACGGAGCCAGGCTTGTCTCCGTAGAGCCACGCCTGTGCCTGCGCTCTGCCGCCCCTTGCCGCATATGAAATGAGCCTCATGGACGAGTTAGAAATCGAGGTAAGGATAGCCAACTGAGAGCTAACCGACTGGGCTAGCTGTTCAGGTAGGTTACCTGAGAGGGAGTCTGAGAGCTCCTTGACCAGATCCCTCTGTAGTCTGGTGAAATGTGCCAAATAATTCAGGGACCTCAGAGTAAAGGCCGCTGAAGTCAGGGTGCGCTTCCCGTACCGGTCCATGCTCCTAGACTCCTTATTAGGAGGATGGATGGACGGACGTTGAAGCCTCTGCCACGTCCTGCTGGGTAGCAGATGCCACCACCATGGCATCTACAGCCACGCCTTTAGTTAAGAACTCCTTCTCGGGTGGGGCAGACAAAAATTTGTTAGGGCGAGAAGGCACTGGTTCCACAGTATCTGGATGTTCCCACGCCCTCCGACAAACCAAATCCAGGAGCTCGTCGAAGGGTGGAGACACCCAGGAGGCGGAGGGCTGAGCCCCGAAGGCCTTGAGAAACACCGACTCATCAGCGCAGGGGGGTTTGGAATTCCAGCCGCCTCGTTGCTGAAGGATCTCTAGGATGTCCGCAAATGAGACATCATCCGAGGACGACTTTGGGGACCCCTCCGCATCATCAAAATCAGTGTCCGATGTAATAGACTCGTCGGGGGAGTCCACGTGCTTCCTCTTGCACGATCTCTTCCTTGGGGGCTCTTCCGAAGACAACTCCGAAGAACCCTCAGGAGGAGGGGAACCCCCAGTGGGGGTAACCTCAGGCCCCGGGGCTCCGCTGCTTAGAGACAGGGGAACTGCCAAAGACCCAGTCTCCATGCCCAGGGAAGGTGCCGGTAAAGCCGCAGAGATGGCCGAAGAAGACTTGGCCAAGGCACTCCTCATAGCTCTGAAAGCCGGACCCCCAGAATCCTGGGAGGGTCCGGTCCCCGGAGCCATGATAGCAGACGGAAGTCCCGCGGCCGAAGCACCGAGAGGGAGGCTCGGAACCGACAGCATTGGTCCCGAAACATCACCCCCGGGTCCGGCCGAAGAAGTCCGCGTGCTAAACTCGGACCCGAAGGCCGGGGTTGGAGTAAGGGTCGGAGCCGACCCTAGTATCTCTACTGGCTCCATCTGCACCTACTCCGACGGAGCCGAAGCAGTCGGAGGAGGAATGGCAATGGAGTGGGCTATCGGCTCCGAAGCCAATTGGGTCGGAGCCGAAACAAATTTCTGGAAGACTGGTGACTGGAACAGTCTTTGGAGCACCCTGTCTATGTCCGAATCTGACATCCTTGATGACCTAGAAGAGACCGAATGGGTCCGAGTTGGCCTCTCCAACGGCTCCAAGGGACTAGGGGACCGGCTCCGAATCGACTCTACAATTATCGGCGCCGAAGGAATATCCAAACCAATTTCCATCGGTGCCGAGGAGGAAGTGTCTGAGTGGACAACCTTCATCGGCTCCGAGATCAGTGGAGCCGATGAAGATGACCCGCCTCTCGATGCCCCAGATGACGGCTCCGAACCCAGAGGAGTCGAGGCTGGAGGCATCGAGGCAGACCGTTCCGCCCTCGGCTCCGAAGTCCGTGGAGCCGAAGGAGAAGCCTGCCTATGTTTTTTGGCGGTCGGTTCCGACGGACTGGTCGGAGCCGACGCCCTTTTCTTTTTAGCAGGAGCAGGAGAGGAAGCTAATGCCTCTTCAAAAGAAGGTTTAATAAGGCCTTTTAATATAAGTTTATTTTTCCTCTCTTGGAGGACCCTCGAGGAAAACGCGTGACACACACTACAGGACTCCTGTAAATGTTTGGCGCCCAAACAATACACAGAGAGAGAGTGGTCATCTGTGATCGACATCTTAAAACTGCACTTAGTGCACTTTTTAAATCCTGAAGGCCTAGGAGCCTGTGACATTATGGCAATCCAAATACAGTGAACTAGCCAAGAAGAAACACAAAAAACACACTGACTATCACTGAAAAATTTTCTTTCCTCTCTCTTCTTCTTATTTTCTTTTCTTTTAACAAGGACTAAACACAATACCAAAAAAAAGAAGTAACGGATCAAGACCCCTAAAAATAAAAGGGAATTAGCCAAACAACAAACTGACAGGGGAAGGCCCTTCAACTCCGATGGGACCTCTAGTCTGACAAAAACACAGTCACTACACAATATTTTACCAAGGAAAAATACTCATTCATACACAAAACCCACTAGATAGCTGTTAAAACAGCTTTTTGTTGAATTTTAAAGAAATTCCTGACAGGAAAGTAAGTGAAAAACACTACTTAGCTCAGCCAAGCTCGAGACCACGTCTTCGCTTGTTAGCGGCAAACGAGATCTGGGGGACTGGTAGTGGTGCATCCTGGGATATAGTAAGCTCAGCCAATAAGAGACTTCGCTCTTTGGCATAAGCGTGCCGAGTCGGAGCCGAGGGATCGGCTCCGAACCCATCAGTCAGAATGTAGGCGAGATAGGATCACATAACATCTGTAGTTTTATTGGCCGTTTTGGGTCAATTCCTGGCTCTTTCCAGCCCCCTGCTATAAAGCACGCTTTAGCGCGGACTTGCCACTAGAGCAGCATCAGGCAGCACCCGTTTAACAAGGTTAAACTTTTTCTGGCTCCATAAAGTCTGTTCTTCATTTTTTCCCTTAGAACTGCTCTACTAGTAATCTAAACAGTATATCCCTTAACTAAAAAGCGCAGCACTTGTTCCTAAAAGCTTTTTTTTTTTTTTTCAGAAAAAAAAGCTCAGCACTTGTTTTAAAAGCATCTTCTTTTCAGGTTAAGCACTTCTATATTATACAAAGTCCCTCACTAGCGAACCCCCCCCCCAGGAGTACCCACTTCCTTACTAAGTCCTCTCTTATTCAGTTACACTCCTAACTTCTTAATTTCTCTAGCATGTCGAAGGGCCAGATGCTGGCGTCCTCTCCTGTCCAGTTGGTGAATCTGGGAATATTGAGGCAATGTTACAATTGCTTCATGTACACAGACAACCCTCTCCTCCTCCCACATAACACAAATACTTGCGAGAGATGCAGCTGTTTAGCCAAACTGGAGGCTGAGCTCTCTCAACTCAGGACTGGCAAGACCAGATAGGAGGAGAAGGCAACTACACACACCACAAAACCAGTCTCACATAAAGCTATCACAACAATGAATCAAACACAAACACACAAAGACATACTCGGAGGCTCTGAGCAAAAATTTTCCTAAACAGCAGAGGCCTCCAAAGCAGACACCCAAGCAACTGCCACCTCATGACACACCACAGGCAACACATAAACCACAAAATCAGTGTGCAAAGCAGTCACAGCCCTTAAGGCCAAATACAACACCAAACATACTTGTCATAGGTGACTCCATAGTCAGACACACTGACGTCCCACTCATCAGGCTGAACAAGGAGAGGGTCACAGTAAGCTGCCTATCGGGCGCTAGAATCTGCCACATAACACAGGCACTCGGGTCACTCCACAGCAAGTACAAATATGACAGTCATTGTCCATGCTGGTGTGAACGACCTGAGATGTACCTCCCTGGACTACATGAAAAGAGACATAGAGGAGCTCTCTGATTATGTAGCCCAGGCAGGTATGACCCTGACCCTGAGCAGTATCCTTCCTTCACCAAGAATGATGCCACAATATAGAGACAAGATGATCAGCTTTAACAATTGGCTTAATTTCTGGTGTCATTCAAAGGGGATCCAGTGTCTGTCTGCCTGGGATGACATGCTTGACAAGCCTCGCTGCTTCGCAAGGGACGGCTTGCACCTGTCACCCCTGGGATTCCGGATATTGGCTAAGGCTCTTACCACCCCCATAGTGCCTTTTTTAGGCAAGGCTCAAATTCTAAACCTACCACCCTAGAAAACAAAAATGGGAAGAAACTAAGGGTAATGCTGCTCAATGCCAGAAGTCTAAATCTCAAAATGCACGCACTCAAGGCCCTTCTCAGTATGGAGAACATCGATGTCTGTGCTGTGACTGAAACCTGGTTCAAGGCTCCTGAGAGTACCCCGGCACTATCAGGTTTTACCTCATATCATGCGTTCCGGACCCAAAACCCGGACCACACCACAAAAGGAGGGGGTGTATCCATATTCATCAAGGATACCCACACCTCCAGGTTGGTGGCAACACATGAAGCATCGGAAACCATCCAGGTGCAATTAACCATAGGCAAAACTGCTCTACAATTTGTAGCATGCTACAGGCCACCCTCTCAAACTCAGGAACCCCACACAGCCTTCCTGAAGACACTGGAGGGTATAAATGTATCTCCAAACACCATTATATTGGGTGACTTCAACTACCCAAATATAGACTGGGAACATTACTCAAGCCCCAACTTTCTAGCCCAAAGGTTCCTGGAGTTCATAAATTCAAATGCCATGGAACAACTAGTCACCGTTGCCACAAGAGGAGAAAATATACTAGATCTCATCATCACAAACATGGGGACAAAATGCTCCACACCGGAAGTATATCCCTCATTGGTGAGATCAGATCATAAACTAATCTCACTGGAAATCCACATCCCGCCCCCACCCCAAACAAAAAAGACCACAGTGAAGAACTTCTCTAAAGCAAACTTCACACTACTCAAGACTGGTGTGGTATCCTTCAAGACCCCCGAGCCAGTGGAAAAGTACAGTTTTGTACCTACCATAAATGTAGATGTTCGAAGCTCTACATTGCTGCAGTCCTTACACTTGGGTAGTCCGCTGTCCTCGGTCGGCCCGAATATCAAAGTATTAGGCTGACGTCGGTCAAGGCGCTTAAGACTGACATCAGGATGTCAGGGTACAAATGCGCATGACCGACGTCATATCCTCAGTCTTTTCTTGCCCCAGATGTCAGAAGACCCTAAAAAGAAAGGCCAAAACCAAAAGACAGCAAAAAACAACCTACCACCCTTGCACTAACCATATGTACAATATATACAATATCCACAATATTTACAACCCAAACCACACCACCGCCTCTAAGTACAGAGGGGAAGAAGGGAGGGTAAATTGGACTGCAGCAATGTAGAGCTTCGAACATCTACATTTATGGTAGGTACAAAACTGTACTATGTTCTTCATCTCACATTGCTGCAGTCCTTACACTTGGGTAGAATCCCAAAGCAGAGGTAAGGGAGGATGGTAAAACTATAAAGCATTAGGTGCTGCCAAAATGCCCTGCAGAATTGCAGTGGCAAAACCAGCCCTAGATTTAGAGTAAAGCGGAAGGTGGTAATGCTTAGAGAAAGTATGCACTGAACTCCAAGTGGCTGCCTCTAAGATATCTTTAGTTGCCACCCCCCTTAAAAAAGCTGTAGAAGTGGCAGTAGCCCTAGTGGGATGAGGTCTAATCCCAACTGGAATCTCCTTACCATGATGGGAATAACAAAAAGCAATACAAAACCCAATCCACTTAGAAATAGTTTGTTTTGAAATAGGCTTGCCCTGAGAACCCAAAGCAAATGAAACAAATAACTGCTGAGACTGCCTGAACCCTTTAGTTCTGCTCAAATAATATCGCAACTGCCTGTGTATATCCAAAGTGTGCAAAATCTTCTCCCCTTTATTTTGGGGGTTTGCATAAAAAGTAGGCAAATGAATAGTTTGGTTTAAAGCCACACTAGAAACCACTTTAGGCATAAAGGAAGGATTAGTACGCAAAGATACTCTGTCCTTATGGAAAATTAAGAAAGGCTCAACTGCCATAAGGGCCTGTAATTCAGAAACCCTTCTCGCAGAGGTAATGGCCAACAAAAAAGCAGTCTTCCATGATAAATATTTCAACTCGGCAGTAGCTGCAGGCTCAAAAGATTGTAGAGTGAGTTTCTCCAACACAAAATTGAGATCCCAAGCAGGAGTAGGAGCTCTCGTGGGGTCTTATATTCTTTGCCCCTCTAAGGAATTGCTTAAACAAAGGATGAGAAAACAATGGTGGGTCACAGTCATAGTGAGCAGAAATTACTGCAGCATGAATCTTAATAGAAGAGAAGGACAAACCTTTGTCCAGTAACTCAGCAAGATATTGAAGAGCCACACTTAAATTAGGCTTAGAAACATCAAATTCCTTTGCTGCACTCCAAAATAAAAATCTCTTCCATTTATCTGCTTACACTTTCCTTGTACTAGGCCTTCTGGCCTCCAAAATAACATTCAAAACTTGCTGTGGAAGCTGAGACCCTCCAGGGTTTAAAACAGAATATGCCAGGCTGTTAGGTGAAGAGAATGAAGTTTGACATTGAGTAAATGACTGTTCTCCTGAGACAGCAGGTGTGGAATCGAAGGCAAAGGCCATGGAGGCTCCCGTACCAGACTTCTCAGTAATGGGTACCAGTGCTGTCGAGGCCAATCTGGAGCTATTAAAATCATCTTTGGCTTGTCCTGTCTGACCTTTAGGAGTACCTTTGGGAGGAGAGGCAGAGGTGGAAAGGCATACACATGACGATTGCTCCAATTGAAAGAAAGAGCATCCACTTTCCAAGCTGTGGGATGAAACCTTTTTGTGCAAAACTTTGGCAGCTGGTAGTTTAGTGGAGAAGCGAACAGATCTATGTCTGGAGTTCCCCATGACACTGTCAATTTCTGAAATACATGAGGATCCAATTTCCACTCGTGGGGATCCATAATTGTCTGCTCAACACATCTGCTAAGGAGTTCTGTGCTCCCGGCAGAAACCTTGCCTGAAGATTTAGCTGTAAACTGAGAGCAGTCTCCCACAAAATCATTGCTTGTCTGCATAGAGGATAAGAATGTGTTCCCCCTTGCTTGTTGATGTACCACATGACAGTTGTGTTGTCTGTTAGAACCAACACCTGCCCTGGAAGAAGTAAATCCTTGAAAGCTATTAATGCAAATTGGACTGCTAACATCTCCTTCAAGTTGATATGTAGATGTTGTAGTCTGGCAGGCCACAAGTCTTGTATCCACTTTCCATTTAGATGAGCTCCCCAAGCTTTGTCTGAGGCATCTGTCGTTAGAATCTGACTCGCCTCTGGCCGGGTCACAGAGAGTCCCTTGTTTAGGTGACATTCCTGAGCCCACCACAAAAATTCCTTTTGAATGCAAGGTATTATCTGAATGACAGTGTCCATATCTTGGCAGTGCTGTGTCCATACATTTTTGAGATACCACTGCAGCTTCCTCATATGCAGTTTGGCATTGGGAAGCACCAGAATACAAGATGCCATGAACCCCAAGGCTTGAAGGACTGTCCTTGCAGTCAGCCTGGACTGATGAGACAATTGATGGAAGTAAAGGGAAAGATTATTTTGTTTGTCCGGGGTCAAAAAGGCCATCTGGGATGCTGTATTCAGTCTCACACCCAGAAAGCACATGTCCTGAGAGGGTACTAGACTGGACTTTATTTCATTCACAGAATACCCCAGGCATCTTAGCACTGCTATCACATATTGCAAATGATGAAGAAGTTCGTCCCTTCCTTGAGCCAGAATCAGGCAATCGTCCAAATAAGGATAGATCTGTATTCCTTTTAGCCTGAAGAAAGCTATCACTGGAGCCAGAACCTTCGTGAACACTCTGGGCGCAGCAGATAAGCCAAAGGGCAATGCAGAGAACTGATAATGAGAAGTCCCAGCCCGAAAACGCAGATACTTCCTGCAACTTAGCCTGATAGGAACATGAAGGTAAGCCTCCTTGAGATCCAGAGTCACCATCCAGTGATCTTTGCCCAGCAGAGGTAAAAGCTGTTGTAACGTCAACATTTTGAACTTGGGAATGTCCAGATAAGTGTTGAGGATAGATAAATCCAAAATTGGTCTCCACGTGTTCCCCTTCTTTGGTATTAGGAACAGGCGAGAATAAAATCCTAGGCCCACTTCTGGCAGAGGAACCGGCTGTATGGCCCCTATTTGAAGCAGCAGAGAAATTTGTTTGTGAGCCTCTATTCTTTGCTGAGGAGGAACGTCTGGCATGCCTTTGAAAGGAGGCAAAGTATGGAAATAAAACTTGTAACCTTGGTGTATGATATCCAACACCCATCTGTCTTGGGTAATTAAACTCCAATTTTCCTTGAAGAGTGCCAACCTTCCTCCCAAAGGTGCTGCCAGACAAGAAGGCTCTGGCAACTGAAAAGGTAGGTCATTGGGCCTGTTTACGAAAGGACTGGCCCCTGCCCTCACCCGAAGACTGTGCAGGTGAACTCCCTGTTCTAGGTCTGAAAGAGCCCTGAGCTCTGCCCCTACCACGTCTAGATCTACCCCTAGACTGTGAATCATAAGAAGGGTACGTCCACCCCTTAGCAGGCCAATTCCTACTAAACTGGAGGCTGAACTTGCAAAAAATCTTTAACAGTCTGCATAGACTTAGCCCTGTCTTCCATTTTCTTTAAGACTGCCTCCACAGGTGAACCAAACAACACATCAGACTGTAAAGGAGCATCTAAAATCCTTGTCTTAACATGGTCAGATAAATTCTGATCCCTCAGCCAGGCGTGCCTGCGAAGAACTGACCCAGTGGCAGCCACCCTAGACGAGGCCTGTACAGCATCAAAACCACATTGTAAAGAATGCTTACCCACCTGTTCAGAAACATGTACCAAATCTTGTAATTCTTTACACTCAATACCTTCCGCCAGAGCATCTACCTTAGACTTCAATTGAGAAAGAAGATAGTTTTGATATTTCAACATGTGAAACTGGCAATTCAAAGCCCTCATAGCTAGGGTGGAAGAAGTATAAACTTTCTTTCCCCATCTATCCAAAGCCCTAGCCTCGTTATCTGGAGGAACCAGATTTTTTACAACAGAGGCCTTGACACCCTTAGGTCCCTGACTAACAGTTTCTGGGTCCGCCCTAGGACTCTTATAAAGATATTTATGAGCTTCAGGCACCCTGTAATACCTGTCCGGTTTAACAGGAGCAGGAGGCAAAGAATCAGGATTAAGTGAAGCCTCTGCAAACACATCTTCCACAACATCCAGAACAGGTGGTATAGCCAAAGGCCTATGCTGGGGTAAAAGCAAAAATTCCCTAAGCCTTTTCCTGGAATCAGAGAAGTCCTGACCTTCCCACTTAAAATGTTCCCTCATGGAATGAAGAGTCTCTGAAAAAGAAAAATCCTCTGGAGGAGAAGCAGAAGGAGTAGAATCATCCACATCAGAATCAGAATAAGGAGAATACTCCTGCAAGTCTTCAGCCGAAGACTCTGAAACATCCGAAGCCTGCTCAAAACTCCCCAACTCTGGTTCCACCCTAGGCCTCTTATCAGGAGGGGGCAAAGAACCTCTAATCAAAGTAATTAAATCTTCTGCCATTTTAAGCATATGCTTCTTGGGCACAGATCCTGATGAACTAGGAGTGACACCCACAGAAGCTACACCTGGCCTGCCTCTGGGAGAAGCCTTGGAAACAGAAGGAGAGGGCCTAACCACCCTAGGAAGGGAGGGGAGTACAGTAACCTGAGAAGCCCCTTCAGCCTGACCTGCCTCCTGTGAGGCCACATCCTGCAATATCAAAGTCTCCCCCTGGGACTCCAGAGAAGCCTCCGGCGGAACCACCGGTTCCACTGATGCCTCTAAAGAACCGGCGACCGGTACGGATGACTCTTCCTGCCTGGGTTTAGCTGCTTTGTCTTTGCGCTTCTTCGAAGAAGCGG
This sequence comes from Protopterus annectens, assembly GCF_019279795.1. NCBI lineage: Eukaryota > Metazoa > Chordata > Ceratodontiformes > Protopteridae > Protopterus > Protopterus annectens. The sequence continues at coordinate 188,201,275 of NC_056747.1, read as the reverse complement.
GCGTCGGAGCATCCGACGGCATATTATAATTGCACCGCTTCCCGAAAACCAACCTGGCACAATCTAACCTTCGCTTAATAGTGCGCTTATTGAACCTAGCACAAAAGCGACACCCAACAACGTCGTGCTCAGGCCCCAAACAAGGAATACACAAAGTATGATAATCTCTATGCGGTATCTGTTTCCCACAAGAAATACAGTTATTCACTTTTTCTGACATCCGGTAAACCACTAAGGCAAGAAAAGCTAAAATATTCTAACGGGTACTTAGCCAACTTTGACTCGGTCTGAAACTCCGATTCGAAAAATTTCAGAACGCCGAACGGCACTTGCAACGCTGCTTCTGCATCGGACCATGCGGCAAAAAAGACTGAGGATATGACGTCGGTCATGCGCATTTGTACCCTGACGTCCTGATGTCAGTCTTAAGCGCCTTGACCGACGTCAGCCTAATACTTTGATATTCGGGCCGACCGAGGACAGCGGACTACCCAAGTGTAAGGACTGCAGCAATGTGAGATGAAGAACATCCACAACCCAAGCTGCAGAAGCCCTTACAAATGCCTTCTACGAACACTTCCAGGACTGCATGGATCAGGCAATCCCTAATAAAACCAAGACTCTTTCCACCAAGGGCAAACGTCCAGTCTGGTGGACCCCAGCCATAAACAAACTTTACAATAAGAGAAGAAAGCTATTACATGATAGAACAAAATCCATAAAAGGGAAGACACCCTTGATCATTATTAGTAAAAAAATACGAGCACTCATAAAATCATCCAAGGCCAACTTTGAGAGAAAATTGCCATAGATTCAAAAGACAATCATAAGGCCTTCTTCAGCTATGTTAGAAACCTGGGTGGAAACTCCCAGATATGCTCAGAATTAGTCCAAAATGATACACAAATCACTGAACCCACAGACATTGCCAACATACTGGCAGACAGGTTCAGTGCAAACTTCACCCCCCTCTCCCCCAAAAAGGAGAGATAACTATCCCAGCGGAGTAGCCTCCCAGACATCTCAGATGCAGGTGAAAGCTGCTCTCTAAAGCTAAAACACAGCATCAATGGGACGGATGGTGTCCCCGGCTGTGTGCTACGAACTCAATGAGGAACTAAACCCGCACATAAGGCAGCTGTTTAATCTTAGCCTTACCACAGGATACGTGCCCAAGGAGTGGCGTACGGCAACTGTGGTCCCACTCCACAAAGGCGGTCCCTCTACGGACCCTGGTAATTGCCCCATAAGCTTAACAAGCCTGGTCTGCAAAGCTATGGAGAGGATCATAATGGAACTCATAAACAAAGACATAGGGGACTTGCAGACATTGGACCCGACCCAGTTTGGCTTTGTCAAGGGCAGATCATGCCTTTTGAACTTGGTCGACTTCTTCGAAACAGTCACCAAGGCCATTGATGAGGGAAAGGCAGTCCATACAGCCTACCTTGTCCTTGCAAAAGCTTGACAATACCCCACTCGGGTATTATAGAGAAACTTACCAGCTTAAATGTAAACCCATATGTCACAAGATGGGTTGCAAACTGGCTAAAGGACAGATCCCACAGGGTTAGAGTTGCTGGCGCCATGTCAGACTCCAAGCCGGTCACAAGTGGTGTCTCACAGGGCTCAGTCCTTGGCCCCCTACTGTTCGGCATCTACTTCTCAGAAGTACAGGCAAACATAGGAGGACTATGGTTGACAAAGTTTGCAGATGACTGCAAACTGGGCGCCATAGTGGAAAGTACATCGGACACTGATATCCTTCAGAGGGGTCTCACGGAAACTGATAGCTGGTGCCAGAGCCATGGCCTGAAGTTAAACGCCAAAAAATATATAGTCATACCCTTCGGGAAAAACAAGGTAACCCCAAGCTACCATATAGGTGGCAATCCACTAAGCACAGAAGAGGTTATCAGGGACCTGGGGACCCAGGTTAACAGTGGCCTTTCTTTTGACACTAACGTTGCTAAAGTGGTTAGAAAGACCTTCTATATTGCCCACCTGATCATGAAGGGATTCACATCCAGATCAAGTGAGGTCATTGTTCCCCTGTACTCTTTACTTACCAGACCAATGATAGAGTACAATGCCCCATTCGGGATGTATCTCACCCGACACCTGCAGCAATTGGAGAGACCCCAAAAGTTCCTCACCAAAAGGATAAAGGGACTCCAAAATCTGTCATATACTGCCAGACTGAAGAAACTCCAGCTCTATTCAGTTGCATACCGTCTGCTCAGAGGTGACCTGTGCCTGACATACAAGGCCATGTCCAACCCGGAATTAATGGACATGCTCCACCTCAAAAAATCCAAATCCACCAGAACCACTAGAGCAAGCGACTTAAACCTTAGCACGGATATAAATAGGATGTGCTGGAGGGATAGATTTATCACCCAGAGACTCCCTATGCTGTGGAATAAAATCCCGGTCCATGTGAGGCAGAGCACCTCGCTGGCTCTGTTCAAGAGAAATCTTGACCGGTGGATGGGAGATCGTAGGTTTACCCCGGGAATCATCTCTGTGTCACTGCTGGACAAAGGCACAACAAACTAATGGGCACAGTATTTTTTAGCATAAGGGGTGGCGTAAGCCACAAAACTTTGGGCTAGGCTTATAAATGCCTTAGGGCAGATAGCCTAGTATAAACCTATGAACCTATGTTGTGATGGTCTGACTTGCTTGAGGCTTGCAAAAAGGTAGGCCTGTGTTTGTCTGGCATGCTTGAGCACACCACAGAAATTCCTTTTGAAGACATGGAATGAGTGGAATTATTGTTTCCAGGCTGTGTTGAGACCATAGATTTTTTAGGTACCATTGTAGTTTCCTCATATGCAACTTTGCACATGGGATTAAAAGAATGCAAGATGCCATGAACCCCAGAGCCTGCAGGATTTTCCTTGCAGTGAGTCTGGTGAATGTTGCCAGTTTTTTGAAGTAATCTGTTAGTTGCCCTTGCTTGTCTGGCGTAAGATATGCCATCTGGGTGTTTGTATCCAAGTTGGCTCCCAGGAAGGTAGTTACTTGGGATGGATCTAGTCTTGATTTCTTTTTGTTGACTGTGTATCCCAGTGCACTTAATAGACTTATTACATATCTCAGATATTTCAACAGAATTTGCTTGTTGTCCACTTGAATCAGGCAGTCATCCAAGTAAGGGTATATTTGTATCCCTTGTAGTCTGCAGTATGTGATTACTGAAGCCAGGCATTTCGTGAAAACTCTGGGCGCAGTAGATAAACCAAAGGGCAATGCAGAGAATTGATAATGTGATGAACCTGCAAGAAATCTGAGGTATCTTCTGCAATCTTGTCTGATAGGGACATGCAGGTATGCCTCCTTGAGGTCCAAAGTTACCAGCCAAGACTCCTTGCCCAGCATGGGAAGAAGCTGCTGCAATGTTAGCATCTTGAATTTTGGTACAATCAGAAAAGTATTCAGGATGGATAGGTCGAGTATGGGTCTCCAGTCTTTTTCCTTTCTTGGAACCAGGAATAGTCTTGAATAAAAACCTTGACCTTGTTCTAGAATAGGTACCTGTTGAATAGCTTTCATATTCATTAGCTTTAATATTTGTTTCTGTGCCTCTGCCCTTTGATTTTCTGGCAGGTTTGGCATGCCTCGTCTTTTTGGAAGGCTGTGAAAATAGAATCTGTAGCCTCTGTCTATAATGTCCAATATCCATTTGTCCTTTGTGATAATATGCCAGTTTTTTGAGAACAGAGCTAGTTTGCCGCCTAGAGGTGCTTCCAATTGAGCCCTGGTTGGCGGATAAAGTGGCAAGTCATTGTGTTTGTCTTCGTGGTGCACTTGAACCCTCATCACCACCTCTGATTCGGGGTTTGCCATTGACGTCCTCTAAGCCCCCTGTGACTGACCTCTACCTCTGGGGCATCTGTTCCTTCCCCTTTGGTAGCTGTCTGTGGCAGGAAAGGACCATTTTTTTGAAGGCCAATTCCTGCTGAACCATGGAGGTTGTACCTGTAGAAAATCCTTAACAGTTTGCATAGATTTTGCCTTATCCTCCATTTTCTTTAATACTTCCTCTGCCTTAGCACCAAACAAAACATCCTTCTGCAAAGGTGCATCCAACAATTTAGCTTTGACATAATCTGGCAAGGTTTGCTCCTTTAGCCAGGCGTGCCTACGTATTACTGACCCTGTCACAACTGCTCTGCATGAGGCCTCCAAAGCATCATAACCACATTGCAAAGTATGTTTACTCACTTGTTCAGTGTTATGTATCATGTCCTGCAACTCTTAAATCAGGTTGTTCCGGGGATGATAATTTACTTCTCAAATTAGCCAAAAGTGACTGCTGATATTTTAACATGTGAAACTGGCAGTTTAATGCTCTCATGGACAGGGTGGCAGAAGTGTAAACTTTTTTACTCCACCTTTCTAAAGCCCTGGAATCCCTTTCTGATGGAAGTGGGTTCTTAGCAGTAGAGGCCTTAACCCCTTTTGGTCCTTGAGAAATGGTTTCTGGGTCAGCTGCATGGCCTTTGTAAAGAAACTGGTGAGAATCAGGGACCCTGTAATACCTATCAGGTAGGAGGTAAGGAATCCAGAGTGAGACAAGACTCAGAATAAACATCATCTAGGATATCCAAAACTGGGGGTATAGCCAGAGGTCTATGTTGTGGTAATAAAAGAAATTCCCTTAGTCTTTTTTTGGAGTCTGAATAGTCTTGGCCTTCCCAATGGAAGTGTTCTCTCAGGGTGTGTAGGGTTTCCCCAAATGAGTAATCTTCAGGTGGGGAGACAGAAGGAATGGATTCCTCTGCATCAGAGTCTTCATAAGGAGAGAAAGATTGTTCCTGATGATCAGAATGCTCTGAAATAACAGAGGCCTGGTCTGAAGATAGGGATTCTTCCTCTACTTTAGGCCTTTTATCTGGAGGTGGGTGACAACCTCTGATAAGAGTAATTAGGTCCTCAGCCATTTTAAACATCTGTTTTTTTTAGGAGTGGGCCCCTGAGAGGGAGTTTTGGCTGGCTGTGTTTTAGAATGTTTTGCAGCCTTGGCCCTGGTAAAAGCCTTAATAGAGAAGGTTGGAGGTCTGAAGACCCCACGAGAAGACGGAGATTTTCCCACTGTCTGAGTCAGTTTCTAAGGGGCTTCGGTATCATCTGGTAAATGTTGGGCTGACACTACCAGCCTCAGGTACCAAAGGTACCGAAGGGATGTCGTCGGTAGGCAGGGGCTGCGTAGTCACCTCACTGCGAACCAGGACACTCGAGGCCGGTTTAAGCGTGGTGTCTGTGGAGGCCGCGGACCACGTGTGTCGGTCCTTGTCCTTGCATTTTTTTGGTAAATGTGCTGTCGGTAACTCCAACGGCATCTTATAATTAAATTTTTCACCAGAAAGGTTTTCAGCAAACTCAGCCCGGCGCTTTATAGTGCGCTTATTGAAAGAAGCACAAGAGCGACAGGCCAAGACGTCGTGGTCTGGGCCTAGGCAGGGTATGCAATGGGAATGGAAATCCCTATGAGGTATCTGCTTCACACAAGAAAGACAATTATTAACTTTAACAGCTTTAACTGACATTGGTCTGAGGCAAGAAAAGGATCCCCAACAGGGTACTTAGCTTTTTAGAAGTCTTCGGTATCTGAAATTTTATCTCAGGAGCTGGCCGACCGGCACTTGCGAACTGCTTCTGCTTCGGGCACCACACGGCAAGAAAGACTGAAGAAAATGGCGTCGGCTGGTTCCTTTATACCCCTGGCACACTGACGTCAGGGAAGAAGCGACGACAACCGATACTGGACCAGGACTTTGGAATTCGGCCGACCGAGGGATCGCCTGACAGCAGGACAACCCATATGCAAGGACTGCAGCTGTATGCACGATGAACATCAAGTTCAACAAGCTCATCCGTAGGTTGGGTCACCCAAGAAGTAGATGGCCGAACATGGAAGGTCTGTAAGAACACAGATTCCTCCTATGAGCTGGAGGGCTTCCAGTCTTCCCTCTGCTCAAAGATAAAGAATGTCTCCAAGTGAGAAGTCTTCCAGGGGACAGTGGGGACCCTTCTTCCTAATCACAATGCATCTTCGGTGATGGGATTCCTCAGGGGAATCAAAATGTGTACTCTTGCTGTTTCTTCTGGGGTGGCTTCCCAGTGGGATCTGAGGACTACAGAGAGGGTTTCCTTCAAGGTAAGGTCTTTCAGCTCCTGTGCTCGGGATCCCAGAGCAGGAGGCTGGGACAGCTGCATGCTAGAGGGGTCCGGTGCCTATGCCAATGGTGCCAACTGCAAGGCTGATGAGGCAAGGACCCTATCAATCACCTGGAAAGCAGGTCCAGCCAGAGGAGGGATGGGAGCCCAGAGCTGAGGAAAACCTCAGAACTGGGGTCACACCCCACCCAGAGCAGCCGACCTTCAAGTGAAGAGCTCTGAGAGGACCAGAAGCTGCTGGGGGAGCCATGGCCGCAGAAGGCACCACCAAAAAATAGGCACGGAACTCGGGGGTCAGTGCAGACAGCCCAAATCACTGCTCCATGTGTGCCAGCCATTGCAGCAAGTATAATTGGTGCAGACAGAGAATCCTCCGGGGCCTGGTAGGCCAAAGGATATACAGGTGAATAAACAGCTTCTGTTTCAAGAGGAAAGACCTAGCAGGGGTGGGTAATCCTCTAGCTGCCAAAAGTTGGTCCACAACCCTCACACTACATAGTCTTGGAAAGACTCCTGGAGGATCTGAAGGAAGCTGTCGAAGGAGATTCAGGTCTGTCGCAAAGCACTGGTGTCCTAAAAAGTGGTCATAAGTGGGAGTGTTATCTGGTTCTGGGAAGGTGTTTGACCTTCAGAACAGATATCTGCACCATGGATGGGATGAGTGGCTGAGGATGATGCCAATGCAGGTACAGTAGTCAAAGCTTGCCAAAACCAGGGTTGGCACAGAGGGGGGATGGTGCCAAAGCTGGTACAGCGGTTGGAGCCAAAATTAAGAGTGGCACCGAGGGAGAAGACATGGAGCCTGGTGCAGTAGTAGTCTGCACTGAAGGTGCGGGAGAAGCCCAATATCGACTCTGTTCAAAGGAGGGCAGAGATGAAGGAACCAAGTGACTGTTTTTGTTTCACATCCTTAAGAGGCAGTGAGACCTCTATCCCAGAAAGCCTCAGGACATTTTCATCATGACCTTCAGACTCAGCTTGTTCTTACATGCTATGTACGACTGCTGAACCTCAAACAAGTCACATGTTAATATGATCAATGCCCAAACAATAAACACGAGGCATGACCATCTGAGTTTGGCATCTTACACCCGCACTGTTTAAATCCTAGTTTCCAAGCTTAACTTTAGGCATAATGGACAACTACACTGTCCTAAGCTACAATTTAAACAAAACAGCATGGATATAGAAAAAGTTTTTATTAGAGAGAAAAGGGAAAGTACCAACAATGGTACTAAGAAATACCATAAGTGGTATGAGAGTACCAACGATGGTATGAAAACAGCTACTGAAGGCAAGGGGTAGGTTTTAAAGAGAAAGTGTATAAATTAAAGAAAAAGGCAATCCAAGGAAAACTGACTAGGTGAAAGTAATTTGAAAGATAATCACAAAAAACACTACACTTGGCTTGACACGTCTGACAAGGAACATGGCAAACGAGATCTGCAGACTGAGAGGGGCATTGTGGGTAGGTCTTAACTGAGTGATTTTGGCTGGCATGAGCTTGGAAACTGCCGTGTGTCCCGAGGATGGACACAGTCATAACAGTAAGGAATGATTAAAGACTTACATCAGATGGAATGTTTCAGTGAATGATACAAAATGAAATTACATCAGTATTCTTGGTTGAAGGTTGTGCACTACATTGAGTACATGCAGATGTTATGAAGCTTGGGAGCAGAGAGGCATGTAGCAACATTTACAGGGTTTTAGAATCAATTCCGAAACAGAAAGCAGTAAGGTAGTTCAGACTGATGCACAGAAAGCCACTGCAGAGCAGTCCACAGAAGTTTGGTGCAGACACTCAAGGAGTGCAGAAGTCTGGTCAAAATATCCAGCATTTGAGAATATCAATTTTGCCATTCAGGAGGAAAAGAATAATGGAGTGCACAATTTAAACAATGTAAGGGCAAGAACTAGACAGTTCAATTTATCAGCACTTGCTTCATATGGTAATATTCAAGTCTGATATTCTGCTTTAGTTTTACAAAAGTAAGTTTCACACCAATGGCTGGTCCACGATTTACTGACATTTGTTAGGAACTCTGTCACCCCGTGGCTAGTTCCACACACCTCAGACCACAGGCTGTAAAGCAAAAAATCCCCCCCATCTACTCTAGGCCTTTTACTATTCAATAGTTTCACTAAAAAAGCTACATCAGTCTCCAGTGCTTAAAAACAGACATCACCTTCATATGCCCTGCACAAAGTCTACTGCACAAGATGACCAAAGACTCTCAGTTGAGGCTCTGCTAGATGCTACCAGCTGCTGTTAAAATGCTGCACAATTTTTACCCAAATGGACTTACTTTTCATGAAAATCCTTCTCAAACTACAAAAATTCTTTATCTTCCCCTTCACTCCTCTGTGCAGCACCTGTACAAACAACCCTTCAACTCCACCTTAAAAAAAAAAAAAAGCAAAGTTTACATTTAACTTGCTGAACTGATCACAACACTGCATAGCACTGGAGCAACTATTGGCTTTAACTACCAATTACTTTAAATACTCCCAACTGCTTGGAGCGGACAAAATACACAAACCCAACACCTGTCCCATCACCAACACATCCTCAAACTACTTCCCTCAAGAATCTCTACTCACAGAATATCTCCAGGAGGGCGACTCACTTTAGCCTATGCTACTAAGCAGTGAACTATCCCACCCTAAAACAAGTTACCACCCATTAAATACAATCTAAGCCATTTAACTTCATGGCTACACCTATGCTCCCATCTGTACTAAAAATTTACCTTTGGTTCTGGTCCATTGCCAGTCTATAACCCTCACCTTTCTTATCAAAGTCTTTCATCTCAACTACTGCTCCCCCAAATAACCTACATCAGTAATCCTCTAATACCCACTGCTAACCCATCTTACCAGTTCTCAACCATCAGGAAAAAAAAGTTACTTACTCATAATGTTCATGTTTGCCCACCTCGCCCTTCATTCGTACTGGATGGGTTTGAATCAGATCCTCTGCTCTGACTCTGCCGAATACACTAGCTTGAAGTCTCTAACTTGGCTTGTGGTATCCCATCATGCAGTGGTACAATCTCCAGATCTAGGTTTATTGCCAATTACAAATACTACAGTAACCATAGGACATAAGGTCAAAGGAGCTCATTTATCAGAGGAGTCAATTGGCCACTAGGTCCTCTGGGAGGGCCATAAAAATGAAGGGAGATTAACGTTATGGAGAGTACATAACTTTACGTTTTGTACTATCTCGCCTTCATTCTTACTGGATGGGACAGCATCCCTCAGCACCTTTTTCCTGGGTGGCTCATGTGAATGCACCTTTGAGCACAATGGAACCAAATTAAGGCCAGTCCCTGGAGGCCAAATCAACTTTGTAATGTGTAATAAATGTATGAGGATTCACCCACATAGCAGCACAAACTGTCCATTGACATTCTGGCCTGGAAAACAGATATTGCCAATGCTCTGGTTGAGTGACCTACAATTTTGAACAGCAAATTGGTCACTGAGTGATTGAAATTGGCTTTCAAACTGTGTGACTTGAAACTGGCATGCCATTTTTTTGCTTCAGAGAAAGATGAACAATTGGTTTGATTTTCTGAAATCTCTAGTTCTATGGAGATACTGTCCATGTACAGCCAATTGATGGGAGTTTATACTCTGCCTTGTTGCTATGACTGGAATCAAATACGGTGGTTTGAGACTCTTCTTGCAGATGAGACTACTAGATGTATTGTCTTCAAAATAGTTTGAGGTAACAAGATGAAGAGGGCTCGAATGGCAGCAATGTTGGAGACCATACAAAATTTAAATCCCAAGGAAAAGGTTCTTTAAAAAAGGTCTCAAAGTGCCTTTTAAGAATGCTTCACACAATCTGACATTAGGTTAAGAGAAAATTCACCAATGTGGAAATTTGAGATTGCTGCCAGTTGGACTAACTGCAGCAGCAGCAGAGCCTTGTTGAAATAGCGCAGTAAGAAATTCTTAAAAAAAAAAAAGTGATTTTGAGCAGAGAAGGGGTCAATGTTTCTGATTTGTGCCCAGCAAAAAAATTAGAAGTTATGTACCTACCATAACGTTCCATGTTAGTTGTCTTCTTCTCGCCCTCTTCTTGCTGGATGAGCCGAACCTCGGCTCCGACTCGGCCAATACTAAAGCTCGAGAGCTAGTTCCACCGGCTTGAGGATCCCCTATATCCCACAATGCTAGGCGGTAACTACTCAGATCTTGGTTGATAGCTAGACCAAGCAACAACAGCATCTCCAAAACCTGGAGAAAGCAATCCACCTCTAACCTGAAGACAAGGAATCCTAGGCCTAACAAGGGAAAAGAGGTGAAGAAGCTGAGGGGATAGCAAAAATAGGAAGATCACCAGGAAAAAAACAATCCTCTAGGTCTGTCCAGGCTAGGGGGAAGGAGGGTGGGACACAAGAAGAAGGCGAAAAGGCGGCGAGAAGACCACAACTAACATGGAACATTATGGTAGGTACATAACTTCTAAATGTTAAGTTGTCTATCTCGCCTTCATTCTTGCTGGATGGGACCGTGTCCCTAGCACCTTGTCCCGGGTGGCCTATTGGAACAGACTCTTGAGTACAGTGGAACCAAAGTTGGCTCGGCCTCTGGAGGCCAAGTCCAACTTATAATGGGAAATGAAGGTATGGGGAGAGGCCCAAGTAGCTGCAGAACAGATCGAATCAATAGGCAGTCTGTCTTGAAAGGCTATAGATGTGGCTAAAGCTCTAGTTGAATGAGCTCTGGGTTTGGAAGGTAATTGTTGATGTCTGATCTCATAAACCAAGGTAATCAAAGTAAGCCAGCCATCTAGAGAGAGACACTTTAGTAACTGGAAGGCCCATTCTACCTTCCGCATAGGAAATAAACAGTTGATCGGACTTCCTGAACTGTTTGGTCCTGTCTAAATTGTACCTAAGTTGGCGATGAACGTCCAAGCAGTGTAATTTTTGCTCTGATCTGTTTGTATAGTTAGGGAAGAACACTAGGAGATCAATAGTTTGATTCAAATTTTCTGGTGAAGCTACTCTAGGCAAAAAGGAAGGATTAGTACACAAGGATACCCTAAACTTATGAAACAATAAATAAGGGGGTCGACTGCACAGAGCATGGAGTTCAGAAACCCTTCTAGCTGAAGTAATAGCTACAAGAAAAAGTGTTTTCCAAGATAGTAACTTCATTGAGCATGAAGCCACAGGTTCAAAGGGGGGAAGAATTAAAGACGCTAGAACCAAGTTCAAATCCCATTGCGGAGGAGGATCCTTGATAGGTGGTTTGAGGAGAAAAACTCCCTTTAGAAAGGCTTTACAGAACTTGTGAGCCATAATGGAAGACTCTGAGACACCTACATGAAAGTTAGATATAGCCGCCAATTGAACTCTGATGGTGGACGGAGACGAACCTGATTGGAAAAGTTCAGCTAGAAAAACCAGGATAGATTGAATGGAAGCAGTGAAAGGATCTATGTCCTTTGACTCTGCCCAACAGGAAAAACGTTTCCATTTGCTATTATAAATCTTCCGAGTGGATGATTTATGAGAAGCTATCAAAACATCTCGAACTGAGTGAGATATTAAGGGAAGCCTGGCTAAGGTTGGAACTGGAGTAACCACGCTGTGAGGTTGAGAGAGGGAAGGGAGAGGTGCAACTGACCCAATTGATGGGTCAAGAGGTCTGGAACTGGGTCCAGATGTCAGGGATGCTCCAACAGATAACGGTGAAGAAATGGGAACCAAACCTGTCGAGGCCAGTAAGGGGCAATGAGGATCATGGAAGCTTTCAGAGCGATGGCTTTCTGAATCAGTTGAGGTATCAGTGGGAAGGGTGGAAATGCATACAGAAGTCCCCAGGGCCAATCGTGGACTAGAGCGTCTCTGCTGGGGTGGCCTGGTTGGGGAAAGAGGGTGAAGAAATAGTCGCACGTGCTGTTTTGAGGAGTAGCGAAACGGTCGCAGCAAGGCTGGCCCCACTTTTGAAAAACTTCCTCCAACACTGAATTCTTCAGAGACCACTCGTGAGGCATGAGAATAGCTCTGCTCAATTTGTCTGCAATCACATTGGACTTCCCGGGAATGTGCGTTGCTAACAGAAACCGCTGAGAAGAAATCGCCCATTGCCAGTCTGAGTGCCTCTCAACATTAGGGATAAGATCTGGTTCCGCCTTGTTTGTTGATGTACCACACTACAGACATGTTGTCTGTCTGAATTGCTTTAGTTCCCTTGGGAAGAGAGTCTTGTAGGGCTTGCAACGCTAAAAGCACTGCTCTCATCTCTAGGACATTTATGTGCAAGTGGCACTCGAAAGGCTGCCACATGCCCTGGACCGTCCTGCCCTGGTATTGCCCCCCCCCACCCAATCAGGGAGGCGTCCGTTGTCAATGTAGCAACCGGAGGAGGGGGAACGAAAGGTCTTCCTAGGAAGAGCTGGGGGGATGTGATCCACCAAGAGAGATGATTCCTGCATGATTGAGTTATCCCAATAGAGTGGGACAATGGAAGTCGTTGGAATGACCATTGTGTGAAGTGCATCCATTGTAAGATTCTCATGTGGAAGCGGGCTAAGGGGAGGAGAGGGATAGCCGCCGCCATTATTCCTAAGACCTTGAGAACCAGTCTGACTTTGACCTTGTTGCTCTGCAAAAGAAGAGAGACCTGTCTGTGTATGTCTGTTACTCTTTGCTCTGTGAGTCTGGCTGACATGTTGACTGTGTCTAGATTTGCGCCTATGAAGGTAACAACACGACAAGGTGACAAGACAGACTTTTCGTAATTTTTGGAAATGCCTAGAGTTTGACGTGTGTGTAAGGTGTAGTCTCTGGCAAGAAGGAGAAGATGCTTGGTGGGGGCTGTTAAGAGCCAGTCGTCTAAGTATGGAAACACCTGGAATCCTTGCAGTCTCAGATGAGAGGCGACCACCGCCATGGATTTGGTAAACACTTGGGGGGCTGTAGTGAGACCAAAGGGCAGGGCCCTGAACTGGAAATTACTGGTTCCCAGCCTGAAGCGGAGAAATCTCCTGGAGAGTCGGTTCATTTTGATGTGATAGTATGCATCCTGGAGATCTATAGAGCACATCCAGTTGTCCTGCCCCAAAAAGGGCAGAATGGACTGCAGCGTGACCATCCGAAATTTTGTTTTCTTGACAAACTTGTTCAAGTTGCTGAGATCCAAGATGGATTTCCAGTCCCCCGTTTTCTTTGGCACCAAAAAGAATTTGGAGTAGATTCCGGATCCTTGGTCTGCTGGAACTGGTTGAATAACTCTTTTTGAAAGCAGCTTTGAAATTTCTAGCGCTGCGTGTTCCCTTTGACTGGGTGGAATGTCTGGAAGGGAACTTTTGGACCGTTTTGGGGCGTGAATGAACGGAATCTTGTAGCCCTCAGATATGATCGACTGTACCCACTTGTCTTGGGTAAGGGAAAGCCAGGCTTCTGGGTACAGCGATAACCTTCCCCCGACTACCTCTGAAGGTGGACAGCCGAGCAGCCCCTCAGGAGTGCTGAAAGGGTTTGTCAGAGAAAGTTTCTCTGCTACCCTGGTTCTGTGGGCCCCCTCTGCCTCTAGGATGGTGTCTATTATTATTGTTCCCCCCTCTGCCTCTAGAGGGGAACTGATTCTGTGCATCAGGCAAGACTCCCTGTGGTTGTTTGCGAAACCACATCTTTCCCCCCTTCTGGCCTTTGGGGTAAGGTCTAGAAGGAGTAGAAAAACGGAATCCCATGGCAGAGAGAGTCTTGCCTTCAACCTCGCACCTAGTCAGGCTTTCCTTCACTTGAGGACCAAAGAGGGATGATCCGTCAAAGGGGGAATTAGTGAAGGAAGTCTTGAAAGGGTCCGCAAAGTTACATAGCCACATCCAGGCATGCCGACGTAAGGCCACCCCTGTACCTGCAGCTCTACTCGCTCCATCCGCCACGTATGAAAGGAGGTGCATGGAGGAGTTTACTATTGAGTTGAGGGTCGCCAGCTGAGAGTTCATCCTATCCTGAAAACCCGCAGCTGATGGATCCTTTAACACTTCACTCGCTTCCTTGAGCAAATCCCTCTGGATACGAGTGAAATGACACAGGTAATTCAGCGAGCGCATAGAAAAGGTCGCTGATGAGAATATCCGCTTACCGTACCTGTCCATGGTCCTAGACTCTTTGTTAGAAGGATGGACAGGTAATGAAGGATCAGCTAAGTTCCTTCTTGGTGGCCGCAGCCACCACCATAGCATCAGAGACGCCTTTGGCTAAGAATTCTTTGTCCTTGGGGGCAGTGATAAAATTTGACGGTCTCCTGGGGGTGGGTTCCACTGAGTCAGGAGCCATCCAAGCCTTCCTTGCCACCACTTCCATGAGGGGGTCAAAGGGAGGGGACACCCAGGAGGTGGAAGGGCGAGAGCCAAATGCCTCAAGATACACTGATTCATCCTCTGATGGGTTAAGGGCTGGCCAATTCCCCCTCTGTTTCAAGATTTTGAGGATATCCGCAAAGGAGACATCTTCAGAGGGGGAACGAGGGGAACCCTCAGAATCCTCTAAATCAGTGTCAGAGGTGACAGACTCAGGGGAGTCGATGTGCTTCCTCTTGCACTGCCTCTTCCTAGGAGGCTCTCCTACAGGGTCAGGAGAGGCCTCGGAAGAGGAGGAAATACCCACTGGGGATACTTGAGGGGCTGGCTCTCTGCGATCCTGGATGAGGGGGTGAGAAGAAATCACCGCAGGCACTGTGGAGGGAGGGGCAGATGGAGCAGACTGTGGGGTAGGACCAGGTTCTAACACGCTCTTCATAACCTCGAAGGCACCCCTGTCAGGCAGAGCCAGAGGCCTCCGCTCCGAAAAGCTGAGAAACTCCCTTGGCACCGACAGTGATGGCTCAGAGGTTGATGTCGGAGCCGAACTAACCAGTGCCGAAGCACCAAGAGGGAGAGCGGGGTCGGACAAGGGTCCGATGCCACTCGCCCCCTCGGAGCCGACGATGGAAGTCCGGCGCCGAGATTCCTCCATAGAAGACATCGGAGCAGACAACGGCACCGAAAGCAAAGGCATCGGTTCCGATACACCCACAGTCTCGGCTCCGACCAGCCCCGGCTCCGAGCTCAATAGAGTCAGAGGAGGAACATTTTGGGTAACGGGAGTAGCCATCGACTATTGAGTCGGGCTATGAAGCATTTGGGCCAGTGCCTCGGACTTGAGAAGTCGACTCTCCACCCTCTGTAAGTCATGGTCTGAAAGTCTCGACAACCTAGAGGAATGAGATCTATGGCTCCTTTCAGACAACAATGGCGACACTGGAGCCGAATGAACGGAGCCCATAGATGGTGATCTGGACCTCTTCCTGGAAGTCGGTTCCGATAACTTAATCGGAGCCGACTCAGCGGTGTCTACCTCGGCTCAGGCCGGAGCCGAGGAAACAGTAGGAACATGTGTCCGAGAATCATCGGCTCCAGCCGGAGCCGATGTCCGAACAGGTTTCGAAGCCCCAGAAGACGGCTCAGAAACTGGAGCTGACTGTCTGGAGGGCTTGGAGGGTTTCCCCGAAGATTGAGTCAGGGGACCCTCAGGCTTCAATAAGCCCCTTGAAATGAGCTTATTTTTTCGCTCCTGCAGGACTCTAGGGCTGAAGCCATGGCAAACAGCACATGAGTCCTGCGGGTGCAAAGGTCCCAGGTAGTAGACACAAGAAGTGTGACTGTCTGTCAGAGACATTTTCTGACAGCACGACTCACACTTCTTGAAGCCTGAGACCTTGGATTCTTTGGACATCACCAAAGTGCACACATACACACATACACACACACACACACACACACACACACACACACACACTCTAGTTTACCCAAAAAAAATAAATTAAACTAGATTAACAAAAACTAGTTTGATAAACCATAAAACGCTCCCAAACACACTCACCAAAAAGGGAGGGGGAGGAAAAAGGGGCCTAAGGGCGAAGGGAAACTCTGAGGAGAAAATCCCGGAAAACAGGAAGGAAAGGGCCCAAAGGGAACTGGTACTAACTTAAAAGGATAAAGGCTAACTTTTAACAGAAAAAGGGGGATTTCTAAAAGGTTTAAGAGTACAAAATACTCACTGACCTGAAGAGCCGGTAGAAGCAGCACCTCGTTAGCTAAGCAGCAAATGAGATCTGAGTAGTTACCGCCTAGCATTGTGGGATATAGGGGAGCCTCGAGCCGGTGGAACTAGCTCTCGAGCTTTAGTATTGGCCGAGTCGGAGCAGAGGTTCGGCTCCGAACCCATCCAGCAAGAATGAAGGCGAGATAGACAACTTAACATCCTCTATTTACTAGTACATAATTTTCTGGTATAATTATGAGAAGCTACATATGACTGGAGTGAAGTCTTGGAGCCTAAGTTTGGAAGTGGAGCAGCCATGTTGTCAAACTGAGGGTGTGGAGAGGATAAAGTGTTCCTGACTTGGGTCAGAAGGTCGGAAACTGGGTCCAGAACCCATCATTGATTCTCCTGCAGATGAGGCCAGAGGAAGGAGAACCAAATCTGACGAGACCAATATGGGGACAATGAGAATCAGCTTGCTTTCCCAAGGATTTTGCTTTCTGGATGACTTGTGGTATTGAGGGGAAATGAGGGAAAGTCAAGTCCCGAGAGCCAATTGTGAACAAGAGGGCATCTCCCCCAGGGAGGGGATTAAAGCAAAGTAGTGAGAGTGATAAAAGATCGCCACAATGATGGCCCCATTTCTGGAAAATCTCCTCCACTATGCTCTGGTTTAGAGATCACTCATGGGGCATTAATATTGTCCTGAGCTCATCCCCCATCATATTGGATTTCCCCTAAATGCATGTTGCTACTAGAAAGTGTTTGGAAGATATTGCCCATTGCCAAACTCTCAGGGCCTCTTGACAAAGTGGGTATGATCTGTTTATGTACCATACCACAAACAGTCTGGATTGCAATCATCCCTAGTGGAAGAGTCGTGGAGTGGCTGCAATGCCAGAAGCACTGCTCATCTCTTGAACACTGATGTGCAAATGGGCCTGGTCATATGCCTTGAACTATCCTTTCCAGATGCCTCCCCCACCTTATCTAGGAAGCGTCCATGGTCACTGTAGCAACAGTTGTGGTAGAAAGTCCAATCTGACCATCGGGAGACCCTGAGTCCACCATAAATCCTCTTGCATGACTCGGTTATTCTGAGCAGATGGGACATAGGAAGTTCTGCAGTTTAAGGACAAAAACATCAACTAGCCACAGGTTCAAAGGTGCCCTGTGTCAACGCCTGCAGCACAAAAGTCCCATGGAGGACCCCTAATTAGGGGCCGATTGGCTAGTGTCCTGGCTCCCAGTTGGGCACAGATCTATTGTAGTGCTTGTATTTTGATGAGACAGTAAGAGTCCCTAAGATTTAGAGCACACATCCAGTCACCCTTGTGCAACAGTGGCAGAATGGACTGAACTATAACCATTTGAAACGTCCCACTTAGGAAATTCATTTAACTTGCAGAGATGCAGAATGGGCTTTAGGGGACTGTTTGGCACTGAAAAGCAGGACTAGGTTCCCAATGCCCTGTTCAGTTGGGACCTCCTGGAAGGCTTTTTTGCAACTGTTGAATTTCCAGTGCTGCCTGCTCCCAATGTCTGGGTGGCACATCAGAAAGACTTCCGGATTTCAGAGGTGGAAGGGGAATAACCACCTTAGGATATCACACTGCACCCAACTGCCTCCACAGCCAGTCTGGCAGCACTTCAGGAGCTCTGCCAAGGCACATCAGGAGTTTCCAAGCCCTGGCTCTGTAGACCCCTCTGCCACTGGGGCAGTGCCTACCATCAAACCCTCAGTCTCTAGAGGGCTCTCCACACAGCTTCTGGAAAGGCCCTTGGGACTTGTGGAACCACATTCCTACCCCCACACTGGTTCATGGAGAACAACCTCTGGGGGTAAAAACCTATTCTAACAGCAGAAAGTCTGTGCTTGCTGCAGGCAAGTGTGAACTCAAAGAGAGGAGCCACTGTAAGGGGCATTAACAAAATGACTCAAAGGGCACCGCAAAAATCAATGGTGCCCTCACCAGTGGGAGATCAACGAACTAGCTACAGATGAAAGTAGCAAACTGGGGAGACTTATCCAATTAATTTCACCTGGTTTTAGAGACCTGATCAAAGAACTCAATGGAATTTAAATGACCTCTGTGCGAAAAAAACTAAGGTATAAACGTGGTTCCCAATTTTGTCCAAAGCTCTACATTTGTTTAGAAGCTGGACACTAGTAGCGCCCTCTGCCAGTTCGATGGTTGCCACCACAATAGCATAGGCTAAAGGACCTTACTCCAGTGCTCATCTGCAAGGGTAAAAAAAAAGTACAGTTGTGTACACTTAATGTAAATGCAGACATTAGAGCATATTCACTGTTGCAGTCATCACTTGTGCGTTATCTACTTGAAGGTAGCCCTCAGCCAACCTGATTATCAAAGTCTTGGGTCCTGCATCAGTTTATCTCATCTTTCGTGATGTCAGGTAGTCAGGGGTACAAAGCATGCAGCAGACGCCATTCAGTTTTCCTTGCTCCAGCTGTCTGGTGCCCCCATAATGGGAAGCAATTCTATACAAAGTTACACCTCAAACAAAAAGCAAATACACCAGAAAGCTTAACTACAGTAAGCAAGAAGAGAAGTATAGTCAAAGTCAGGGGGCTGGAGGGATGGTAACCAGGACTGCAACACTGAATACTCTCAAACATCTACATTTATAGCAAGTGTACACAACTTTTAGTTATGTACTCACCATAACTTTAGATGTTTGGGATCCATCTCGCCTACATTCTGTACTGATGGGCTCGGCATGCTATGCTATAGAGCGAAGCCTCTTATTGGCTGAGATATTCTCTATCCCAGGATGCACCACCACTAATCCCCCAGATCTTGTTTGTCCGCATTCATGCACACACACATAACTTGTTTATATAATATGGCCAGATGTTTCAAGATGACACAATAGAATTCGGACCGTCCAATCTCTTCTGATCTCCAAGGAAGGGGGAAGGAGGGTGGGTTATTGGGAATGTAGGTGAGATGGATCCCAAACATCTAAAGTTATGGTGAGTACATAACTAAAAGATGTTATGTGATCCTCTCTTGCCTACATTCTGTATTGATGGGACAGCGTCCCTAGCACCTAAATCCTGGGTGGCTCACTGGAAAACACTCCTGAGCACTGTGGAACCAAATGAAGCTCGCCCCCGAGATGCCACATCCAATTTGTAGTGGGAAATGAAAGTGTGCGGGGAAGACCACGTAGCCGCAGCACAAATGTCACTAATGGCAAGCTTAGAATGGAATGCAATTGAAGTAGCCATAGCTCTTGTAGAGTGAGCTTTGACAGAGGTCGTAAGCTCCTTATTAGAAGAGGAATAAATTTGAGTAATACAGTCCCTGATCCATTTGGCAATATTGACCTTTGTGACGGCTTTGCCCAATTTATTATCCGCAAAGGACACAAACAATTGATCTGTTTTCCTTGTTTGTTTGGTCCTATCTAAATAAAAACGCAATTGCCTGTGGACGTCTAATGTGTGGAATATGTATTCCGCTTTGTTTGAGTATTTTGGAAAGAAAACTGGAAGTTCTAATGACTGTTGTAGAGAAAAACTGGAACAAACTTTAGGGACAAAGGATGGATTTGGCCTGAGAGATACTCTATCTTTGTGAAAAAACAGGTACGGAGGTTTTACAGACAAAGCTTGAAGCTCTGAAACCCTTCTGGCAGAAGTAATCGCGACCAGAAAGGCAGTTTTCCATGATAGAAATTTCATATCACATGTTGCTGCCGGTTCGAAGGGGGAGGAAGTCAAGGCACGTAACACCACATCGAGATCCCATGGGGGAGCAGGATGAGAAATCGGAGGTCGTAAAAGCGCAGCCCCTTTCATGAAGGTCTTACACAATCTGTTGCTCATTAAAGGTGGATTTGTAGACTCATGAAAATTGGAAATAGCTGCCAGTTGAACCTTGATGGTAGAGATAGAAGAACCTTGATTGAATAGGGAAGTAAGGAATTTCAGGACTTCTGATACAGGAATAGTGATGGGATCCAGACCCCGGAGTTGAGCCCAAATAGCAAATCTCTTCCATTTGCTAGAATATAATCTCTTAGTGGCAGGTTTGTGGGCCGAAGATAAGATATGCATGACTTCCGGGTCTAAGGTATGATTCCTGACTACAGTCGGAAGAGGAGGAGCCAAGCTGTTAACTTCAAGGTGTGGAGGGACTGGTGGAGCAGTCCCGATTGATGGACTAATAGGTCTGGGATCTGATCCAGGAACCATGGACCTTCCAGTGCATATTTCCGCAGATAGGGGAACCATACCTGATGAGGCCAGTAAGGAGCAACTAAGATCATTTTGCTCCCTAAGTGAGACGCCTTTTGGATCACTCTGGTAAGGAGGGGAACTGGTGGAAAAGCATATAGCAAGCCCGTGGGCCATGGATGGGCTAGTGCGTCCATAGGGTTCTCTCCCGGGGCCGGAATGAGGGAGAAGAAGTTTTTGCACTTCGCATTCAGTGGGGTTGCGAAGAGGTCGCAACAAGGAATTCCCCATTTGCTGAAAATCAGAGTTGCAACCGTATTGTTCAGAGACCACTCGTGAGGAGAGAGGATAGCTCTGCTCAGTCTGTCGGCTATCACGTTGGACTTGCCAGGGATATGAGTCGCCACTAGAAATCGTTTGGTCGACACTGCCCATTCCCAAACCCTCATGGCCTCTCTGCAAAGGGGGTAGGATCTGGTCCCTCCCTGCTTGTTCAGGTACCAGACTACTGACATGTTGTCGGAGTGAACGGCAATTACGCCCTGAGGGAGGTAATCGTGAAGGGCTTGTAGGGACAGAAGCACCGCCCTCATTTCTAAAATGTTGATATGAAGGAGGCTCTCTTCCGAATGCCATTTGCCTTGGACTGACCTGCCCAGGGAATCCCCCCCCACCCCATCTGGGAGGCATCCGAAGTCAAAGTGGCCACTGGAGGAGGTGGAACAAAGGGTCGTCCCTGATCTAGATTGGAGGGCACTAGCCACCAGCGAAGGTCCCGTTTGCAGGTTTCCGTGATCCATATGAGGTGACAGAGGGAGATCCTGAAAAGACCACTGTGTTGAAAGAAGCCACTGGAGAATTCTCATGTGCAGCCTTGCTAGGGGAACTAGAAGCACCGTGGCGGACATAGATCCCAATAGCTGCAGGACCATCCTGGCTGGGGCTTTGGATCTGAGAAGTAAAGCTCGAACTTGAGCCTGTATGGTTTGTATCCTTTCTGTAGGGAGATAGACCCGCATTTGATTTGAGTCTATTTCTGCTCCGATGAATCTTATTCGTTGAGATGGCAGCAACACAGATTTTGGCCAATTGAAGGTGATTCCAAGGTAAGTGCCCAGTGATATTGTGGCTTGTAGATTCTGCAGTAGTAGATGCTTGGAGGTGGCAGTTAGGAGCCAATCGTCTAGATACGGAAACACCTGGAATCCTAGACTTCTCAGGTGAGCAGTCACAACCGCCAAACATTTGGTGAACACCCTGGGGGCTGTGGTGAGACCAAAGGGCAGCACGTGGAACTGAAAATGACTGTCTCCTAGGCTGAAGCGCAGATGTCTCCTGGACTCCTGATGTACCATGATGTGGTAATAAGTGTCCTTGAGATCTATGGAGCACATCCAAACACCTTTCTACAGCAGTGGGAGAATGGATTGTAGGGTGACCATTCGGAACTTGGACTTTTTGACTGAACGATTTAGAATGCTGAGATCCAAAATGGGCCTCAAGTCCCCGGTCAAGTCCCTAATCCAATCTGGTCTGCGGGGACCGGTTGGACGACTCCTTTTTGAAGCAGCTTTGAGACTTCTAAGGCTGCAATTTCCCGTTGACTGGGTGGCGGGTCCGGGATTTTCTTGGACTGAGGTGGAGAGTGAGAAAAAGGAATGGCGTAACCTCCAGCGATAATTCGAAGCACCCATCGGTCCTGAGTGATACCTTCCCAGGCTTTTAGGTGCCTCGAAAAACGACCCCCGACTGGCTCCGGAGCTGCACAGTCGGGCAATCCCTCAGGGATTGTGAAAGGCTGAAGAGCCACGAAAGGACTTGCGGTCTCCAGTGTTGCGGGGGCCTCTGCCGCCTCTGGGACGGCATCTTCCAGAAGAATTTCCCCCTCCTCTGCCTCTAGAAGGGGGATCGTCCTGCTGTGAGGGATAAGACTTCTGAGATCTACGGAACCACATTTTCCCTCCTCTTTTAGCCTTGGGGTAAGGCCGAAAGGGAGTGGAAAATCGTGCCCCTACGGCAGTCAAAGTCTTACCTTCTTGCTCGCAGCGGGTCAATGTGTCCTTTATCTTGGGTCCAAACAAAGAGGACCCATCAAAGGGAGCGTCGGCAAAGGAAGACTTGAAGGCTTCCGCAAAATGACACAGGCGGAGCCAGGCTTGCCTCCGTAGAGCAATTCCTGTACCCGCTGCTCTACTCGCCCCTTCGGCCGCATAAGAAATGAGCCTCATGGACGAGTTTGATATGGATGACAGTGTAGCCAACTGAGCACCAACCGTCTGGGCCAGCTGCTCAGGTAGGTTACCCAAGAGGGTATCTGAAAGCTCCTTGATCAGATCCCTCTGAAACCTGGTAAAGTGCGTTAGGTAGTTCAGGGATCTTAGGGTAAAGGCCGCTGAACTGAGGGTGCGCTTGCCGTACCGATCCATGCTCCTAGACTCCTTATTAGGAGGATGGACGGACGTCGAAGCCTCTGCTACATCTTGTTGGGTAGCAGATGCCACCACCAAGGCATCTACAGTCACACCTTTCGTCAAAAACTCCTTTTCAGGGGGTGCTGACAGGAACTTGTTTGGGCGAGCAGGCACCGCTTCCACAGAGTCTGGGTGTTCCCACGCCCTTCGACAGATCAAATCTATGAGCTCATCGAAGGGCGGAGACACCTAGGAGGCGGAGGGCTGAGCCCCAAAGGCCTTAAGGAACACCGACTCGTCAGCAGAAGGGGGTTTGGAATGCCAGCCGCCTCATTGTTTTAGGGCTTCCAGGATGTCTGCAAAGGAGACATCATCTGAGGATGACTTAGGGGACCCCTTTGCATCATCAAGATCAGTGTCTGACGTGAGAGACTCATCGGGGGAGTCAACGTGCTTCCTCTTGCACGATCTCTTCCTTGGGGGTTCCTCAGAAGAAGCTTCAGAAGGACTTCCCTGTGGGGGTGACCTCAGGCCCCGGGGCTCCGCTGTCTAAGGACAGGGGAACTGCCAAAGACCCAGTCTCCGTATGCAGGGAAGGTGCTGGAGATACCGTGGAGGTAGCCAAAGAAGATTTGGCTAACGCACTCCTCATGGCCCTGAAGGCCGGACCACCAGAATCCTGAGAAGGTCCAACCCCCGTGGCCACAACGGTAGACGGTACCCCCGCAGCCGAAGGCTTGGGACCGAAAACATCAGTCCCGAAGCATCCCCCCGGGGCCGACAGAGGAGGTCCGCATACCGAACTCCGACTCGAGAGCAGGGGTTGGAGTAAGGGTCGGGGTCGACCTGAAAACCTCCCTCGGCTCCACCAGCACCGGCTCCAATGGTGCCGAGGCTGTTGGAGGAGGAATCATAACTACAGGGTGGACCATCGGCTCCGAAGCCGAATGGGCTGGAGCCAAAACTAACTTTTGGAACACAGGAGACTGGAAAAGTCTAAGGAGCACCCTGCTGATGTCCGAATCAGACATCTTGGAGGATCTAGATGAAACCGATCGGGTCCGAACCGACTTCTCCATCGGCTCCAAAGGACTGGGGGACTGGCTCCGTATGGACTCGACCAATATCGGTTCCGAGGGAGATTCCAAAACAATTTCCCTCGGTGCCGAGGAGGGCTTCGGCGCCGAAGGGGAAGAGTCTGAGCCGGTAACCTTCACCGGCTCCAAGATCAGTGGAGCCGATGAAGATGACCCGCCTCTCGATGCCCCAGTCCTCGGCTCCGAAACCAGAGGAGTCGATACTGGAGGCATCGAGGCAGACCGTTCCGCCCTCGGCTCCGAAGTCCGTGGAGCCGATGGGGAAGCCTGCCTAGGTTTCTTGGCAGTCGGTTCCGACGAGCTGGTCGGAGCAGACGCTTTCTTCTTCTTAGTAGGAGAGGATGAGGAAGATAAGGCCTCCTCGAAGGAGGGTTTAATCAGCCCTTTTAGTATTAATTTATTTTTCCTCTCTTGGAGGACTCTAGATGAAAAAGCGTGACACACGCTACAGGACTCCTGCAGGTGCTTGGCGCCTAAACAATATACGCACGAGGAGTGGTTGTCTGTTATAGACATCTTATAACCACACCTCGTGCACTTTTTGAACCCTGAGGGCCTATGTTCCTTTGACATAATGCTTTAGCAAAAAACACTAACAATACACCAAAAATACTATGTTGTATAACACTACTAAAAGGAACTTAAAACTCTTACTTGCTTTTTTTTTTTTTTTTTAAACTAGACACACAGTGCAATGACCGAAAAAGAACACTAAACAGGAAGGCCAAGACCCTCGAACTTAAACAGGTATGACCTCCTTTAACCAAGAGAAAACTCGCTGAAGAATAGGGGAAGGCCCCTCTAACTTAAACGGGAAACCTTCCCTTAACCAACACACAATTTTCCACAAAAAAATAAATCAAACACACTCGTACAACAACAATAGCTGTTAAAACAGCTTTTTGGGTAAGAATCAAGAATTTCCTGACAGGAAACTTTAAGAAAAAAAGGTACTTAGCTCAGCCAAGTTTGAGACCACGTCTTAGCTTGTAAGCGGCAAACGAGATCTGGGGGATTAGTGGTGGTGCATCCTGGGATAGAGAATAGCTCAGCCAATAAGAGGCTTCACTCTATAGCATAGTGTGCCGAGTCGGAGCCGAGGGATCGGCTCCGAGCCCATCAGTACAGAATGTAGGCGAGATAGGATCACATAACATCTGTACTATGGTTCTTAGTGTTTCACTGTTGCAGTCATCACATTTGGGTAGATTCCCAAAGCTAAGGGAGGAGGCAATTGGACAGCATTAAGACCAGCAATCAGGCCCTGCAAGACTGCAGTGGCAAAACTATGGATTTAGAAAAATTGGCAAGGGATAATGCCTGGTGAAGGTATGTTCAGAACTCTAGGTTGCCCCTGGAGGAACACCTCTGAGAAAAGCTGTAGACATGCAGTCCTGGTGGAATGAGGTCTTATCCCCTGTGGAGGAGGTTTTCCATGGTGCTTACAGCAGAATGAATGCAGTGGCCTATACACTTAGAAATGGTTTGCTTTGAAATGGCGTTCCCCTCTGCCCCTACAGCAAATGTAACCAGCAGCTGTTCATTTCCTGAGGCTTACTCCAGTCCAAGTAAAGGTTGCATGTGCATGTCCAAGGAGTGCAGTATTCTTTCCCCTTTGTTCTATGGATTAGAAAAGGTTGGCAGATGGACTGATTAAGGGCCACACTGGATGCCACTTTGGGTATCAAGGAAGGATTGGTCCCAAGGGACTCTATCCACATGAAAGACTCCACTACCATGAGGGCCTGCAGTTCACCCTTCTTGCAGAAGGAATTTCAACTGTAGTTGCAGCTGGCTCAAAGGGAGGTTTAGCTTTTCCAACATAAAGTTAAGATCCCAGGCTGGAGTGGGAGCTCTCCTGGGTGGTCTTAAGTTTTTGGCCCCTCTGAGGAATTGCTTCAGCAGTGGATGCAAGAAGAGGAGTGGCCCCATATTATAACGTGCTGAAATGGCTAAGGCATTAATTTTAATGGAAGAGAAGGAAAGGCCCTTGTGAAGCATCTCAGTTAAGTATTGAATATGCAGTAAATTGGGCACTATTGTGCCCATCCCGAGTGGCTCCAGGAACAGAAACTTTTCCACTTTTCAGAATATGATTTTTTAGTACTAGGCCTCCTTGCCTCCAAAATGTCATCCATCACTTGCTTACTGAGGGCTGGTAATGGAGAGCTCAGGTAGTCAGGTTTCAAGGTTCAGGGCTTGAAGCTAGGGGTGCAGAATCTGCCCCCCCCCTTGCTAGGACAGCAGGGAAGGGGTCCTGAGGCAGGTGTCACAGTTCCAGCAGTGAGACTGCACAAGAGGTGCCAGTCTGGTGCAATATGTATTGCCCTTGGTTTGTCCTGTTTGATCTTTAATAGCACTTGGGGAAAGGCATAAACAAATGAAAATGAAGGACAGGGCATCCACTTTCCAAGCTAGTTTGTGAGGAGTCCCTGAGCAGAATTTCTCCAATTGGTAGTTCTGAAGGGAGGCCAACAGGTTTCTGGGCTCCCCATTTGTTTCTCAAAATGTTGAATATCTTTGGTTCCAATTTCCACTCGAGTGGGTCCATGAGATTTCTGCTTGGGTTTGCCAGTGTATTTAGCTTGCCTGGCAAGAATTGAGCTTGTAAGTGTACTTGGTAGCTTAAGGCTGGTGTTAGAGAGCCATGGCTAGTTGGCAGAGAGGGTATGAGTGGGTTCTCTGCTGCTTATGTACCACAACCATAATTGTCCTCGAAAATGTGGTCCTTAAAGGCTGTCAGAGCATTCTGTACAGCTAACATTTCTTTGATTGACATGCAGGTGCATTTGACTCTGGTTCCATTTGCCCTGAACGCACTGCCCTGCCAAGGGATCCCCCATACATAGTCTGAGTGTTAGGGTGGCAGTGAGTAGAGTGAAAGGCAGCCCCTTGTTTCAGGGGCAGGCCTCTGCCCACCAAAGGAAGTCCGTCTTTAGACAAGGAATAGAAATCATTGATTCTAGGTCCCGAGTGTTGACACCATAGGCTTTTTAGATACCATTGTAGTTTCCTCATATGCAGGTCTTGCATATGGAATTAGTAGAATGCAAGAGGTCATGAACCCCAGGGCTTGCAGTATTTTCCTTGCCGATAGCTAGGTCTTTGTGGCCAGAAGTTTGAAGCAGGCTGTCAAATGAAGTTTCTCTGGCGTGAGGTAGGCCATCTGGGAAGTTGCATTCAAGCTTAATACAATTTGACAGGGTACTAGATGCGATTTGTTTATAGTGTACCGCAGAAGTAATTTACAAACACCAGATGTTTTAATAGTACGCCCTGGCTTTCTGCCTGAATTAGACAATCGTCCAGGTATGGGTATATCTGAATATTTATTTGCAAAATGCAATAACTAGAGCTAGGCACTTGTGAATACCCTGGACACAGTAGACAAGCCAAAGGTCAGTGCAAACAACTGATGGTGCATGTAGTTTGCTCTGAAGCATAGCTCATCTTCTCTTACTGGGGATGTGCAGGTAGACTTCCTTAACTCGTGTTACCAACCAGGCATTTTTGCCTAGCATGGGAAGCAGTTGAAGGAGATAGCATTTTGGGATTACCAAAAAGTACTTATGATAGACAGGTTCAGGATAGGACACCAGGAATAGTATTTTCTGGGTACCAGAAAAAGTCTTTAGTAGAAACCTTGCCCCCATTCTTCTGGGGCAGATTGAATAGCCTTGATGCTTAGAGAACTTGCTTTTGAGCCTCTGCCCACTGATTTGGGGGTATACCTGGACAACTGTTTGGGGTTGGTAAGGAGTGGAAGTGGAAACTATTTAAAACCCATTTGCCTTGGGTAACGAGTTCCCAGTTTTTTGCATGCAGGATGATCTTTCCCCCTAAAGGAACAGTCAGTTGAGCAGGGCTTAGAAAATTTCAGGTTAAATCACTGAGAGTTTACCAGTATTACTACTTCTAGATTTGGAAGTGGGAGCCCCCCCACTACTTAGGCCTGTGAGTATCTTGAAACTGAAGCCTGGGTGTTCTGCTAGTTCTGGGTTTGGATTGAGAAGACCTGGAAGAGGCAGGAAAGAAGCAATTCTTAGGCCAATGCCTACTAAATCTGGGAGGCTGTACTTGCAGGAAATCCAACAAGTTTGCATAGATTTAGCTTTTTCCTCCATCTAAGTACTTCTATTTTGTTGCCAAACAGGCAGTCATGGTTTTTAAGGGAGTACCCAGTAATGAGAAGTTATGTACATACCATAATGTTCCATGTTAGTTTCTTCTCGCCTTCTTTCTTGCTGGATGGGTTCGTAGCTTATCCTCGGCTCCGACTCTGCCTATACTAAAGCTAGAGAGCTATTTTTACTGGCTCGAGGCTACCCTGTATCCCACAATGCTAGGCGCTAACTACCCAGATCTCGTTTGATAGATAACACCATAGCAGTTCTGATCCCAGAATAAAGAAGAGGAATACCTACATACACATATATAATATACATATATATAAATAAAACATACCCAGAAAAAGGGCAACCATGGAGTCCAAGCTGGGATGAAAGAAGGCCCCAAAAGATCCTTTCGGTCTGTCCAGGCTAGGGGGTCGGACACAAGAAAGAAGGCAAGAAGACAACATGGAACGTTATGGTAGGTACATAACTTCTCAATGTTAAGTTGTCAATCTCACCTTCATTCTTGCTGGATGGGACCGTGTCCCTATCACTTCAGTCCTGGGTGGCTCATCAGAACAGACTCTTGGACAGTGGAACCAAAGTTAGCTCGGCTTCTGGAGGCCATGTCCAGTTTGTAATGAGAAATAAAGGTACGAGGAGAGGCCCATGTGGCTGCCGCACAAATGGAGTCTAAAGGTAACCTAGCCTGAAAAGCTATTGACGTAGCTAAGGCTCTAGCTGAGTGGGCTCTAGGTTTTGAAGTTCTTGACTCCTCAGTTCACAGATGAAAGTAATCAGAGGCCAACCATCTGGAAAGGGTTACTTTGGAAACTGGAAGGCCTTTCTTCCCTTCCGCATAAGACAAGAGTTACTCAGATTTCCTAACTTGCTTGGTTCTATCCAGGTAGTAATGGAGTTGATGAAGAACATCCAAAAAATGCAACTTTTGTTCTGCTCTGTTGGAGTAATTAGGGAAGAAAACTGGGAGATAGTCTGGTTTAGATTTGCCTCAGAAGATATCTTGGGTAAAAAAAGATGCGTTAGTTATCTTTATGGAAAACCAGATAAGGATGACGAACGCAAAGGGCGTGAAGCTCCGAGACTCTCCTCGCGGAAGTTATGGCCACTAGAATTAGAAGTTATGTACTTACCATAACGTTCCATCTGAGTAGTTTGTTTCATTTGTCTGCAACCTGTGGGTATGGATCAGATATTGGATCCGAACCGGCAATGGTTTATCCAGCTATGGATCCGAGCTCCTAGCTCCTCCCCTCACCCATAATGCCCTGCTCTCCCTACATGACTTCAGATCGAGTTTGCCCTGCACCAATTACCCTAACTAAAGGGTAACACACCCCACGCAGGAAACTGATAAGGCCAGGGGGATAGGAGGGCGGGATGGTTGCAGACAAATGAATCCACCTACTCAGATGGAACGTTATGGTAAGTACATAACTTCTAAATCTGAAGTAGGAGAATTCATTTGTCAGCAACCTGTGGACAGTCCCCAGCTACCTGAACCTTGGATGGCCATCATGGAAGAATATTCCGGAGCACCGCGGAGCCAAAGGACGCTCTACCTCTAGAAGTCACGTCCAGCTTGTAATGAGTAATAAAAGTATGAGATGAGGCCCAAGTGGCTGCTGAACAAATGTCATCCAGAGGGACCCTGGATTTAAA
The DNA here is from genome assembly GCF_019279795.1 of Protopterus annectens. NCBI lineage: Eukaryota > Metazoa > Chordata > Ceratodontiformes > Protopteridae > Protopterus > Protopterus annectens. The sequence continues at coordinate 188,171,524 of NC_056747.1, read as the reverse complement.
GGCCGCCGTGGAGGTAGAGACGGATCGGGTAGAATGAGCGTGGACTCCTTCCGGTGCGGGCCTCCCAGAGGCTTGGTACACCAATAGAATACACTGAGAAATCCAGCATGACAATGAGACTTTAGAAATTGGTCTACCCAGATTGAATTTGGCAAAAGAAATGAACAGCTGGTCGGACTGCCTATGACCAGCTGTCCTATGAATGTAAAAACAAAGCTGCCTGTGAACATCTAAGGAATGCAGCTTGTATTCGCCTTTGTTTTGATATTTAGGAAAGAAAACAGGGAGGTTGATGGACTGATTAATGTTAGCTTCCGAAGCCACTTTAGGAAGGAAAGAGGGATTGATCCTGAGGTACACCCGGTCGGGATGAAAAATCAAATAAGGCGGTTTCATGGAAAGAGCCTGAAGTTCTGAAACTCTCTTAGCCGAAGTAATGGCTACCAAAAAAGCAGTCTTAAGAGACAAGTATTTAAGATCGACTGCAGCCGCAGGTTCAAGGGAGGAGCGGTCAAGGCCTGTAGCACCAAGGAAAGATCCCAAGGAGGAACAGCCTCTGACAGGGGGTCTGAGTAAAAAGGTGCTCTTTAGGAAGGCTTTGCACAGTTTAGCCGACATGAGAGGCCCTGAATCGTGTCCAACATGGTAATGAGATGGCCGCCAGCTGAACTTTGACCGTGGAACTACTGGCACCGTCATTAAAAAGAGTAGTAAGAAAATCTAGAACCAAAGGAAGGGGGGCTGTGAAAGGGTCTAGGTCTTGCTGCTCCACCCAAATGGAGAAACGTTTCCATTTACTGCGGTAAACTTTCCTGGTAGAGGGCTTGTGGGCCGCTACCAGAATGGCTTTAACTGGGGACGAGATACCAGGAGTCCTGATTAGGAGTGGAACTGGAGCAGCCAGCTTCAGGTTGTCCAGGTTCGGTGTCGGAAGGTTTGACAGGTGTGATATCAGATCCGGGATGGGATCTAGAATCCAAGGTGGATCCACTGAATGAGACCTGAGGTAAGGGAACCACATCTGGCGAGGCCAGAACGGGGCAATGAGGATCATTCTTCACCCCAACCGAGAGGCTTTCTGTAATAACTGTAGCATCAGAGGAAGAGGGGGGGTATGCATAAAGGAGACCGGGAGGCCAAGCATGCACCAGAGCGTCTCTCAGAGAATCCCCTGGAGGGGGGATTAGAGCGAAAAAACGGTCGCACTTGGCATTTAAAGGAGAGGCAAAAAGATCGCAACAGGGAGTAGTCCCCCACTGTGCGAAGATACGTTTCGCTACCTGAGAATTGAGAGACCACTCGTACGGGGAGAGGATGGTGCGACTGAGCTTGTCCGCTAGGATGTTGGTCCGACCCAGAATATGCGTTGCGATAAGAAAGCGGTTGGTGGAGATCGCCCATTCCCACACTCTCATGGCTTCTCGACATAAAGGGTATGACCTGGTTCCCCCCTGTTTGTTGATGTACCAGACCACCGACATGTTGTCTGATAGAATCGCAATTGTTCCCAGGGGAAGGAGGGCCTGAAGTGCTTGCAACGCTAGAAGCACCGCCCTCATTTCCAGAGCATTGATATGCAGAGAGGTCTCTGAATCGCCCCACGTGCCTTGGACCGTCCGGCCCGCAAAATGTCCCCCCACCCGAGGTGGGAAGCGTCCGTGGTCACCGTGGCAAGAGGGGGAGATGCACAAAAGGGGCAGCCTCTGTGGAGGTCCGGAGAATGCACCACAAGAGAGACCGCTTGCAAGCTTTGGTGATCGCGATGGGGTGATACAGGGGGAGAGAGAGAAATGACCACTGCACCTGAAGTGTCCATTGTAGGACCCGCATGTTCAAGCAGGTGTGCGGAAGAGTAATCGCTGCCGCCATGGACCCTAGTGCCCTCAGGACCAATTCCGCAGGCGTTGAGCTTGAATGAAGGATGGCCCGCACCTGGAGTCGCAAATTCCGAACCCTGTCGGGTGTGAGAAAGGCTCTTAACTTTCTGGTGTCTAACCTGGCTCCTATAAATTCTATTGCTTGGGTAGGGGCCAGATTGGACTTCTCTGTTTACTGTGATGCCTAGCTTGGGAGCTAGACAAAGGAAGGAATCTCCTGCCAAGGATAGTAGATGCCTTGTTGGGGCGGTGAGAAGCCAGTCTTCCAGGTACGGAAAGACCTGCACCCCCTGAAGCCTCAGGTGGGCCGCAACCACTGCCAACACTTTGAACACCCTGGGGGCTGTGGTGAGATCAAAGTGAAGGACCCTGAACTAGTAGTGACTGGCTCCCAGCCGGAAGCGAAGGAACCTCCTGGATCGTCTATCCATTCGAATGTGGTAGTACGCATCCTTGAGGTCTATAGAGCACATCCAGTGATTCTCCCCTAGAAGGGGGAGGATGGATTGCAGAGTGACCATCCGGAATTTCTCCTTGGGAACTGACAGGTTCAACAGGGACTGGTCTAGAATGGGTCTTAGGTCCCCCATCTTTTTTGGCACTAAAAAGAACCTGGAGAAGAACCCTGATCTGGTCTGGGGGGACGGGCTGGATGGCTCTTTCTCAGCAGATGTCCAATTTCTGCTGAAGCGGCCTCCCTCTGATTGGGTGGAACATCGGGGAGGGTCTTCATTTTGGGGACATGAAGGAAGGGGATTTTGTACCCTCTGGATATAACTTTTAGTTATGTACTCACCATAACTTCAGATGTTTGGGATCCATCTCGCCTACATTCTGAACTGATGGGTTCGGAGCCGATCCCTCGGCTCCGACTCGGCACGCTTATGCTATAGAGCGAGGCCTCTAATTGGCTGAGCTATCTTTATCCCAGGATGCACCACCACTAATCCCCCAGATCTTGTTTGTCCGCATTCATGCACACATGCACAACTTGGTCATATAACATTGTTAGATGTTTCAAGATGAAACAACAGGATTCAGACCTTCTGATATCCTCTGATCTCCAAGGAAGGGGGAAGGAGGGTGGGTTATTGGGAATGTAGGCGAGATGGATCCCAAACATCTGAAGTTATGGTGAGTACATAACTAAAAGATGTTATGTGATTCTATCTCGCCTACATTCTGAACTGATGGGACAGCGTCCCTAGCGCCTAAATCCCGGGTGGCTCATTGGAAAACACTCCTGAGCACTGTGGAACCAAATGAAGCTCGTCCTCTAGATGCCACATCTAATTTGTAGTGGGAAATGAAGGTGTGCGGAGAAGACCATGTAGCCGCAGCACAAATGTCACTAATAGCAAGCTTAGAATGAAATGCTACCGAAGTAGACATAGCCCTTGTAGAATGAGCCTTGACAGAGGTGGTAAGCTCTTTGTTAGAATAAATATATGCTTGAGTAATACAGTCCCTGATCCATTTGGCAATAGTAACCTTTGTGACAGCGTTGCCCAATCTGTTATCTGCAAAGGATACAAACAACTGATCTGTTTTCCTTGTTTGTTTGGTCCTGTCTAAATAAAAACGTAACTGTCTGTGGACATCTAGTGTGTGGAATATGAACTCCGCTTTGTTAGAGTATTTTGGGAAAAAAACTGGAAGCTCTAACGATTGTTGTAAGCAGAAAGTAGAACAAACTTTAGGAACAAAGGAAGGATTTGGTCTGAGGGATACTCTGTCTTTATGAAAAACCAAGTACGGGGGATTCACTGACAAAGCTTGAAGCTCTGAAGCTCTGAAACTCTTCTGGCAGAAGTAATCGCCACCAGAAAGGCTGTCTTCCATGATAGAAACTTTAGATCACATGTGGCTGCCGGTTCAAAGGGGAAAGAAGTCAAGGCGTGTAACACTATATCGAGATCCCATGAAGGTGCAGGATGAGAAATCGGAGGTCTTAATAGAGCAGCACCTTTCAAGAAGGTCTTACACAATCTGTTGCTCATTAAAGGTGGGTCTATGGATTCGTGAAAATTAGAAATTGCTGCCAATTGCACTTTGATGGTAGAAACTGAAGAGCCTTGATTGAAAAGAGAGGTCAGAAATTTTAGTACTTCTGACACGGGGAATAGAAATGGGGTCCAGGCCCCGGAGTTGAGCCCAAGTAGCAAACCTTTTCCATTTGCTAGAATACAGTTTCTTTGTAGCAGACTTATGGGCCGAAGATAATATGTGCACAACATCTGGATCCAATGCATGACTCCTGACTATCGTCGGAAGAGGAGGAGCCAAGCCGTCAATTTTGAGGTGTGAAGGGACTGGTGGAATAGTCCGGACTGATGAACCAGTAGGTCTGGGACCTGGTCCAGGAACCATGGACCTTCCAGAGCATGTTTCCGAAGATAGGGGAACCACACTTGACGAGGCCAGTAAGGAGCAATCAAGATCATTTTGCTCCCCAAGAGAGATGCCTTTTGAATCACCCTGGGGAGGAGAGGAACTGGAGGGAAGGCATAAAGCAAGCCGGTGGGCCAAGGATGGACTAAAGCGTCCATGGGGCTCTTCCCCGGAGCCGGGATTAGGGAGAAGAATTCTTTGCACTTCGCATTCAGAGGGGTCGCGAAGAGGTCGCAACACGGAACTCCCCATTCGCTGAAAATCTGACTTGCCACTGTCATATTCAAAGACCATTCGTGAGGAGAGAGGATGGTTCTGCTCAATCTGTCGGCTATGACATTGGACTTGCCCGGAATGTGAGTAGCCACTAGGAAGCGGTCGGTCGAGACTGCCCATTCCCAAACTCTCATGGCTTCTCTGCAAAGAGGATAGGATCTGGTCCCTCCCTGTTTGTTCAGGTACCAGACAACTGACATGTTGTCTGAGTGAACAGCGATTACGCCCTGAGGGAGATAATCGTGAAGGGCTTGAAGGGACAGGAGTACTGCCCTCATTTCTAGGATGTTGATATAAAGAAGAGTCTCTTCCGGGTGCCATTTGCCTTGGACTGACCTGCCCAGGGAATGCCCCCCCCCCCAATCTGGGAGGCGTCCATGGTCAAAGTGGCCGCCGGAGGAGGAAGAACAAAGGGTCATCCCTGATCCAAATTGGAGGGCACTAGCCACCAGCGAAGGTCCCGTTTGCAAGATTCCGTGATCCATATGAGGTGACTGAGAGGGAGTTCCTGAAAGGACCACTGAGCTGAAAGTAGCCACTGGAGGATTCTCATGTGCAACCTTGCCAAGGGGACTAGAAGAACCGTGGCAGACATGGATCCCAATAGCTGCAGGACCATTCTGGCTGGGGCTTTGGACCTGGGAAGTAAGGCTCGAACTTGATTTTGTATGGTTTGAATTCTGTCCGAAGGTAGATAGACCCGCATTTGGTTTGAGTCTATCTCTACCCCTATGAATCTTATTTGTTGAGATGGCCGCAAGACAGACTTTGGCCAATTGAAGGTGATTTCAAGGGAATTGCCCAGTAAGATGGTGGCTTGTAGGCTCCGCAGAAGTAGATGCTTGGAGGTGGCAGTTAGGAGCCAGTCGTCTAGATACGGAAACACCTGGAATCCTAGACTTCTCAGGTGAGCAGTCACTACTGCCAAGCACTTGGTGAACACCCTGGGGGCTGTGGTGAGACCAAAGGGCAGCGCACGGAACTGAAAATGACTGTCTCCTAGGCTGAAGCGCAGATGTCTCCTGGACGCTTGATGTACCATGATATGATAAGCGTCCTTGAGATCTATGGAGCACATCCAAACACCCTTCTCCAGCAATGGGAGAATGGTTTGTAGAGTGACCATTCGGAACTTGGACTTTCTGACTGAACGGTTTAGGATGCTTAGGTCCAAAATGGGCCTCAAGTCCCCGGTCTTTTTTGGCACCAAAAAGAATCTTAAGTCCCTAATCCGATCTGGTCTACGGGGACCGGTTGGATGACTCCTTTTTGCAGCAGCTTTGAAACTTCTGAGGCTGCGGTATCCCGTTGACTGGGTGGCGGGTCCGGGATTTTTTTGGACTGAGGGATGGGGTGAGAGAATGGGATGGAGTAACCTCCGGCGATAATCCGAAGCACCCATCGGTCCTGAGTGATCCCTTCCCAGGCCTTCAGGTGCTTCGAGAACGACCCCGACTGGCTCGAGCAGCACAGCCGGGCAATCCCTCAGGGACTATGAAAGGCTGAAGAGCCACGAAAGGACTCGCGGTCTCCAGTGTTGCGAGGGCCTCTGCCGCCTCTGGGACGGCGTCTTCCAGATGAATTTCCCCCTCCTCAGCCTCTGGAAGGGGAACCTTCCTGCTGAGAGGGGTAAGGCTTCTGAGATCTACGGAATCACATTTTCCCTCCTCTTTTAGCCTTGGGATAAGGCCGAAAGGGAGTGGAAAATCGTGCCCCTACGGCAGTCAGAGTCTTACCCTCCTGTTCACAGCGGGTTAGTGTGTCTTTTACCTTGGGTCCAAACAGAGAGGACCCATCAAAGGGGGCGTCGGCAAATGAAGACTTAAAGGCCTCCGCAAAATGACACAGGCGGAGCCAGGCTTGTCTCCGTAGAGCAATGCCTGTACCCGCACTCTACTCGCCTTCGCCGCATACAAAATGAGCCTCATGGACGAGTTCGAAATGGACGACATTGTAGCCAGCTGAGAGCCAACCGTCTGGGCCAGCTCCTCAGGCAGGTTACCCAAGAGGGTATCGGATAGCTCCTTAATCAGATCCCTTTGAAATCTGGTAAAGTGCGTCAGGTAGTTCAAGGACCTAAGTGTAAAGGCCGCTGAACTAAGGGTGCACTTTCCGTACCGATCCATGCTCCTAGACTCCTTATTAGGAGGATGGACGGATGTAGAAGCCTCTGCTACATCTTGCTGGGTAGCAGATGCCACCACCAAAGCATCTACAGCCACACCTTTAGTAAGGAACTCTCTATCAGGGGGCGCCGAGAGAAATTTGTTCGGACGAGCAGGCACCGATTCCACAGAGTCTGGGTGTTCCCACGCCCTTCGACAGATCAAATCCAAGAGCTCGTCGAAGGGCGGAGACACCCAGGAGGCGGAGGGCTGAGCCCCGAAGGCCTTCAGGAACACCGACTCATCAGCAGAGGGAGGTTTGGACTGCCAGCCACCTCGCTGTTTTAGGGCTTCCAGGATGTCTGCAAAGGAGACCATCCGAGGACGACTTAGGGGACCCCTCTGCATAATCGAGATCGGTGTCGGATGTCAAAGACTCATCAGGGGAGTCAACGTGCTTCCTCTTGCACGACCTTTTCCTGGGGGGTTCTTCCGAAGAGGCTTCAGAAGGACCTCCAGGAGGGGGAGAAACCCCAGCGGGGGTAACCTGAGGCCCGGGGGCTCCGCTGTCTAAAGACAGGGGGACTGCCAACGACCCAGTCTCCGTATGCAGGGAGGTAGCTGAGGAAACCGTGGAGGTAGCCAAGGAAGATTTGGCTAAAGCGCTCCTCATAGCCCTGAAGGCAGGACCACCAGAATCCTGGGAGGGTCCCACCTCCGTGGCCACGACAGTGGACGGTACTCCCGCCGCCGACGCACCAAGAGGGAGACTTGGGACCGAGAGCATCAATCCCGAAGCCACCCCCCCAGGGCCAAAGGAAGAAGTCCGTGTACTGAACTCCGACCCAAGAGCCGGAGTTGGAGCAAACACCTCCACAGGTTCCACCAGCACCAACGGTGCCGAAGCTGTTGGAGGAGGAACCACAGTAGGGGAGTGGACCATCGGCTCCGAAGCCAAATGGGCTGGAGCCGAAACAAGCTTTTGGAACACCGGAGACTGGAAGAGTCGAAGGAGCACCCTGTCGATGTCCGAATCAGACATCTTGGATGACCTAGAGGATACCGATCGGGCCCGAACCGATTTCCCCATTGGCTCCGAAGGGCTCGGGGACCGGCTCCGAAAGGACTCAACAACTATCGGCTCCGAGGAAGGTTTCAAGGAAATTTCCCTCGGTGCCGATAAGGACTTCGGCTCCGAGGGGAAAGAGTCTGAGCCGGTAACCCTGATCGGCTCCAATATCAGTGGAGCCGATGAGGGTGACCCGCCTCTCGATGCCCCAGACCTCGGCTCCGAAACCAGAGGGATCGAGGCTGGAGGCATCGAGGTAGACCATTCTGACCTCGGCTCCGAAGTCTGTGGAGCCGATGGAGAAGTCTGCTTGGATTTTTTAGCAGTCGGTTCCGACTGACTGGTCGGAGCCGATGCTTTCTTCTTTTTAGAAGGAGACGGAGAGGAAGATAAAGCCTCCTCGAAGGAAGGCTTGATTAATCCCTTGAGGATTAATTTGTTTTTCCTCTCCTGGAGGACTCTAGAAGAGAACACGTGGCACACACTACATGACTCTTGTAAATGCTTAGAACCTAAGCAATAGACGCACGAGGCGTGGTCGTCCGTTATGGACATTTTAAAACCACACCTCGTGCATTTCTTAAACCCGGAGGGTTTGTGTTCTTTCGACATAACTGCTTTGCCAAAGAACCACTATATGTGAAAACAACACTAAACTTTTAGTTAAAGACAGTTCAATACAACTTTAACAAAAATTATATATATATATATTTAAATTTTTTTTTTTTTTTTTAAATACTACCAGTAAACAGACAAAAAAAAGGAGTGAAAGATAGAGAGTCAAGACCCTCTAACTTACTTGACCCAAGAAATTACACAAGCAGCAAAGTAACAGGGGAAGGCCCCTCTAACTAAAACGGGAAACCTTCCCTGACTAAAAAAATCACGAATTTACTAACACAAATTCACCAAACACACTAATATAACAACAATAGCTGTTAAAACAGCTTTTGGGTTCAAAGAAAGGAAATTTGTGACAGGAAAAGCCTAATAACTAGTACTTAGCCCAGCCAATGTTGAGACCACGTCTAAGCTTGATAGCGGCAAACGAGATCTGGGGGATTAGTGGTGGTGCATCCTGGGATAAAGATAGCTCAGCCAATTAGAGGCCTCGCTCTATAGCATAAGCGCGCCGAGTCGGAGCCGAGGGATCGGCTCCGAACCCATCAGTTCAGAATGTAGGCGAGATAGGATCACATAACATCACAGAGTTACCCAGCGGTCTGATGTAATGGACTCCCATGCCGCTAGGTGCTCCGAAAAACATCCCCCGACTGCCTTCAGAGTGGAGCAGTCGGGCAACCCCTCAGGGCTGCTGTGTGGGCCGTTCAGAGAAAGGTTCCCTGGACCCAAAGTTCCTCGGAGCCCCTCTGCCCCTAGGGCGGCGTCCTCCCTATCCTCCTCTGCCGCGGAAGGACTGGTTGCCCGGAGCGGGTTGGGAATGCTGCGACTTCCGGAACCACATCTTCTTCTGGCCTTTTTGGTTCGTATAATAGGACCTCTAGGGCACAGAGAAGTGGACTCAGATGGCAGACAGTGTCTTCCCGTCCTTCTCGTTCTGAACCAAGGTGTCGCGAACCGTCTTGCCAAAAAGGGCAGAACCATCAAAGGGGGCGTTCGCGAATGATGCCTTGAAAGGCTCCGTAAAATCGCAGTGACGGAGCCAGGCCTGTCGTCTTGTAACTAGGCCCGCTCCCGCAGCTCTAGCGGCTCCCTCGGTAGCGTGGGAAAGTAACCGCATAGAGGTGTTAGTAACAGAACGAAGAGTGGCCATACGGGTGGAGTGCAGAAGTCTGTTCTCCTCCGACATGGACTCCGGGGGGATGCAGCGTATTCCTTAATAAGATCACTCTGCATCCTAATGACATGTGCCAAATAGTTGAGCGCCCTCACTGAGAAGGTCGCTGAACTAAAGATTTGCTTCCCCAAACGGTCCATCATCCGAGACTCCTTGCTCGGAGGATGGACTGAGGGACTCTCCTGGGAGAGCTCCCTCTTGGTGGCTGCTGCCAACAACATGGCATCTACCGGGGGTCCCTTGCTCCAGTGGGCACGGTCGGCTGGGGGGATAAGGATCCTATCCGGCCTTTTTGGGATTGACTCCACGGTGTCCGGGTCCTTCCACGCCCTGGTGGTAATAAGGTCCACCAGGGGGTCGGCAGGAGGGGACACCCAGGAGGTACATGGGCCCGCTTCAAATGCCTCCAAGAACACGGACTCGTCTGAGGAAGACTTTGGGGCAGACCACCCACCTCTGATCCTTAACATTTCCATGATGTCTCCGAAGGAGACATCCTCAGGGGGTGATCTTGGGGAGCCTTCCCCTTCCTCCAAGTCAGTGTCTTCGGTTAAAGACTCGGGGGAGTCTATGTGCCTCCTCTTACACGTATGCTTGCAAGATGCCTCCTCGGGGGGGGCTGTCCGAGAAGCCCTCACCAGCAATGTCCAGATCCAAAGGAACTGCTTGGGGCAGTGGAGCGGGCTGTCCCAGGGGCCGGGTGATGGAAGCCTGGCCCAGAGCAGATGGAGTGCGGGACAGAGCCGAAGCAAGAGCCGGGGGTCCGGGATGCCCTCACCAGAGCCCTCTCCACCACATCAAAAGTGAGGGGGAGCCAACCTCGACAATAGGATCCGAAAGTCGGCTCCTCCTCGGATCCGATGAGGGGATCGGAGCCGGATCCGAGGGACCAGTGTGCTCCGACAAGGACTGCGCCGATGGCACACTGAGTCCCTCGGATCCGAAGCCTGGGCCAAGGCTCCGAGAGGTCGGATCCGACAAACTCGAGGGCAGGGTCGGATCCGAAGTACCCAGTACTGTCGGCGCTGACCCACCCCCGGCTCCGAGGCTGCCCGGCTCAGAGCGCTCTGAACCCAGGTAGCGGGTCGGGGAAGGAGCTATGGGCTTGAAAAAGGGGGTCGAACTCCCCCCAGTGGGGGGGAGGTAGGAGCACTCCCCCATCTGCATCTGGGCCTGGATGAACCTTCGCATCATCTGGTCCAGATCCACATCAGAAAGGCTGTATGTTGACCAGGAAGAGGCGACCGAGGTAGGCCTGGAGTGCCACCTCGATAGCCTCGAAGGAGGTCGGGTCTCCTCATCCTTAGGCTCCGGTGAAAAGCAAGGGGACCGGAGCCGAGGAGGAGAGCCTGCAGCCAGAGAGGCCGTAGAAGCCATCTTAGCCGGGGGCCAAAACGGAGGTCTCGGCCCACTGCTTGTGGTGCTTCTCCCTCCGGTCCTTCTTCCTAGCTTCCCTCTCCTCCGACCCCTTAAAGGGAGTTTGAATCCCGGGCGGAAAAGGGGGAGCAGGCAAGGCAGGACCTGCGGGAGCAGTAACCACCAAGGGGGCGGGGGCTGAAGCCAGGTCCGGGGGCAAGAGTCCCACCAAGACCAGCTTCGACCTCCGCTCCTTCAATGCCCTGGGGTTGAACCCTGCACAGATTGAACACCCAGAAGTGAGGCGTGCAACCCCAAGGCATCGAACGCACCAAGTGTGGTCATCAGCAGGGAATAGCTTATGGCCATACTTGGAGCATTTTGAAAAGATCGGCTTTGGGGCCTCGGGCATAGTTCTACCTACTTTTTTTTTTTTTTTTTTTTTTTTTAAAGAAAAGTAACTGCAATAAGCACTCACCCCAAAGAAACACACACACAGCTACATACCAGCGAGGGGAGGGTACCACAAGTAAAACTAATTTAACCAAAAAAATAGTCTAAATAAAAGGGAAACCTAATACTTTCATACAGTTTAACTATTTTTAAACAGAAAAAACCCTTTTGAAAGAGAATAGTACACTTAGCTTTCAGGAACTCAAAATCCAGCTGTCACCATGAACGCGGCAAACTAGATCTGAGGTCATGCAGGGCATTATGGGTGAGGGGAGGAGCTAGGAGCTCAGATCCATAGCTGGATAAACCAGTGCCGGTTCGGATCCGATATCGGATCCATACCCACAGGTTGCTGACAAATGAATTCTCCTACTTCAGATATAGAGTTTTCCATGAGAGTAACTTCAAGGAGCAGGAAGCCACAGGTTCAAAGGGAGAATCAAAGAGGTTAAAACCAGATTCAATTCTCACTGTGGTGGGGAATCTGATTGGGGGCTTAAGTAAAAAGATACCTTCAAGGAAGACTTTACACAAAGTTTATGGGACAAAGTACAGTTTTGTACCTACCATAAATGTAGATGTCCGATAGGCATGCAACTGCAGTCCTGACATATGGGTTTGTCCTGCCTCGGGCAGCCCTTCAGTCGGCCGGATTCCAAAGTCGGGGTCCGGCATTAGCTGAAGTCGCCCCTTCCCCGACGCCAGAGCGCCTGGGGTATAAAAGCATCAGCCGACATCATCTTCTTCAGTGTTTCTTGCCCCAGATGCCAGGTGCCCTCTAAGGAAGGCTAAATTTAGAGACACAAAGCAAATTCCAAACATGCACAACAATAAAAACAAATACACCATAGAAGATAACCCCAGCTAGCTGAAGAGGGACAGATACCCTAGGGAAACCACAGAGGGGTAGGAGGGAGGGAAAACATGACTGCAGTTGCATGCCTATCGGACATCTACATTTATGGTAGGTGCAAAACTTTTAGTTATGTACTTACCATAACTTTAGATGTTTGGGATCCATCTTGCCTACATTCTGTACTGATGGGTTCGGAGCCGATCCTCGGCTCAGACTCGGCACGCTATGTTACAGAGCGAAGTCTCTTATTGGCTGAGCTATTCTATATCCCAGGATGCACCACCCCTACTTCCCCAGATCTTGCTTGTCCGCACTCATGCACACACACAACTGTTTATATAACATCGCCAGATGTTTCAAGATGAAACGATAGTAGTCGGACCGTCCGGTCTCTTCTGATCTCCAAGGCAGGGGGAAGGAGGGTGGGTTATTAGGAATGTAGGCAAGATGGATCCCAAACATCTAAAGTTATGGTAAGTACATAACTAAAAGATGTTATGTGATCCTATCTCGCCTACATTCTGTACTGATGGGACAGCGTCCCTAGCACCCGATTCCTGGGTGGCTCACTGGAAAACACTCCTGAGAACTGTGGAACCAAATGAAGCTTGCCCCAGAGATGCCACATCCAATTTGTAGTGGGAAATGAAGGTGTGCGGAGAAGCCGCAGCACATGTCGCTAATGGCAAGCTTATAATGGAATGCTATTGAAGTAGCCATAGCTCTTGTAGAGTGAGCTTTGACAGAGGTTGTAAGCTCCTTATTAGATGAGGAATAAGCCTGACTAATACAGTCCCTGATCCACTTGGCAATAGTGACCTTCGTGACGGCTTTGCCCAATTTATTGTCCGAAAAGGACACAAACAATTTATCTGTTTTCCGAGTTTGTTGGGTCCTATCTAAATAAAAGCGCAATTGCCTGTGAACATCCAATGTGTGGAAAATGTATTCCGCTTTGAGTACTTTGGGAAGAAAACTGGAAGTTCTAATGACTGTTGCAGGCAAAAACTGGAACAAACTTTAGGAACAAAGGATGGGTTAGTCCTGAGGGATACTCCATCTTTGTGAAAAACCAGGTACGGTGGTTTGACAGATAGAGCTTGAAGCTCTGAAACCCTTCTGGCTGAAGTAATAGCGACAAGAAAGGCAGTTTTCCAAGAAAGAAATTTCAAGTCACAGGTTGCTGCCGGTTCGAAGGGGGAGGAGGTTAAGGCACGTAATACCGCATAGAGATCCCACGGTGGAGCAGGATGAGAAATCGGAGGTCGTAAAAGCACAGCACCTTTTATGAAGGTTTTACACAATCTGTTGCTCATCAAAGGTGGGTTTATAGATTCATGAAAATTGGAAATAGCTGCCAATTGGACCTTGATGGTAGAGACTGAAGAACCTTGATTGAATAGGGAAGTTAGAAACTTCAGGACTTCTGATACCGGGACCGTAATGGGATCTAGACCCCGGAGTTGAGCCCAAATAGCAAATCTCTTCCATTTGCTAGTATACAATTTCCTAGTGGCAGACTTGTGGGTCGAGGATAAGATACGTATGACTTCCGGGTCTAAAGTATGATTCCTGACTATAGTCGGAAGAGGAGGAGCCAAGCTGTTAACTTCAAAGAGTGAAGGGACTGATGGAGTTGTCCCGACTGGTGAATTAATAGGTCCGGGATCTGATCCAGGAACCATGGACTGCCCAGTGCATACTTCCGAAGATAGGGAAACCATACCTGACGAGGCCAGTAAGGGGCAACTAAAATAATTTTGCTCCCTGAGTGAGTTGCCTTTTGGATCACTCTGGGAAGGAGGGGAACCCGGAGGGAAGGCGTATAGCAAGCCGGTGGGCCAAGGATGGGCTAAGGCGTCCATGGGAATCTCCCCCGGAGCTGGAATGAGAAGAATTTTCTGCACTTCGCGTTCAGCGGGGTTGCGAAAAGGTCGCAACAAGGAGTTCCCCATTTTCTGAAGATCTGAGTTGCCACTGCATCGTTCAGAGACCACTCGTGAGGAGAGAGAACAGTTCTGCTTAGTCTGTCGGCTATCACGTTGGATCTCCCAGGGATATGAGTCGCTACCAGAAAACGTCTGGTCGCCACTGCCCATTCCCAAACTCTCATGGCCTCACTGCAAAGGGGGTAGGATTTGGTCCCTCCCTGCTTGTTCAGATACCAGACTACTGACATGTTGTCGGACTGAATGGCAATTACGCCCTGAGGGAGGTAATCGTGGAGGGCTTGTAGAGATAGAAGAACCGCCCTCATTTCTAGAATGTTGATGTGAAGGAGACTCTCGTCGGAATGCCAATTGCCTTGGACTGACCTGCCCAGGTAATGCCCCCCCCCCCCCGTCTGGGAGGCGTCCGTCGTCGATGTGGCCATAGGAGGAGGTGGAATGAAGGGTCGTCCCTGATCCAGATTGGAGGACACCAGCCACCAGCGAAGGTCCTGTTTGCAGGTTTCCGTGATTCGTATAAGGTGACAGAGGGAGATCCTGAAAGGAGCACTGGGTCGATAGGAGCCACTGGAGGATTCACATATGCAATCTTGCTAAGGGGACTAGGAGAACAGTGGCAGACATGGAGCCTAATAGCTGCAGGACCATCCTGGCTGGGGCTTTGGATTTGAGAAGCAAGGCTCGGACTTGAGCCTGTATAGTCTGAATCCTTTCTGTAGGAAGATGGACCCGCATTTGGTTTGAGTCTATCTACTCCGATGAACCTTATGCGCCGAGATGTCAGCAACACAGACTTTGGCCAATTGAAGGCGATTCCAAGGGAAGTGCCTAGTGATATGGTGGCTGCTAGGTTCTGCAATAGTAGACGCCTGGAGGTGGCAGTTAGGAGCCAGTGGTCCAGATACGGAAACACCTGGAATCCTAGACTCCTCAGGTGAGCAGTCACGACCGCCAAACATTTGGTGAACACCCTGGGGGCTGTGGTGAGACCAAAGGGCAGTGCGCAGAACTGAAAATGACCGTCTCCCAGGCTGAAGCGCAAATGTCTCCTGGACGCCTGATCTATCAGGATGTGATAATAGGCATCCTTGAGATCTATGGAGCACATCCA
Source organism: Protopterus annectens (assembly GCF_019279795.1). Taxonomy (NCBI): domain Eukaryota; kingdom Metazoa; phylum Chordata; order Ceratodontiformes; family Protopteridae; genus Protopterus; species Protopterus annectens. The sequence goes on along the minus strand of NC_056747.1, from coordinate 188,156,283 downwards.
AACACCTTTCTCCAGCAGTGGGAGAATGGATTGTAAGGTGACCATTCGGAACTTGGACTTCTTGACTGATCGATTTAGGTTGCTAAGATCCAAAATGGGCCTCAAGTCCCCGGTCTTGGCACCAAAAAGAATTTTGAGTAAGTCCCTAATCCGATCTGGTCTGAGGGGACCGGTTGGATGACTCCTTTTTGAAGCAGCTTTGAGATTTCGAAGGCTGCAATTTCCCGTTGACTGGGTGGCAGATCCGGGGTTTACCTGGACGTGGGGGGGTGAGAAAAGGGGATGGCATAACCTCCGGCGATGATTCGAAGCACCCATCGGTCCTGAGTGATACCCTCCCAGGCTTTTAGGTGTCTCAAAAAACGACCCCAGACTGGCTCCGGAGCTGCACAGTCGGGCAATCCTTCAGGGATTGTGGAAGGCTGAAGAGCCACGAAAGGACTCGCGGTCTCCAGTGTTGTGGGGGGCCTCTGCCGCCTCTGGGACGGCATCTTCCAGAAAAAATTCCCCCTCCTCTACCTCTAGAAGGGGGATCGTCCTGCTGCGAGGGACAAGACTTCTGGGATTTACGGAACCACATTTTCCCTCCTCTTTTAGCCTTGGGGT